>NC_041385.1:402258212-402397793 GCF_002162155.2 Triticum dicoccoides | reverse complement strand
ACTTGTTACTTTAATACATTGCCAAGAACTTGTTAGTTTTACTAGTTCATGTGTAATTAAATACGTTGCCAAAACTGGTTAGTTTTACTAGTTTGATGTTAGTTTCCTATGGCTCTTGTAACACTTTATTTATGATTGCTAACATTCAAGTTTGCAATATCCAACTGAAACTCAGTTGGCACAACAGGTATGTTGTCAGAAACTTCCTTGTTTACCTAGTTTGTTGCTGTAACTTGTTGTTGTAATCATCTTACCAACTTCAAGTTTTCAGGATCCAATTGGAAGTCCAATTGCACAACAGGTATATTTTCAAAAATATATTTGTGTACCAGGTTTGCTGCTGCAACCGGTTGCTCTAATCACGTTACTGGCTACTCAACTTTTCAGGATCCAAGAGAAACTCCAATGCAATAATAGGTACCTTTTGCAAAACTTGTTTGTTTAAATGCCTTGCTGATGCAACGGTTACAATGATGTCAATAACTACTTTTCAGCATCCAATTGAAACTCTTTAATTCCTTGTTTGTTTAACTGGTTTGCTGTTATAACTCCGAGTTGAGATGTTTTGCTAACTTCAACTTTTCATAATCCAATCGGAACTTTAATGACAAAACAGGTTAGCCCAAGATCATAGAGCGAGGTCCCCATGGACATTGTATCATCCCACAGCAGTGGCACCGGCCCAATCATGCATCATGAACTGCCAACAGCTGATGCTCCAGAGGCTACACTATTCATAGAGAGAGAATCTGCTTCTACACTTAGAAATGAAGTTGACATGTTGAGGAAGCAAACAACACAATCACAAGCAGTACTCAAGACAACCATTAAATATTTGGTGGATTTCAAAACGAAGCAAGGTGAGACTGACCGCATTGTTAAGGTCCTGAAGGAAAAAAGGAAATTAAATTCCCACTTGGTAAATCATAGGTGAAATGTTCTTTCCATCATTGAATAACCTTTGTGTTGTTTGTTCATGTAATCAATCAAACCATTTGTTTTAGAGATCATGTAATAATTGTTTTTTGTTTTTTGGGTTGTAATTTTTTTAGCACAAGTCTGTATTAATTGATAAGACTCTGAGACATTTCATTTTGATTGTTGTGCCAAACCTACAAATATGCCAATCGGGTTGAATGTGCATTCAGCAATAATAGTAGTATAAATGGTCCTTAAGTGGCATGCATCTAAAAGGGCCAAGATGTTGTACTAGCTTCGCTAAAAAAGGATGCTCTTGTAGCAAAAAAGTACAGCGGCCTGACTTATGTATGTTAGTTGATATTATTGATCCATATACTCTATAAGTGTTTATATGTCTGTTAGTTTTGTACATTATTGGTTGATTGACTCAGTATTTTGAATCTTGAGACATCGCTTGTGTACATATCTAAATGGGAGTACACATTATGTTGCGTGTGACACTTGAGATGGACATAAAGTGGTTTCAAATATTCGAATTCACCTTAAACTGGATTCTAGCTTCTGAATTTGAGTATTGGCATTTGTAAATCATATTCATATATGACAGTGGAATACATCTTTGCCGTGCTTTTGAAGATATATAAAAATGCATAGAGTGATTTACAAAGATTTGTATAGAAATACAGAATGGATTCGAATTTAGTTGCCAGGGTAAACGTTGATGCTTATTGTCCCCAAATTTGAAAGAAGCGGCAAAATGTCCACTCCCATGTCAACTACCCGAAGCCAGTGTTTGGAGATGGAAATTACTGTCTACCCCTTACACGGACAATGCATCTGCCCGATTTCCACGGCTCTCAATAGGGGTAGGTTAGTAACTTCAACTAGACGTGACACGACCGCCTCTGAGCCCATTCCGACAGGTGGGTGCCAAACATGGGCGGCAAAACACATTTGATTCAAGCTCGTCTGAAAGACGTCTGTCTCTCCCTCCATTTCCCCATTCATACACGGTGGGAGGCAAAACAAACTTGACTCGACCGAAATCAATGTAGGAAAATATTTTCGATAGGGGCAGGTTCGTAACTTCACTCAGACGTGACACAACCGCCCTACCTGTCAGCCTCGTTCATACACCATGGGAGCCAACTGTGGGTGCTAAAACACCTCTGCTCGCCCGAAATCGCTCTGGGCAAATATTGGGCAGATGTGAGATTACCGTCCTATCCCCAACCGATGTGACGTCCAAATTTTAAACGAGGGCTAAGTTCGTAACTTTCCCATATTTCAGACAGGCGCGTCCCAAAAACATGGTTCCCTGTACCTCTCCCTCCATTTTCCCATTCATACACCGTCCGCGCTAGAACACCATCCCCACACCAGCCTCCTCCGTCTGCCACCCCATCCATCACCGCCGTCCTCCACCCCATCCATAACCACCATCCTCCACCATGCCGGAGCTCCTACCAAGACCGTGTCATCCACTGCTAGAGATGGCCGTTTCTCATCCACGGCGGTAGACCAGGAGCCTTGCATCGCGTCCTCTTGCTTTATCGGTGCTATCATCCTCTTTGTCGGGGCCGCTCACACGACCTTCTCGTCCACCACAACAGGACTTATCCCCCGCCACACCCGTCCACCATTGTAGATCTGCTTCAACGCCACCGACAGCCATCGCACCCCCGATGCCTACACGGTGCCACAAGAGAGGTGGTACTTCATATCTGCTCAACTTTTTGATCTCAACCAGAAAACAGATTGTAACTTGGTTGTTGTACTTTATTTTTAGCTCTTAGAATTTAGTTCTTAGTTCGAAGCAAACAATGGATGGTAAATAGCATTTCTGCGGTTTGTAGCTTTAAATCTGCCATGGCACAGCCATAATAGGGTTTAATTGATCATGTTGGTTCCGTGGTGGTTTCTTTAATAGAAATCGGAGGGGAAACCCTATTTTGCTAAAAAAAATGCTTAGGGTATCCCCCTTTTATGATCATCATGCATGCTTCGTGTCATAATAGCACTTCTCCACCCATCAAGCTAAACAAGCTTAGCTGTTAAAATACTAATCTGATATTATTAAAACAGAATTGTTTAATTGGTTTGCTAAATGTTCCTAATTTAGTTTCAAAAATGCATGTACGTCGCTCGGGTGTGTATCTACAGGGTACCCATAGTGGGCTGCGGCCCACCCTAGGATTTTGGGTCGGCCCAGGCCCGATTCCCCTCTGTTCTGCTGCGCTTCCGATCTCTACTCGCCCCCAGCCGCCTGCCTCGCTGGCGACTTGCCGTCCTTGGATGGCATGACTCTAGGAGGAGACGCCGGACTAATAGGAGGTCAGGAGCCGCTCACCCAACAGTGTCACCATAGCCTGGGCACGCCACCGTGCCTACCTTCCCAGTCTGTTCAGGGCTCAGGCGTGCAACAGCCACTAAGCCAGCCCGATTTATCCTGAGATACGTCCTCAACACTCAGCAACCACTCCTCATCACCCATTTTCTAATTGATTCATTACTCATTAGGCAGGACTGTCATTAGGGTTTGTTTTGTACTGAGTGCTACCTACACTTAATGGTTCAGATGCATTTCAGTAATCTTTAGTACCTGTAAAGTTCACAGGGTTTCAAAATTCCTACCCTAGGAATAGACACTAGTCATTTTGGATTGTTGGTCATAGTGACATTGACCAAGATTACTACTGCAGGCCAGGTTTATTGACAATTTTATTTGTCTTTCTTACTCATTCGATATGATATCCAATTAATCACGTCGATTAGTTGCAAACAGTAAGTGCTAGACCAACTTCTTGATTCAGATTTTGGACGGTCTCTTACTGCAGTTACAATTCTGCATACTTGTCCTAGTAAGCTCACAAGTAATGATTGATTCACTACATCTATTCTTGCTTGTCATATTTGTTGTCAATATTCTTTTAGGGTGGATCACCCTGTTACAAAATACTGGAACCACAGACATGAGTGAATAGTATTTCTCTGTGTGATCTCTTCCAGCATGTGTGGGCAATGAACACTTCATTGTATAGAAAGAAAGTGTCATTTCCACCTTTTACATAGACTACAATCTTTTACATGGAATACAATCTGCCTATTTGCTTTGTGTCGCACTACCAGCACTCCATCCTTGAAGCTAAACATTATGCCAATCATAATTCCTTAGTTTATTTGTTCAAATACGAATTGGATATGATTCTAATGTTCCTACTTCAGTTTTGAAATGTGTGTCTGCCTATTATAGAGACATAAGAGGTTTGTATTTCTATGCGTGGTCTGGTCAGCAGGTTGGGGGTGAACTTTGCATATGAAGGGGTTTATAGGGAGACACTCTTAGAGTTGAATCCGCAATGCATTCCTAGATAATATGTCTACTTTTTATGTTTTCATGAATCTCAGATACTGAACAGTATCATAATGATTATGAGCTTGCGTGCATGAAAAGAATAAAGCAGAACAATGCCATGGCTGTGAAACTTGGCATTAAGGGACTGAAATCAAGTATGGATGCAATGCAATGCAAACGCTCTCCACCTACAGATTCATGCTCAGAATATGATCCTAACAGTGATCCTGAGCTGGAGGGAGACCTAAGTCAAGGTTATATTGGTCGCACATCAAGGTGCTTGCTCTAACTTTCCAGGGTTATATTGGTCACACATATCTTGCAACTAATGCTTTGCATTGCTTCTACTTTGTTGCACTATCATTAGCTTAGTTTACACTTTGTGTATGTGAATGCGCCCTGCCTATCCATTTTTAGTACATATTCCATCTGTCATCATACCATATTTATCTATTCAAATGTTGTTCTTGTGCATCAGACGTTCAAAAGGAAGAGCGCGGTTATTGGTCGAGGAGGAGCACGGACAAAGTATTCAGAAAAGGTAGTGACACCTGATAAATAAATAGCCCATTAGGTGTAGTTGCAATATCACCAAACCCAGAAAACACGGCAACAACTCTATGAGACTCTAGCCCTACTACACTGGCCATCTCTGATACCCCAACTCAGCAGCCCCAACTGCCACAAACAATATGATGATGCCAGTTGACATAGCACCACCTCTACGACGCAAAACCACCATTCCAGCAAAGAGTACACCAAATCCAGTTGCCAAATCCCTTTTCAAACGAGAGAGAGCCCCAATTGCAGCAAACAGGACTCCTGTTCCCCTTCTTCCCAGTCTACAAGATGAAGCTTATATTGTTGTCAAGAACTTTGTCCGCATCTTTCCTTCATGGAAATATTATACCACAGACAAGGAATAGTTTCCAATCTTCCTCCGCAACTTATGCGTAAGTAATGTACTAATGTTATTCATGGTAATGGCTGCATATGTTTTTGCTGAAAGAAGACACAAGATTTCATTCTTTTATATAGGCAAGGCCCAAACTGGATTGTCAAGACGAGCAAGGGTTGGTTGCGCTTTTCAAGCACTCATTGATGAAGTATCGTTCCTACCTGAGGCAAGCGCACTTCAATGGCAAGCCTCTAAACGATTTTTTTGTAAAGTCTCCGGTGCTACATTTATCAAACAGTGACTAGAATAATCTTGTTACACATTGGTCTTGTCTGCAATGCAAGGTACTGCCTATGATATCACATCACAATTTGAACTACATTTCTGCATGTGCCTTAACGTCTCACTTGTACGAAAATTGTTTGCAGAAGACCATTCATTCTCAAGGGACCACAGAACCTGGCAACTATACTGCACACTGCATTGCTCTTGTGAGTACCTCTTGCCCTATATGACCATACTTAGTTTCATAGCTGGTTGATTATGTAGCATCACTGCACATGTTAGCCTCGTTATCGTCGATTTTGTGGACATTATAAGATCCGCATGGACTCTTACATAAATTTAGAATCAACCCAATGCTTTTGAAGAGGTTTAGCTCTGCAGTCCTCTTGTAAGCACTGAACGTCGTCTATCACTGTACTTACATTAACAGCTACTCCCTCTGTCCCATAATATAAGAATGTTTTTTATAGTACACCAGTGTTCAAAACACATATATTATGGGAAGAGAGATTGGTTCATTGTGTAGCATTCTGCATCTTATCTCCCTTGCCCACCATTTACTAAAAAATATCATATATATATTTAATCTTACCAAAAAATTGAATACACAGACAATGCCAGTGCAGAAGTCTAGCCCATTGCTCTTGTCAGTACATTTCGTCCTGTAATGCTTGTACTTCTAGGGATTGGTAGTTGATTATGTAGCATTGATACGTCTCCAACGTATCTATAATTTTTGATTGCTCCATGCTACTTTATCTATTGTTTTAGGCAATATTGGGCTTTATTATCCACTTTTATATTATTTTTGGGACTAACCTATTAACCGGAGGCCCAGTCCAGATTTGTTGTTTTATGCAGTGTTTCGAGGAAAAGGAATATCAGACGGAGTCAAAACGGAACGAAATCAACTAGAGAAGTTATTTTTGGAAGGAAAGCCACCCGATGGACTTGGAGTGCATGTCAAGAAAGAAGGGAGGTGCTCACGAGGGTGGGGGGTGCGCCCACCCCCTGGGGCGCGCCCCCTGCCTCGTGGCCCCCCTTCGGTCCACCGACATACTTCTTTCACCCATATATACCTACGTACCCTAAAACTTCCAGAACAGAAGATAGATCGGGAGTTCCGCCGCCGCAAGCCTCTGTAGCCACCAAAAACCTCTCGGGAGCCCGTTCCGGCGCCCCGCCGGAGGGGGAACCCATCACCGGTAGCCATCTTCATCATCCCGGCGCTCTCCATGATGAGGAGGAAGTAGTTCACCCTCGGGGCTGACGGTATGTACCAGTAGCTATGTGTTTGATCTCTCTCTCTCTCTCTCTCTCTCTCTCTCTCTCTCTCTCTCGTGTTCTTGATTTGGCACGATCTTGATGTATCGCGAGCTTTGCTATTATAGTTGGATCTTATGTTTCTTCTCCCCCTCTACTCTCTTGTAATGAATTGAGTTTTCCCCTTGAAGTAATCTTATCAGATTGAGTCTTTAAAGATTTGAGAACACTTGATGTATGTCTTGCCGTGTGTATCTGTGGTGACAATGGTATCTCACATGCCACTTGATGTATGTTTTGGTGATCAACTTGCGGGTTCTGCCCATGAACCTATGCATAGGGGTTGGCACACGTTTTCATCGTGATTCTCCGGTAGAAACTTTGGGCACTCTTTGAGGTTCTATGTGTTGCGTTGAGTAGATGAATTGAGATTGTGTGATGCATATCATATAATCATACCCATGGATACTTGAGGTGACATTGGAGTATCTATGTGACATTAGGGTTTTGGTTGATTTGTATCTTAAGGTGTTATTCTGGTACGAACTCTAGGGTTGTTTGTGACACTTATAGGAATAGCCCAATGGATTGATTGGAAAGAATAACTTTGAGGTGGTTTCGTACCCTACCATAATCTCTTCGTTTGTTCTCCGCTATTAGTGACTTTGGAGTGACTCTTTATTGCATGTTGAGGGATAGTTATGTGATCCGATTATGCTATTATTGTTGAGAGAACTTGCACTAGTGAAAGTATGAACCCTAGGCCTTGTTTCCTATCATTGCAATACCGTTTATGCTCACTTTTATCATTAGTTACCTTGCTGTTTTTATTATTTCAGATTACAAATACCTTTATCTACCATCCATATTGCACTTGTATCACCATCTCTTCGCTGAACTAGTGCACCTATACAATTTTCCATTGTATTGGGTGTGTTGGGGACACAAGAGACTCTCTATTATTTGGTTGTAGGGTTTCTTGAGAGAGACCATCTTCATCCTACGCCTCCTACGGATTGATAAACCTTAGGTCATCCACTTGAGGGAAATTTGCTAGTGTCCTACAAACCTGTGCACTTGCAGGCCCAACAACGTCTACAAGAAGAAGGTTGTGTAGTAGACATCAAGCATCTGCATTTTATCTTCATTATCCTCTATCCCTTCTAGTATTATCATATCTATAATTACTCTCTACAAAATGCAGAGTACATGCAATGCTTATGAAGAAGATTCTGTGCTGAAATTCTTGGGTTATCCTTCCCTTGACATGGAGAAGGGCATTATAAAGCAGTGTTAACTGTTAATGTAAGTCATTCCTTCTAAAGCCTTTATCCTCAACTGCTGTTTAATTTGCTCATACTCCCTATCGTTAACTGATGTTTAGTTTGCTGTTTCTATCAAAATGCATGTTCGTAACAACCGTAAGTTCCAAGTTTTACTTGTAAAACCAAATTCCTTATTCATACCATGCACATTACTCAATACTCCATATATGTATGCTTGTTTTGTGGATCTATAATCCAATGTGTGGTGAAGCAGCCCACATTTGCACCTTGTCATCTCATGTTTTCTCTTACTGATGTGGCTGATGATATGAACAACATGCCATGCACATTAACCAAAATAGATACAATGATTGTCTTTGCCCTTCATCTATGCTTGTTATGTTGACATGGTAATCCAGCAGTGTGGTGAAGCTCCCCGCACTATGAACAATGCCAAATTATGCTATTGATATTTTGAACTTACTCTTTATTTTCTAATTTGAAATTGGATGGACCTAACAGCACAATTATAATCTTTGTTTATACACATGCAAAATCTGTCATCTCTCTGCTTGTTTCAGGGTGAGATGCATGATGGCATGCACACGTCTGCTGAAGGCTATGAGACAAACCCAACATATATACAGCAAAGAAGGCAAAACATCTTGAAGAAAGCGAGACAACCCCAAAGTCTTGTCTTGATGCAGTGTTCAAGTTACTTGAGACTAGTGATAAAACACAAATATAGCGGATCGCAACAGTTTTCGAGGGTAGAGTATTCAACCCAAATTTATTGATTCGACACAAGGGGAGCCAAAGAATATTATCAAGTATTAGCACCTGAGTTGTCAATTCAACCACACCTTGATAACTTAATATCTGCAGCAAAGTATTTAGTAGCAAAGTAGTATGGAAGTAATGGTAACAGTGGCAAAAGTAACTGTAGTAGTTTTGTAGTAATTGTAATAGTGGCAACGGTAAAGTAACTAAGCAAAGAGCAATATGTGAAAAGCTCGTAGGCATTGGATCAGTGATGGATAATTTTGTCGGATGCGATTCCTCATGCAATAGTTATAACATAGGGTGACACAGAACTAGCTCCAGTTCATCAATGTAATGTAGGCATGTATTCCGAATATAGTCATATGTGCTTATGGAAAAGAACTTGCATGACATCTTTTGTCCTAACCTCCCGTGGCAGCGGGGTCCTACTGGAAGCTAAGGGATATTAAGGCCTCCTTTTAATAGAGTACAGGACCAAAGCATTAATCTTTGAGAATACATGAAATCCTCAAACTACGGTCATCACCGGTAAGTATCCCGATTATTGTCACTTTGGGGTTAACGGATCATAACACATAATAGGTGACTATAGACTTGCAAGATAGGATCAAGAACTCACATATATTCATGAAAACAGTTCAGATCTGAAATCATGGCACTCGGGCCCTAGTGACAAGCATTAAGCATAGCAAAGTCATAGCAACATCAATCTCAGAACATAGTGGATACTAGGGATCAAAACCCTAACAAAACTAACTCGATTACATGGTAAATCTCATCCAACCCATCACCGTCCAGCAAGCCTACAATGGCTACAATGGACTTACTCACACACGGCGGTGAGCATCATGAAATTGGTGATGGAGGATGGTTGATGATGACGACGGCGACGGATTCCCCTCTCCGGAGACCCGAACGGACTCTAGATCAGCCCTCCTGAGAGAGTTTAGGGCTTGGCGGCGGCTCCGTATCGTAAAACGTGATGAATCTTTCTCTCTGATTTTTTTTCTCCCCGAATGTGAATATATGAAGTTGGAGTTGAGGTCGGTGGAGCTTTAGGGGGCCCACGAGGTAGGGGGTGCACCCTAGGAGGGGGGGCCACCCTCGTGGACAGGGTGTGGCCCCCCTGACGTTAATTCTTTCGCCAATATTTTTTATTAAATCCAAAAGGTTCCTCCGTGGATTTTCAGGTCATTCCGAGAACTTTTTATTTTTGCACAAAAATAACACCATGGTAGTTCTGCTGAAAACATCGTCAGTCCAGGTTAGTTCCATTCAAATCATGCAAGTTAGAGTCCAAAACAAGGGCAAAAGTGTTTGGAAAAGTAGATACGACGGAGACGTATCAACTCCCCCAAGCTTAAACCTTTGCTTGTCCTCAAGCAATTCAGTTGACAAACTGAAAGTGATAAAGAAAAACTTTTACAAACTCTGTTTGTTCTTGTTGTTGCAAATATGTAAAGCCAGCATTCAAGTTTTTAGAGAAGATTATGAACTAACCATATTCACAATAACACTTAGGTCTTATGTTTACTCATATCAATGGCATAATCAACTAGCGAGCAATAATAATAAAACTCGGATGACAACACTTTCTCAAAACAAATCATAATATGATATAAAAGATGGTATCTCGCTAGCCCTTTTTGAGACCACAAAACATAAATGCAGAGCACCTCTGAAGATCAAGGACTGACTAAACATTGTAATTCATGGTAAAAGAGATTGAGTCATAGTCATACCCAATATAAATTTATAGTAATGCATGCAAATGACAGCGGTGCTCTCCAGCGGGTGCTTTTTAATAAGAGGGTGATGACTCAACATAAAAGTAACTAGATAGGCCCTTCATTGAGGGAAGCAAGGATTTGTAGAGGTGCCAGAGCTCGATTTTGAAATAGAGATAAATAATATTTTGAGCGGTATACTTTCACTGTCAACATAACAACCAAGAGATCTTGATATCTTCCATGCTACACACATTATAGGCGGTTCCCAAATAGAATGGTAAATTTTATACTCCCCCACCACCAACAATCATCAATCCATGGCTTGCTCGAAACAACGGGTGCCTCCAACTAACAACAATCCTGGGGGAGTTTTGTTTGCAATTATTTTGATTTGATTTGAGCATGGGACTAGGCATCCCGGTTGCTAGCCATTTTCTCGTGAGTTAGGAGTGGAGTCCACTCCTCTTGAGAATAACCCGCCTAGCATGGAAGATACAGATAGCCCTAGTTGACACATGAGCTCTTCGAGCATACAAAACAGAATTTCATTTGAGGGTTTAGAGTTTGGCACATACAAATTTACTTAGAACGGCAGGTTGATACGGTATATAGGAAGGTATGGTGGACTCATATAGAATAACTTTGGGGTTTATGGATTTTGGATGCACAAGTAGTATTCCCGCTTAGTACAGGTGAAGGCTAGAAAGAGACCGGGAAGCGACCAACTAGACAGTGACAATAGTCATGAACATGCATTAAAATTAATCAACACTGAGTGCAAGCATGAGTAGGATATAATCCACCATGAACATAAATATCGTGAAGGCTATGTTGATTTTGTTTCAACTACATGCGTGAACATGTGCCAAGTCAAGTCACTCGAATCATTCAAAGGAGGATACCACCCTATCATACCGCATCACAACCATTTTAATAGCATGTTGGCACGCAAGGTAAACCATTATAAACTCCTAGCAAATTAAGCATGGCATGAGAAACTATAATCTCTAATTGTCATTGCAAACATGTCCATTCATAATAGGCTGAATCAGGAACGATGAACTAATCATATTTACAAAAGCAAGATAGGTCGAGTTTATACTGGCTTCTCTCATCTCAATCAGTCCATCATATATCGTCATTATTGCCTTTCACTTGCACGACCGAACGGTGTGGATAATAATAATAGTGCACGTGCATTGGACTAAGCTGGAATATGCAAGCATTCAATTCAAGGGAGAAAACAAGGTAATATTGGCTCTTGGTTAAATCAACAATAATGCATATGAGAGCCACTCAACATTTTTCATTATGGTCTTCTCCTCTCGACCCCCAAAGAAAAGAAATAAAACTATTTACACGGGAAAGCTCCCAACAAGCAAAAGAAGAACGAGAAATCTTTTTGAGTTTTCTTTTAATTACTACTACTACACACATGGAAAGTAGACTAGCTAAATGCCATCACTAATTTTTTTTGTTTTTCTTAAGGTTTATCAAACACACGAGAAGAAAGCAAAAAGGGAAATAAACTAGCATGGATAGTACAATGAAAAAGTATGAGCACCGACAACTAAGATGAGTGTGTGAACATGAATGTAATGTCGGTGAGAAATACGTACTCCCCCAAGCTTAGGCTTTTGGCCTAAGTTGGTCTATGCCCATGGGTTAAAGTTGTAGCTGGGGTCGTACTAAGATGCAGCAGCCATTGCCTCACAAGCTACAGCTTGGAGGCGAGCTGCCTCCATCCTCCTCTCATACTCGTTCACCTCCTCCCTGGTTATAACATATCTTCTCTTTGCCTGATAGTCAAAGAAAGCAGGAGCAGGGAGAGTAATATCGACAGCGCGATGTCCGTCAAAGATTAGTCGATACTGGAGGATTTGTTCATTCCTCTCAAGAAACTGATGGTTAACCATGGCATTATAATCTAAATAAGCAGGAGGCAACTCCATATCCCCTTCATGTATGGGTATCTCAAGAAAATTAGCTACACGGGTTGCATAAATCCCACCAAACAAGTCTCCAATTAAACCATTATTATGCAACCTGCGTGCAATGATGGCCCCCGGGTTATATTGTTTATCTCCTAACACCGCACTCCTGAGAACACTAAGATCAGGAACACACATGTGACATGCCTCATCCTTACCATTTATGCATCTACCTATAAAGAGAGCAAAATAATGTATAGCAGGAAAATGAATGCTCCCTATGCTAGCTTGTGCTATTTCTCTGGATTCCCCCATAGTGATACTAGCAAGAAAATCTTTAAATTCAGATTTGTGAGGTTCACTAGCACTACCCCATTGCGGGAGTTTACAAGCAGTGGTGAAATCTTCTAAGTCCATGGTATAAGATTTATCATAAAGATCAAATAGGACATTGTGAGAATTGCGCGAAGATGTAAATTTGAACCTTCTCACAAAGGAATCGGTTAAATGGTAATATTGAGGGCACTTATCTTGCATGAAGTCCTCAAGGTCAACATTACACACATATGCATCAAATTCATCCTTGATGCCCGCTTTGACCATAAACTCCTCTGACGGCCATTCAGAAGGCCGCGCGTAAGCTTCCCTCGGTGGTTCATTGTCCTGCTCACGTATTGCGAGCCTGGATCCTTGCTTCCTTGAAGAACCACCTTGGTACATTTTCCTAGACATATTTCTTCCTCTGAATTTTTTTTGAAAATTTTAGTAACTGAAAATAAAAGTGAACCAAACTCAACAAAATTGATAGCAACTACTCCTACAAGTGCCTAGAGACTATATCATGCATTAGAACTACTTGGGACCATATAAATTTACATGGAAGCTCAAGAACAGGGTCACCTAGGCAGCAAAAAATTTCAATGAATAAAGCACTAGAACAAAAACTAATTGGACCATTGGAGGAGTCACATACCAAAGGACAATCCCCCAAAGCAGTTTTGTGAATGGAGCTTTGAGCAAGGAGATCGAAAATGGCAGCAAGATGAGCTAGAACTCGTGCTTGAGCTGGATGGTGATTTTTTTGGGAGGAAGAAGAAGAGTATGGGTGCAGGAATAAGTGGAGGGGGGCCACCATGGGCCCACGAGGCAGGGGGCGTGCCCTAGGGGGTGGGCGCGCCCTGGACCCTCGTGGCCAGGTGCTTGCTCCCCCTGTTGTGTTCTCAGTGCTAGATATTCTCAAATATTTCAGAAAAAATCATATTTAATTTTCAGGGCATTTGGAGAACTTTTATTTTCGGGGTATTTTTTTATTGCAAGGATAATTCAGAAAACAGACAAAAAATACTAGTTTTTCTTTATTTATTCTAAATAACAGAAAGTAAAAAGAGGGTACAGAAGGTTGTGCCTTCTAACTTCATCCATCTCATGATCATCAAAAGGAATCCACTGACAAGGTTGATCAAGTCTTGTTAACGAACTCATTCTGAATAACATGGAACCGGAGAAATTTCGAATAACACAAGGTTACCTCAACGGGGATATGTACATCCCCAATAATAAGAATATCATATTTCTTCTTGACAGTAGGAAGAGGAAATTCAAAACTTCCAATAATAATCGATGGAATTTTTCCAATAGAATTGATACTGTGAACTTGAGGTTGTTTCCTCGGAAAGTGTACCTTATGGTCATTACCATTAACATGAAAAGTGACATTGCCTTTATTGCCATCAATAATAGCCCATGCAGTATTCAAAAAGGATCTACCAAGATAATCGACATACTATCGTCCTCGGGAATATCAAGAATAACAAAGTCCGTTAAGATAGTAATGTTTGCAACCACAACAGGCACATCCTCACAAATACCGACAGGTATAGCGGTTGATTTATCGGCCATTTGCAAAGATATTTCAGTAGGTGTCAACTTATTCAATTCAAGTCTACGATATAAAGACAGAGGCATAACACTAACACCGGCTCCAAGATCACATAAAGCTGTTTTAACATAGTTTCTTTTAATGGAGCATGGTATAGTTGGTACTCCTGGATCTCCTAGTTTCTTTGGTATTCCACCCTTAAAAGTATAATTAGCAAGCATGGTGGAAATTTCAGCTTCCAGTATCTCTCTTTTATTTGTAATAATATCTTTCATGTACTTAGCATAAGGATTCACTTTAAGCATATCAGTCAAACGCATACGCAAAAAGATAGGTCTAATCATTTCAGCAAAGCGCTCAAAATCCTCATCATCCTTTTTCTTGGATGGCTTAGGAGGAAAAGACATGGGTTTCTGAACCCATGGTTCTCCTTCTTTACCGTGCTTCCTAGCAACGAAGTCTCTCTTATCATAACGTTGATTCTTTGATTGTGGGTTATCAAGATCAATAGTAGGTTCATCTCTACATCATTATTATTGCTAGGTTGAGCATCAACATGAATATTATCATTAACATTATCACTAGGTTCATGTTCATCACCAGATTGTGTTTCAACATTAGAAATAGAAATATCATTGGGATTCTCAGCTGTGTCTATAACAGGTTCACTAGAAGCATGCAAAGTCTTATCATTTTTCTTTTTCTTTTTGGAAGTACTAGGTGCTTTCAACATTATTTCTCTGAGAATCTTGTTCAATTCTCTTAGGGTGACCCTCAGGATACAAAGGTTCCTGAGTCATTTTACCAGTTCTAGTTGCTACTCTAACAGCAAAGTCATGTTTGTTATTATTTAATTCATTGAGCAAATCATTCTGAGCCTTAAGCACTTGTTCTACTTGAGTGGTAACCATAGAAGCATGTTTACAAATGAGTTTAAGTTCACCTTTAACTCTAGCCATATAATCACTCAGGTGTCCAATCATATAAGCATTACTCTTCAATTGTCTACCAACATAAGCATTGAAATTTTCTTGTTTAGCCATAAAGTCATCAAATTCATCCAAGCATTGGCTAGCAAACTTAGTAGACGGGATTTCAACTTTATCATATCTATAGAGAGAATTTACCTTTACTACCTATGTCGGGTTATCAAGACCATGTGTTTCTTCAATAGGTGGTAAATCAAGGCCATGTATTTCTTCAGCAGGAGGTAAATTCTTAACATCTTCAGCTTTAATACCTTTTTCTTTCATAGATTTCTTTGCCTCTTGCATATCTTCAGGACTGGGAAATAGAACACCTCTTTTATTCGGAGTTGGCTTAGGAGTTGGTTCAGGACATGTCCAATTGTTTTCATTAGTCAACATATTATTCAATAGCAATTCAGCTTGATCGGCTGTTCTTTCCCTGAAAACACAACCAGCACAACTATCCAGGTGGTCTCTGGAAGCATCGGTTAGTCCATTATAAAAGATATCAAGTATTTCATTTTTCTTAAGAGGATGATCAGGCAAAGCAATAAGTAATTGGAGAAGCCTCCCCCGAGCTTGTGGGAGACTCTCTTATTTAATTTGCACAAAATTATATATTTCCCTTAAAGTAGCTTGTTTCTTATGAGCGGGGAAATATTTAGCAGAGAATTAATAAATCATATCATGGGGACTACGCACACAACCAGCATCAAGAGAATTAAACCAAGTTTTAGCATCACCCTTTAATAAGACGGAAATATCTTAAGGATATAATAGTAGCGAGTTTTCTCATCATTAGTGAACAGAGTGGCTATATCATTCAATTTAGTAAGATGTGCCACAGCAGTTTTAGATTCATTGTCATAAAAAGGATCAGATTCAACCAAAGTAATTATCTCAGGGTCGACAGAGAAATCATAATCCTTATCAGTAACACAGATAGGTGAAGTAGCAAAAGCAGGGTCATATTTCATTCTAGCATTTAGAGACTTCTGTTTAAGCTTAGCTAATAATTTCTTAAGATCAGATCTATCATTGCAAGCGAGAAAATCTCTAGCAGTTTCTTCATCCATAACATAACCCTCAGGCACAACAGAAAATTCATATTTGGGGGGAGAACCTTCATCATCACTTTCATCAATATTATCAGTTTCAATAATTTCATTCTCTCTAGCCCTAGCAAGTTGTTCATCAAGAAATTCACCTAGTGGCACAGTAGTATCAAGCATAGAAGTAGTTTCATCATAAGTATCATGCATAGCAGAAGTGGCATCATCAATAATATGCGACATATCAGAATTAATAGCAGAAGCAGGTTTAGGTGTCACAAGTTTACTTAAAACAGAAGGAGAATCAAGTGCAGAGCTAGATGACAGTTCCTTACCTCCCCTCGTAGTTGAGGGATAAATCTTGGTTCTTTCATCTTTCAAGATCCTCATAGTGATCAGCAGATATAAATCCCAAGTGACTCAAAGAATAGAGCTATGCTCCCCGACAACGGCTCCAAAAAATAGTCTTGATAACCCACAAGTATAGGGGATCGCAATAGTTTTCGAGGGTACATTATTCAACCCAAATTTATTGATTCGACACAAGGGGAGCCAAAGAATATTCTCAAGTATTAGCAGTTGAGTTTTCAATTCAACCACACCTGGATAACTTAATATCTCTAGCAAAGTATTTAGTAGCAAGGTAGTATGGAAGTAACGGTAATAGTGGCAAAAGAAACAGTAGCAGTTTTGTAGTAACTGTAACAGTGGCAACGGTAAAGTAACTAAGCAAACAACAAAATGTGAAAAGCTCGTAGGCTTGGATCCATGATGGATAATTATGTTGGATGCGATTCCTCATGCAATAGTTATAACATAGGGTGACACGGAACTAGCTCCAATTCATCTATGTAATGTAGGCATGTATTCCAAATATAGTCATACGTGCTTATGGAAAAGAACTTGCATGACATCTTTTGTCCTACCCTCCTGTGGCAGCGGGATCCTATTGGAAACTAAGGGATATTAAGGCCTCCTTTTAATAGTGTACCGGACCAAACCATTAACACTTTGTGATACATGAACTTCTCAAACTACGGTCATCACCGGTAAGTATCTCGATTATTGTCACTTCGGGGTTAACGAATCATAACACATAATAGGTGACTATAAACTTGAAAGATAGGATCGAGAACTCACATATATTCATGAAAACATAATAGGTTCAGATCTGAAATCATGGCACTCGGGCCCTAGTGACAAGCATTAAGTATAGCAAAGTCATAGCAACATCAATCTCAGAACATAGTGGATACTAGGGATCAAAACCCTAACAAAACTAACACAATTACGTGGTAAATCTCATCCAACCCATCACCGTCCAGCAAGCCATCGATGGAATTACTCACGCACAGCAGTGAGCATCATGAAATTGGTGATGGAGGATTGTTGATGATGATGACGGTGACGGATTCCCCTCTCCGGAGCCCCGAACGGACTCCAGATCAGCCCTCCCGAGATAGTTTAGGGCTTGGCGGTGGCTCCATATCGGAAAACGCGATGAATCTTTCTCTCTGATTTTTTTCTCCCCGAACGTGAATATATGGAGTTGGAGTTGAGGTTGGTGGAGCTTCAGGGGGCCCACGAGGTAGGGGGCGCGCCCTAGGGGGGCGCCCCCCACCCTCGTGGACAGGGTGTGGGACCCCTAACGTTGATTCTTTCGCCAATATTTTTTATTGAATCCAAAAAGTTGCTCCGTGGATTTTCAGGTCATTCCGAGAACTTTTTATTTCTACACAAAAATAACACCATGGCAGTTCTGCTGAAAACAACGTCAGTCCGGGTTAGTTCCATTCAAATCATGAAAGTTAGAGTCCAAAACAAGGGCAAAAGTGTTTGGAAAAGTAGATATGACGGAGACGTATCAACTAGAAGTCAGACAAGCTCACAGAATTCGCTGTCTGAATTAGTTCGACTTCTTCAGTCCCAAGTTCTAGCAGAAAGGCATTCTGCAACTCAACTTCAACTTGAAGTCCTATTTCTAAGAAAGATTGTGGAGAACACCAATTAGAACCTCATTGCTAAACAACTGCACCTGGAAGCTATAACCGACATGCTAGGCCGGTCTCACAGCCTTTCTTAGCAGCTTGCGCGGCAGTTCCCGAGCAAGGCTAACCTTTCTTGAACTGTCTTGGAAGTGGTCTTGGTTCAGTATTATTTTGTTACGCTACAACGGCACCCAGTTTTTGTAATCTGCTTCTTCGTTGCGCTTTATGATCACTGGTGGTGAATTTCGATGCCTAGTAGATGTAATAATACCATAATCATTTATTATATAGTGTAGGTTTATTGTAAGTTACTATGCCGTAATTTATTTATTGTATAGAGTAGGTTTGTTCTTAATTCCTACTAGTTACTACCATCATTCGCTATCTGAAAATAAATGGAGAAAATCTGATGTAGTCGACCGGACCGAAACATTCGTCTCTAACTGGCCTGCTTTTTAGCAGGCCACAATTGGGTCGGCCTGCAACTTTCTTGGGCCTGAAAGGCCATTGGGGCCTTCACACTTTGTGCTAGGCCCACAACTTACATGGGCCTACATTCGGCCCACAGTTTAGTTGGGCCTTAAGTGGACCCAAAGCTTAGTTCGGCCCATGTAGCTTTGGGCCATTAACAGGCTGAATATTGTGCTGGCCTATTACAGCCGAGAAGTAACCATGGGCCTTTAGCAGGCCAAAATGCATGTCGGCCCACAATTTTCACTAGTCATCGATGGGCCTTCAGCAGGCCAAAATGTAGACCGAGCCTTTTTTGGCCCAGTTATATGACGGGCCATTACTAGGCCGAAACATATCTCGGGCCTTAGTTGGCCCACTGATATCATGGGCCTTTAACAGGCCGAAAGCTTTGTAAAGGCATCAACGGGCCAAATTATACGATAGGCCTTTAACAGGCCCAATGTCACATTGGGCTAAATTGTTGCCACCTTTATCACGGGCTGTTAGCGGGCCGGATGTTGCATCGGACCATATATGGAGCATGGGCAGCACAGGCCATTCCCAGGCTGAAAGACACACCGGGTTGAAATGGGCCCATGTCTACATTGGGCCTCTAACATGCCGTAATGTCACTGGGCCGTAATTGGGCCCAAATATTCAGCGAACAATTAACGGGTCAGATCTGGCTTCCGGCCATAAATGGGCCATGTTTAAACAGGCCGTTATTGGGCTAGCCCACTAGTACCTAAATAAATACTACGGGCCTTTGACTGGGCCGGCCTTTTTAACCTATATGGGCCTCGGTTGGGCCCTGCCACATGTCGACGAATCATAGGCATGTCTCCTCCATTGGATGGACGACATCTGGCCCACCTAGGAGCTGACATGTGTTTCCTCCAGCCAATGATGATTTTACACGTGGAAAATCCCCATTGGTCCGGGTTGTTAACGGGTTATCGGATCCAATCCTAAACCCAATAGATTAACGGCGACCCGTTATGGTGGACGCCATGTGTCGGTCACCCTTGACGAAAGCACTTTGATGACGCACGATTTATCGTCATGGAAGTGGACACTTCCGTGATAATAATTTTGGTAATGTCATGGAACACTTCTACACAACACAGGTATGACTATCTTGATTCTGTCCTAAAATCGTCATGGATATACATGCATGACAAAAAACGTGACCTACTGTGACAAACACATATCATCACGGAAGTGTATTCTTTGTAGTGAATGCAAGCAGGGGCTCCTCTTTTTGAGGAAAATTTCCGAGCACTTACCTTAATGAAAGGGAGAAGGTCAGGGTAGTCGACCGTAATAGCTAGTTCCGAGCCGTCAAGGCTCGCTTGATAAAAGACTCCATCATCAAACTCTATAAATATGTCCAGATCCTCGTGGAAGCCGGGGTCTTCAGAGCGAGTGAGGGAGTCCCGGATTAGGGGGTGTCCGGATAGCCAAACTATCACCTTTGGCCGGACTCCTGGACTATGAAGATACAAGATTGAAGACTTTGTCCCGTGTCCGGATGGAACTTTCCTTAGCATGGAAGGCAAGCTTGGCGATACGGATATGTAGATCTCCTACCATTGTAACCAACTCTGTGTAACCCTAACCCTCTTCGGTGCCTATATAAACCGGAGGGTTTTAGTCCGTAGGACGAACAACAATCATACCATAGGCTAGCTTCTAGGGTTTAGCCTCTCTGATCTCGTGGTAGATCTACTCTTGTACTACCCATATCATCAATATTAATCAAGCAGGAGTAAGGTTTTACCTCCATCGAGAGGGCCCGAACCTGGGTAAAAACATCGTGTCCCTTGTCTCCTGTTACCATCCGCCTAGACGCACAGTTCGGGACCCCCTACCCGAGATCTGCCGGTTTTGACACCGACATTGGTGCTTTGATTGAGAGTTCCTCTGTGCTGTCGCCATCAGGAAGGATGCCTCATCCTGTCTTTAAAGACGGCACTGTTGCTAAAGGAGCTTTGGCTATCGGCCAAACTCTACGGCTAGGCGGTTTCCTTATGACCGCTTGTCCGGCCACCGCGCCGATGATGACTTCTCAGGTCATCGAAAGCAATCTTCACGTTAGCTCGGAACTCGCCGAGCAGTTAGATCCGATGGAGCTCTCTTCTTTAAACGAGCTCTTGGATTGCATCGCCGCCCTGGGAGTCGCTACAGACTACGATCAGTTTGGGCCTAAACCCGATCTGAGAGAGATCAACTCTCCCCAGGTTACCCACCACGTTGTCATGGTTGAGGAGCAATATGGCGACGCTTCCTCTATTTTAAGGACCAGCTATGTCCGGATTCCCGATCCCTCCATGCCGGATTCCCGCGGAGGGGAGGACGTAACTCAAGCCCTGAACCTAAAGTCAGGCAGCGGGCTAGATGCATTGGACAACATCCAAGAACCCAAGCTTCCAAGTTCGGAAACTTCTTGGCCCCTGAGTCTTAGATTGGACGGGGTTCCGAATTTAATTCCACCCGCCCACCCCAACATAAGCGATCTATCCCAAATCCGGCAAGAGCCCACATAAACAGTCCACCATTACTGGGCCAGATTCCTCCTGGTTATGAACAGGATAAAGGACTGCTGTGAGGAGGACGCGATTTCATTCTTCCGCAATAATTGCACGGACAAGGGAATCCTCAACGCCGTAAGCCGTCGTGAAATTACACGCTTTGCTGACTTGGCATCCATAGTACGAAAGTACTGTGCGTTGGAAAGCGCCTGGAAAACTGAAATCAAATTTTGGGACAATCCGGCCCTGAATACAACCCCAGTCCAAAATAAAAGGGTGCATTATCGCCAGGCACCCGGGTTAAACACCAAAAAGCAAAAACCCTCTATAGGGCATGGAACCGTACTGGAAGGATGGCTCAATGGACCCTGCAAAATTCATAGTACAGAGGGCGCCACTCCAACTCATAGCCTTAGAGCATGTTGGATACTACGGCAGGTGGCCAAAAGTGGCGAAGAGATTCTAACTCCAGAGCACCAGCCCAAGGATACCAGTACGGTATTAAAAGTCTTCAAGAGTTTCGCATCAAATAATATGCGGAAACGAACACTCCGCAGCCTTGCTGAAGTCTACCAAGTAGCAACAATAAACCCATGAAGTGACACGGCTATTACCTTTAATGCCAGTGACGAACCTAAATTCCGAACAACCCGAGAACCAGCCACATTGGTCCTCAGTCCAATAGTGGACGGCTTTCGCCTCACCAAGGTACTCATGGACGGTGGCAGTGGATTGAACCTCATTTACGAGGAAACCCTCTGAAAAATGGAAATAGACTAGAGCCGCATTGAGCGAAGCAGCACAACCTTTAGAGGAATAATCCCCAGTCGGGAAGCATGCTGTATAGGAAAAATCACACTCGATGTGGTATTCTGCACGCCGGATAATTACAGGTCCAAGGAGGTCACGTTTCAAGTGGCCCCATTCAGCAGCGGATATCACGCTCTATTAGGGCGAGAGGCATTCACAATTTTTCAAGCTATACCCCATTATGGGTACATGAAGCTCAAAATGCCCGGGCCCAACGGAATCATCACTCTTGCTAGTGACCCGGACATAGCACTCCACGCCGAAAATAAGACAGCCGCACTGGCCCTTGAGGCACTATCCGAAGCCCTAGCGGCCGGGGAACTCACTCCTCTGCGCTCCACGGTGAATAGGGACGATGTGATACTCGATAAGAGACCCAAGTCCACCTCCTTTAAACCAGCGGACGAAATAGTCAAATTCCAAGTCCATCCAACGGACCCTACAAAAACGGCCTCCATCGGGGCACAATTAAACCCTGATGTAGACGCCGCACTACAAGAATTCCTACGCGAAAATTGGGACATTTTTGCCTGGCACCCTTCAGACATGCCAGGAATCCCACGCCAGCTGGCCGAGCACAGCCTAAACATCCTAAAAGGATGCAAGCCAGTCAAACAGGCTCTTCGGCGTTTCTCTGAACCTAAGAGACAGGCCATGGGAGAGGAGCTAGCCAAATTATTGGAGGCCGGATTCATCAGAGATATAAAACATCCGGACTGGCTAGCAAACCTGGTGATGGTACCAAAGAAGGACAAATCCTGGCGCCTATGCATCGATTTTAAGGACCTCAACAAGGCTTTCCCAAAGGATCCCTTCCCACTCCCCCGCATCGATCAAATTATCGACGCTACCGCAGGACACGATTCATTGTGTTTCCTCGATGCATACTCCGGCTACCACCAAATTAAGATGGCAGAGCCCGACCAGGCCGCAACGGCATTCATCACCCCATACGGCCCATTCTGCTTCAACACAATGCCCTTTGGGCTCAAAAACACCGACGCAACATATTAGCACATGATTCAGACATATCTGGCAAATCAGATCGGCAAAACAGTGGAGACATACGTAGATGATGTGGTCGTCAAAACCAAGCACGTAGAAACTCTAGTAGACGATTTGAGGCTCACGTTCGATAATCTCCGAACATATGACATTAAGCTTAACCCGGAAAATGCATTTTCGGCGTACCAGCCGGAAAGCTCTTGGGCTTCATTGTATCCGGTAGAGGAATTGAAGCAAACTCAGCCAATATCCGAGCCCTGTCACAATTGGATATCCCAAAGGACCTCAAACAAATACAAAAATTGACGGGATGTGTGGCGGCTTTAAGCCGCTTTATCTCTCGTTTAGGAGAAAAGGCATTACCCCTTTATCGCCTCCTCTGACGCACCGAACACTTCGAGTAGACGGATGCCGCCATGCCGGACTCGAAGAAATAAAAGCCATATTGGCAACAAACCCGGTCCTGGCCGCGCCCAATATGGGCGAACCAATGCTATTATATATCGCGGCAACTCATCAAGTCGTGAGTGCAGTTCTCGTTGTCGAACGAGAAACGGACAGACACAAGCTCCCCATTCAAAAACCAGTCTACTACGTGTCCACTGTCCTAACTCCATGAAAGTCACGGTACCCGCATTATCAAAAGATAGCGTACGCGGTGTTCATGGCATCCCGGAAGCTAAGACACTACTTTCAAGAGTGTTCGATAACAATAGCCTCCGAAGTACCTCTTAATGAAATTATAAACAACCGCGACACGACGGGCCGGATTGCCAAATGGGCCATTGAGCTCCTCCCGCTCAACATAACCTATAAGCCACGGCGAGCTATTAAGTCGCAAGTTTTGGCCGACTTCGTCGCCGAATGGACTGAAGCCGAACTCCCTAAAGAGTACGACGCATATTCCAACTAGATCATGCACTTTGACGGCTCCAAAATGTTGGTTGGTCTGGGGATGGCGTTGTTTTGACGTCCCCAACCAGAGATATGGTCCAATACGTACTCCAGATAATGTATACGGACTCCAACAACGCAGCTGAATACGAGGCCCTTCTACACGGCCTCCGGATGGCAGTCTCCATGGGCATTCAACGCCTAGAGGTGCGCGGGGATTCGAACCTCGCGATATCCCAAATAAATGGAGACTTTGATGCCAAGGATCTGAAAATGGCAGCTTATCGCAACGTCGTCCCAAAAATGTCAGCTCGGTTTGAAGGGCTCGAATTTCACCATATAGCCCGGGATAACAACCAGGCAGCAGACATATTGGCGCGCATTGGCGCAAAGCGCGATGCCGTCCCTCCCAACATCTTCCTAGAGAGGCTGTTCAAGCCATCCGTACTATGGGAGGGGGAATCCGGAAATAACAACCCGGACCCAACCGCACTGCCCGACACCGAACATTCTGACACAGTTGGTGGTTCTGCCAACGAAGTAACATCTTCAGCCCACATAATAATGGCAGTCATTGCCCTGTGGACGGAACCATTCCTAGCCTACCTAACCAGGAAGGAACTTCCCGAGGACCAAAACGAGGCCCGCTGCATAGTGCGGCGATCTAAAGCCTATAAGGTCCATGAGGGAGAGCTTTACAAGAAAAGCACAACCGGAGTCCTTCAAAGGTGTATCTCCGAAGAGGAAGGGTGGAACCTTCAGGCTGAAATTCATGCCGGACTTGGAGGGCACCATGCCGCACCCCGGGCCCTAGTAGGCAAGGCCTTCCGTACAGGATTTTATTGGCCGACGGCCCAGGCAGATGCTTAGGACTTAGTCCAACGATGCGTCGGTTGCCAGCTCTTTGTTAATCAAAGCCACATGCCACCCACCGCCCTCAAAACTATACCCATAACCTGGCCCTTCATGGTCTGGGGGCTTGACATGGTTGGACCCCTTAAAGGAGGAACCCACAAGCAAAAATACCTACTGGTCATGGTGGATAAATTCACCAAATGGATAGAGGCCAAACCTGTCAAGACGGTCGAATCCGGACCGGTGATAGACTTCATATCAGGGGTCGTACACCGTTACAGCGTCCTCCATAGCATCATCACTGATAACGGCATGAACTTTACGGCCGACGAGGTCAAACTCTGGTGCAAAAACATGGGCATCAAGCTCGACTATGCTTCAGTCTATCACCCTCAAACTAACGGTCAAGTTGAGCGAGCAAATAGTCTAATCATGAGCGGCATCAAACCCAGATTAGTGCGGTCCCTCAAGGAATCTAACACGCACTGGGTAGAGGAGCTCGGCTCCGTACTCTAGGGGCTATGGACCACTCCGAATCGCACCACCGGGTTTACACCATTC
Source organism: Triticum dicoccoides (assembly GCF_002162155.2). NCBI lineage: Eukaryota > Viridiplantae > Streptophyta > Magnoliopsida > Poales > Poaceae > Triticum > Triticum dicoccoides. The sequence goes on along the minus strand of NC_041385.1, from coordinate 402,372,366 downwards.
ATTATGGTATACGGCGCAGAGGCAGTTCTGCCCTGTGACATAATTCATGACTCACCTCGCATGCGCATGTACGAAGAAAGAGAAGCCGAGCTCGATTGGCAGGACAATTTGGACACATTGGAGGAGGAGCGTGACGTGGCAAAGGCCCGTTCGGCATTTTATCAACAACAAGCTCAAAGATATAAAAGCAGAGAAGTACGGGCCAAAACTTACAACGTTGGCGAGTTAGTTCTATGCCTGCCAGACAAGAAAAAAGACAAACTCAAGACCAAGTGGGAAGGTCCCTTTATCATTGACCAAGTCCTGACCGGTGGAGCGTACCGTCTGCGAGATGCATCGGATAACCGACTCGAGCCGAACCCATGGAACGCAGCCCGTCTCCAAAGATTCTACGCCTAGCGCCGGATTCCGAGTTCGTCTCCTTCCTCCATCTATATTTTACATATTAGCTATCTTCTGTTTCTCTCCTTCTCCCTCCTTTTCTACCACAGCCTTTGAAAGCTTGTTCGCGCATTGTTCGCAAACACTTGACGCGCTATCCACGCTCATTATACCTGGGGGCTTCTTTAACAGAAGTTTATTTATCTGGGCTTCATGCCCAACACATGTGTCACACTTCCGCATGTACCTTTTATTCACCACATTATGCATCGATATGACTTAAGTTTTGGCCAAGCTGGGTTGCCTGGCTCCTGTGCTTACCCCTACGTTCCTGATTGTTCGGCTAGGCGGTAAAGGGAGCACCTCTGTGATTGTTACTGCCGGATCAGCCGGATGTGTACCTCAGGCTGGGTGAAGCCGAAAGCTAGCGTTCTTAAGGGAATATTCGGTCGGTGAACTAAAAGACGATTTCTTACCTATTTATTTATCTGCCCCCAGATGTTTTTCTACTTTTTTTGCAGTCCGGACATGCACTTTAGGGCATGCCTCCTAGGGAAAGGAACCCCTAACAGAACTATTCTCCCTGGAAGATGTTTCTTACTAACCATGTAATATAACATAACTAGTTGGGCACTTGTCTGATAAAGCACTAATGACCCCTACGCGTGGTCTCCACGCATGCCCCGGTTCTTCTATAACCGTGAGGGTATACGGACACACTCCAGACTATTGGGTCCCGAGGTTGAAGCGAAAACGTCCGCTATGACAAACGATCTACAATCCGGCTAGAAGGCATTTTACATGTCATCTTTAATTACATAGTCAATCCGACTGATTGTATTCCTCCTCAATGCCATCTAATAGGCTGTCTAGTTTACAGTCCTGCTGGGAATACTTTGCGGCCAACTCTACTTGGCCGTACACTAAACTCACAGGGATCTCCTTCCCATCAGGCCCCACAGGTCTGACCTCGGCCATGTGGTTTGGGTCAGCCTTCATGTACCGCGTCTTCACCATGGCCCAGGCCTCCCTGGCGCCTTGACGGCAGGCCGATATCTTCCATAATCGGAAGCACTGCCGCGCTCCCTGAAGCCTCTCTGCAAGCTCTCCAAGGCCTTCGGGCAGGGAGACAGATGGCCACAAGGCCTGGGCGACGCCTTTCATCACCTGCCGAACTCGTTCGTGTAGTTGCAAGAGCTCGGGAAGAAGGTCACCCATAGAACCGGGCATTTCCTCTGCAGGACGACCTGTGAGCAAACCTACAGACATACCTCTGTTAGTGGACTTCCTCGCCAAAGTATTTTTCAAAGTTCGTTCAAGCACTTACTAAAAATGCCGCGTCGAAGCCACCGATTCTCCTTAACGGAGTCAGACAGCTGGGCACGAACGTCCTTTAGTTCCTCACCCAGCCAGGTGTTGGCATCTTGGAGATTATTTTTCTCTTGCCTCACCCTTGTAAGCACATTCTCGCCGTCCTTTAACCGGCGCATGAGCTGTTGCTTTTCGGGATCTATCCCGGCGCCATCTGCAATACTATTGTCAGACTTCTACACACGCCGCACTTCACAAGTTACTTATCTTTTGAAGCGTATATTACCAGAGGGGGTCTCTTTGGCTTCCCCCGATGCGGCTAGTGCAGCCTCAAGTTGGGCTTTGCACTCCTCCAGCTCCTGGGACAGTTGGGTATTCTTTTCTGTAAGATCCTGCACAATAAATGATCCTTAAATCAGTTATTCTAACTATTTCAAGTCTTGGGGGCTACTGGCATATATAACTGTCAAATTTTCTCACCCGTATGTCTTTTACATACTCCGCCGTGGCTCTGGCTAGACCATTTTGAGCGGCGCGGAGGTGCGCGTGTCCCGAATTAAAGGCATTCAATGCCTCTAGGGAGAAACATGCATCACGAAGAACTGTCCGGCGACGCCGGTGATTCATGGCACTCTCCACCTCGGAATTGGTGGCAGATAACCTGTCGGCATTCTCTGTTGAAGGAGCGTCTGACGCACGCCAAGTGTTCGCCTCTACTTCTGGACCCGGCTTTGGAGCCTGGCGAGTGGAGGATTGATTGGCAACCTCTCCGGATACAGTCCGGAAAGCGCTCTTCTTCCTGAAAAAGCACGAGTGTTAGTATGCCTCCTGGGAATGAAACCTGGGAATATGGTGACACGCCATACCGTTGCGCCGGTGTTTTGATCCGGACCGCACTTCTTTTTAGCCTGCTGGGCCGTGCTGCCCCTTGTTGGCTAGTCGTTGCAGCCTCGGCCTCCCGCCTCAAGGGCTTCCCCTGTGAAACACCATGGGTATACGGTGATCAAATATAAGCACGGATGGGTCATTTTCAAAGTATTGGGACTTTGGTCTCAGTTACCTGCGAGGCCGGAAGTGTTCCAGGGTAATCGTCCGTGATGGCGACCAAGGCATTATCGATGCTCAGTTCGTGAAATACCCCATCTATCAGCTCCACTGATATGTCTGGATCCTCTTGGGAGGCGAGGAACCTTTCCGGATTCTTGGGTTGTGGAGGCAGGTTGTTTATGTCCTTTACGGCCTGGCGCAGTTCATGCGCCGAAATCACAAAATGAGATACTTGACTATGGGAATATGGATCGGATAGGCAAAAAGAAATGTCCGCTTACCCAGCTCGGAGGATTGTGCATAGAAAATCCATTCTATGGATTGACGCGGAGAAATTCCTCCTCTTCTCCCTTGTACAATGCGGACAAGATCTTCATCAGATCGGCGACCGACCCCGGCCCCTTACGGCCGCAGCGGGTGGCATCATCCTCCTCGTTGAAATCCCACATGGGGTGGACTCTATACTGGAGCGGCTGCACCCCCTGCATAATGCATGTGGCCATGACCCCGATCATGGTCAGTCCGGAATGAGCCAACAACCTTATTCGGCTCATCAGGTAAAGGACGTCCCTGTCATTTTCCTTTTGAGGGCTCCGTGGACGCCATCTTAGGTGTTTCTTCAAAGGAGCGCTGTTGAACTCAGGGAGGCCGATCCGAGCAGGGTCCGGCAGGGGGACATCTTCTATATAAAACCATTCCGAAGGCCAGTCTTCGAACGCCTTCTTCGGGGTTCCGGATAGATATCCGGTCCCGGTGATGCGCCACAGTTCGGCTCCGCCCACTTGATATATTGACCCCTCTTGAGAACGGGGCACAAGGCAGAACAACTTCTTCCACAACGCAAAATGAGCCTCGATGGCCAAAAACAGCTCGCAAAGGGCCACGAAGCCCGCAATATGCAGAATGGAGGCAGGCGTAAGGTTGTGCAACTGGAGGCCATAGAACTCCAGGAGCCCCCGGAGAAATGGATGAATTGGAAATACGAGCCCTCTTATCAAATAAGAGACAAGGCACCCCCGCTCTCCTTTGGAGGGGCTGAGGACGCTCTCCGCTTGCTTTCCACCCACGTAGGTGGTGAGTCCGGCTCGAACCGGAACCATGAAGGTTGGGGAAGAAATCCCTTGGTTTGGAGCGTCACTAACTTGTTGTGCAGGACGGAGCATCTCTCCCAATCTCCAGGCTGGGGGCTGGAAGGGCGAGAGGAGTAACTCGTCGACTGTCCATGATGGAATGGATTTCTGTCAGATGCGCTCTAATGAATGCTCGCGAAGGGAGGATGGTGTGATTCGGATCTAGATCCTCGTCTCTCTTATAGGCAGCTCATTTGCGCGGCTAGGGGGGTAAAATGTAAAAATACCCTGGCTTTTCGCATTCGTTCGACACATGGAAGATGGCCATTATTAGGCGTGAAAGCCGAGGAGCGCAATATTTACAAGAAGCCGGACGCTATTCAAGCAGGTACACAGGATTTGGAGAAGAACCCGCCATGCAATGCCGAAGACAATCTACGCGCCGGACTCATCGCCATTGAAGCCTGGTTCGGGGGCTACTGAGGGAGTCCCGGATTAGGGGGTGTCCGGATAACCGAACTATCACCTTTGGCCGGACTCCTGGACTATGAAGATACGAGATTGAAGACTTCGTCCCGTGTCTGGATGGAACTTTCCTTGGCGCGCAAGGCAAGCTTGGCGATACGGATATGTAGATCTCCTACCATTGTAACCGACTCTGTGTAACCCTAACCCTCTTCGATGCCTATATAAACCGGAGGGTTTTAGTCCGTAGGACGAACAACAATCATACCATAGGCTAGCTTCTAGGGTTTAGTCTCTCTGATCTCGTGGTAGATCTACTCTTGTACTACCCATATCATCAATATTAATCAAGCAGGAGTAGGGTTTTACCTCCATCGAGAGGGCCCGAACCTGGGTAAAAACATCGTGTCCCTTGTCTCCTGTTACCATCCACCTAGACGCACAGTTCGGGAACCCCTACCCGAGATCCGCCAGTTTTGACACCGACAGCGAGCATGATCCTCTAGTTGAGGGGAGGGGCAGTGAACGTTTTTGACTACCTTTATCCATGTCTGCTTTAAAAGACAATCAGAATAGTTAGCACCCCTTGACAACAAAGTAGAACAATGCTGATAAACAACAAACTTACCCATTCAATGGGGTTGTGCATGGAAAAACCTTCCCGACAATTTTAGAGGAGAAATTCTTCTTCCTCCCCGTTATAAAGATCTGCCAGAATGGCGGCCAGAGCGGCTGAGGTATCCGGGCCCTCGCGCTTATAGCGAGATGAGTCGTCATCCCCATTGTAACACCATAAAGGGGTCACTCTGGACTGAAGGGGTTGGATGCATCGCTTTATCGCGATAGCCATGACTTCGATTATCGAGAGTCCAGAGTGGGCAAGTAATCTAACCTTGCTAACTAACCTCATTACTTCGGCACTATCTTCTTGCTTGCGGCTTCGGGGACACCAATTAAGTAGCTTCTTCGGAGGAGCACTAGAGAATTCAAGAATCCCACACCAAACTGCATTCAGAAGGGGAACATCTTCAATATAGAACCATTCTGAAGACCATTCTTCGGACCCCTGCACCCCTTCTTGGGAGTTTTGACGGGGTAGCCTGACCCGGTTATGCGCCAAACTTGGCGACGCCCACTTCAAATATAGAACCACCTTGGTGGCGAGGGACGAGGCAGAAGAACTTTCTCCATAGTTCAAAATGAGCCTCATAACCTAAGAACAGCTCGCAAAGAGCAACAAAACCCAAAATATGCAGGATTGAACCTGGCGTGATGTTGTGCAGCTGGATCCTATAGAACTCACAGACCCTGAGAAAGGGATGAATCGGGAATCCTAAGCCCCTTAGAAGAAACGAGAAGAAGCACACCCTCTCCTCCCCGCTGGGGTTGGGGATATTCTCTGCTAGCGCATCATTGCCCATCGAGGCCAAACCCGCCCGTGCGGAGACTACGTCTGCAGGAGGGAGATATCCCTGCGTCTGAAGTCGACTCAGCTGGAGATGAGACACTAAACAACTTTGCCAATCACCCTCTTGAGGGCCATGGGGCGTGAGGAAGAGCTAGGGGCGCTCGTCATGTTTTTGAGTTTTTTGTTGTTTTACTTCGATGCTCTTTGCGTAATGTGGGATGGCATTTGGGGATTTGACCTCTTTATATAGATGTCGCTCGTGCGAGGCAAGGGGCTCATTGGTAATAAAATAATGGGCCATTCGCATTCACTTTACGCACGGAAATCGAGGCGATGACAGGAAGGGATCATAAAGGCAGAACATGGAGGCCAAAGCCGGACTACCGTCGATCCGAAGTACGTTAAAGAACCTGTCTTGCAAAGCCGAAGACATAAGTGGGATACAACATCGTCACTGAAGGCAAGTTCGGGGGCTACTAAGGGAGTCCTGGATTCGGGGGTCCTCAGGTGTCCGGCATATCCAATATCGGTCAGACTAATGGGCCATGAAGATAAAGTGGAAAACGATCCCCCGTATCCAGGTAGGACTCTTGTGTGTGTGAATAGAAAGATTGGTCTCCGGATATACTATTTCCTTCCCCTGTGAACCGACTCTGTAGAACCCTAGGCCCCTCCGGTGTGTATATAAACTGGAGGGTCTAGTCCGTAGAGGCTATCAGAATATTCATAGGTTAGACAAGTAGGGTTTAGCCATTACGATCTCGAGGTAGATCAACTCTTGTAACCCCTATACTCATCGAATACAATCAAGCAGAACATATGGGTATTACCTCCTTTAAGAGGGCCCGAACCTGGGTAAACATTGTGTCCCATTATCCCTTGTTACCATTGATCATTAGATGTGTAGCTTGAGCCCCCCTACCCGAGATCTGCCGGTTTGACATCGACAACATTCCCCAACAAATGTTTGCGGCCGAGCAATGGTGGCAAAGTGTTTGACATTCATTCCCATTTCTTTCATGGGACCTAAGCATGCAACCAAGGACACACATTTGATTTTTCAACCCATTTATATGCACTGGAGCATGTGCCTGTAGTTCAAATTTGAATTATGCACATAAATGCATAGAAAACTCAGTTAATGTATAAAAATGTCCAAATGAACTCCAAAAATTACAAAATTTAACACAACACTCCTGTTGTTCTATGTTCATACTAGAAAAAATTTGAAAGCAATAAGAGGCAACGAATATCGTTTTGTCCAAAAAGATGACACGTTGCCTACCGTAACCATGAGGCTTGTTGTCAGAAGCTCTGGTTTGTGAGAAGCTTATACCCCAACCTACCCCAAATGGGACAATATTTTTACCACAACATGTTGATGCCGTTCCATGATAGCATACCAACTTTCATAAATTTTAGATGAGTTTTTGATTTACTAGAAGTTAAAAACCATGTATCTCAATGTTAGCGGCCGAGCGATGGTGGCAAGGTGTTTGACATTCATTCCCATTTCTTGCATGGGACCTAAGAATGCAACCAAGGACACACATTTGACTTTTGAACCCATTTATATGCACTGGAGCATGTCGCTGTAGTTCAAATTTTAATTATGCACATAAATGCATAGAAAAATTAGTTAATGTATAAAAATGTCCAAACGAACCCCAAAAAATCCCAAAATTTAACACAACACTCATGTTATTCTATGTTGACACTAGAAAAATATTGAAAGCAAGAAGAGGAAACGGATATCATTTCGTCCAAAAGGTGGCACGTTCCCTACTGAAACCATGAGGCTTGTTGTGAGAAGTTCTGGTTTCTGAGAAGCTTATACCCAAACCTGCCCCAAATGGGACAATATTTTTACCATGGCATGTTGATGTTGTTCCATGATAGCATGTCAAATTTCATGAATTTGAGATGAGTTATTTACTAGAATTTTAAAACCATGTATCTCAATGTTAGTGGCCGAGCGACGGTGTCAAGGTGTTTGACATTCATTATCATTTCTTGCATGTGACCTAAGCATGCAACCAAGGACACACATTTGATTTTTTTCAGCCCATTTTAATGCATTGGAGCGTGTGCTTGTAGTTGAAAGTTGAATTATGCACATAGCCTAGAAAACTCAGTTAATGTATAAAAATGTCCAAACGAACCCCAAAAATTCCAAAAATTAACATGAGACTCCTGTTGTTCTATGTTGACACCAGAAAAAAAATTGAAAGCAAGAAGAGGCGATGCATATCGTTTCATCCACAAAGGTGCCACGTTTCCCTACCGGAACCATGAGGCTTCTTGTGAGAATCTGGTTTGTGAGAAGCTTATACCAAAACTTGCCCAAATGGGACAATTTTTTTAACCCCAGCATGTTGATTCCATTCGATGATAGCATGCAAAGGTTCATGAATTTCAGACGAGTTTTGGATTTACTAGAATTACAAAAGCAAGTATCTCAATGTTTGTCGGCGAGCCACGGTGTCGAGGTGTTTGAAATTCACCCCCATTTCTTGCATGGGACATAAGCATCAACCCATGGACACACATATGATTTTACAACCCATTTTGGTGCACCAGAGCATGTGCATGTAGTTTAATTTTGAATTGTGCACCTAAAATGCCTAGAAAATCAAGTTAATGTATAAAAATGTCCAAACAAACCCTGAATAATTCCAATTTTTTGATGGCACACATATTGTTGCATGTTCGCTGCAGATAATAGTTCTAGCAATTCAAACACCCTCCATTGATGTCCTGGCCCAATTATGTATTTCAAATCAAGACGAAAAATCAAGTAGATCGCACACAGTCGTGTGAGATACAATACAAAATATCTTGCAGCACCGTCAGAGTATAGTACGTATATGGCTTATGTGGGAAGGAACTCTTTGTTTAATTAAGAGCGTTGGTCTTTAATTTGTTAGAGTAATGTTTAGGTCAGCTAGCTCTATTTAATTATTGTACTTGCTTGATTAAGAACTGCGGCTGTGTTGTAGCCTCTTTTGTGTACCCAAATAATGCAATGGCATGGATTACCACTATAACCAGGGAAATTCTGACCAAAATTTGCATGTTCAAACTCATCACACACGGGATAAGTTATATAAATCGTTTGTGATGTTCACATACCGTACATAGTGCTTAATAAAGGACCGTCTCTGATGAAACTTTGCGTGCCAGTTTTTCACTTCACCGAGTCAAATTTTTTGGATTCCTTGGAAATATCTACCTCCCTGCATCCTCCCCATTACCGAAAGCCACATTTCCCCTGTTTCTGCCTTTCTTTCCAAGTTCAAACCTTCACTCCTTTCTTTCCAAGTTCAAACCTTCACTCCTGCAGCGCCGCCTCCTCGCCGGCGACCCTCCTTCACACTGCTTGGCCTCGTCGATCCAAGCAGGTAATCGACACCCGACCCCCATCCTCCTCCTCCTTCTACATCCCACATGCCCCAACCGCTGGGGCGACACCTTCCATCCAAATCACCAACCCCTACCCCAAATAAGTGCCACCCTAAGCCATGGTGCATGCAGTATAGCCAGGACCTCAAGGTGCATTTAGCAGCGGAGAAGAAAATCACGGCCGCACGCGCGGATGAGGTCTTGATGGTTACCATTAGACGAATTGCCTAGATCTTGGAGGAGCACCTCGCTGTCGAGGCCATCATCGATGGCTCACCCGCTGATGCCCCAATGTGGTTGGCTGCTTTAAACGACAGTTTGTGGCATTTCCTCGGGGCCACCGTCAGTGCCTTCGACGAAGACTACGAGGTGTTTTCTCAGAGTGCCCATGCTTATCTCAACTTGAGAGTGCTACCTCTTGAGCTTGCATTGGTTTTACCTTGAAAAGGAAAGGGTGATGCAGCAAAGTAGTGTAAGTATTTCCACAGTTTTGAGAACCAAGGTATCAATCCAGAAGGAGAAGATGCACAAGTCACCGAATGCCTGCACAAACAATCAAGAACTTGCAACCAATGTGATAAAGGGGTTGTCAATCCCTTCATGGTCACTCGTAAGAGTGAGATCTGATAGAGATAGATAAACGATAAAGTAAATGTTTTTGGTATTTTTGGTTTATAGATTGGAAAGTAAATATTGCAAAATAATAGATCGGAAACTAGCAAGATGTAAACGAGATTTAATATAATGGAAAAGAGACCCGGGGCCATAGGTTTCACTAGTGGCTTCTCTCGAGATAGCATAAATTACGGTGGATGAACAAATTACTATCGAGCAATTGATAGAAAAGCGCATAATTATGATGACATCTAAGGCAATGATCATGAACATAGGCATCACGTCCGTGTCAAGTAGATCGACTCCTGCCCGCATCTACTACTACTACTCCACACATCGACCGTTATCCAGCATGCATTTAGAGTATTAAGTTCATAAGAACGGAGTAACACATTAAGCAAGATGACATGATGTAGAGGAATTAACTCAAGCAATATGATGAAAACCCCATATTTTTATCCTCGATGGCAGCAATACAATATGTGCCTTGCTGCCCCTACTGTCACTGGGAAATGACACCGCAAGATTGAACCCAAAGCTAAGCACTTCTCCCATTGCAAGAAAGATCAATCTAGTAGGCCAAACTAAACCGATAATCCCAAGAGACTTGCAAAGATATCAAATCATGCATATAAGAATTCAGAGAAGAACTAAATAATATTCATAGATAATCTTGTACATAAATCCATAATTCATCGGATCACTGCAAACACACCGCAAAAGAATATTACATTGAATAGTTCTCCAAGAACATCAAGGAGAACTTTGTATTGAGAATCAAAGAGAGAGAAGAAGCCATCTAGCTAATAACTACGGACCCGAAGGTCTGTGGTAAACTACTCACGCTTCATCGAAGAGGTAATGGTGTTGATGTAGCAGCCCTCCGTGATCGAATCCCCCTCTGGCAGATAGCAGGAAAAGGCCCCAAGATGGGATCTCACAAGTACAGAAGGTTGCGGCGGTGGAAAAGTGGTTTGTGGCTTCCCTTGATGATTTTAGGGTATAAAAGTATATATAGGTGAAGGAACTAGGTCAGGGGAGCTACGAGGGGCCCATGAGGGTGGGGGCACGCCTACCCCCCTGGGCGCGCCCTCCTGCCTCGTGGCTGCCTCGTTGCGTCTCCGACTTCATCTCTAAGTCTTCTGGTTTGCTTTCGGTCCAAGAAAGATCATCGTGAAGGTTTCATTCTGTTTGGACTCCATTTGGTATTCCTTTTCCGCAAAACTCTAAAATAGGCAAAGAAACAGAAACTGGCACTGGGCCCTCAGTTAATAGGTTAGTCCCAAAAATAATATAAAATGGCTTCTCAAAGCCAATTAAACATCCAAAACAGATAATATAATAACATGGAACAATCAAAAATTAAAGATACGTTGGAGACGTATCAGAGAGCCAGCAGGTTGGTGCCCAGAGCGGCTCAGACAACTCAACTATGAGGGGGGCACCCACGATGTGCAGGTGAAAGTGCAACTATCCATGGGTGGTTTTGGTAATTATTAACAACATATAGCTCATCGAACTAATGCTATTTCAAGATGAATATTTCAGGAAAGTTCAATGATTGGCATGGCATAGATTAGGAATGTGGACCCCTCAAAATGCTAAGGACAAAGGATTGGCTCAAGCTCTAAAGCTCAAGACTCTACATTTTACTTTTAGTGATCCAAGATCACATTGAGTCCATAGGAAAAGCCAATACTATTAAAAGGAGTTGAGGTGTTGCTTAATGGCTTGCTTGCTCAAAGTGCTTAGTGATATGCTCCAAAAACCCTCAACCACTTTCTCATATCCACATATGTCCCAAACTAAAAGTCAAACTCGGCCCCACCGATTTGATCTATCCGGCACCACCGAGTTCATTTGACATAGCCACTTCCAAAAACCCTAGTCACTTCGGTCTCACTGATAGGGATCTCGGTCTCACCGAGATGGGATTGTAAACTCTCTGTTACCTTTCGTAATGTTTCGGTCTAACCGAGATGAGCGATCGGTCCCACCGAGTTCGCAATGCAAACTCTCTGTTTCCCTTTCGTAATGTTTCGGTCTCACCGAGATGAGTGAATCGGTCCCATCGAGTTTACCTGACCAACTCTCTCATTAGCTTATTACAAAAGTCGGTCTCACCGAGTTTGTGTAATCGGTCTCACCGAGATTAGTTATGCCCTAACCCTAAAGAAATCGGCCCCATCAAGTTGACATGTTGGTCCCACCGAAATGCCTAATGGTCACATTATGAACTAAATTGGTCCGACTGAATTTTCTGATTCGGTATCACCGAGTTTGGTAAATTGTGTGTAATGGTTAGATTTTGTGTGGAGGCTATATATACCCCTCCACCCTCTCTTCATTCGTGGAGAAAGCTGTCAGGACCCCGACTCGATGTCACATCGATCTAGCCGGTAACACCTCATATCACTTTGCGGCCTCATGCACGGTATCCCCACGGGTGTCGTCTTACCTTTTCCCGGGACCGTTTGCACCTTTTGGCTCACGTATATGATAGTGTCGCTAGCATCCATATGATAAGGAGCCCGGGCTGACATGACTAGTCGTAAACCCAAAGTGGCACAGACTTACAGGGACAGGCATCCATGACCCAGCTTCGAACGTGTCGGTCATCAGCAAGTGGGTCCGGGCTGTAGCACTGGGCTAGCAGGACTCCGGTAAACCGGGCTGTAGCGGGCTAACAGGACTCCGGTACTCAAAGCGTGACATTTCCCCGAAGGGACAGACACAGGAACGAAGAAGGACACATGCCGGCCAGCCTAAGTGTTCCAGAGCAGTAGCAAGCTACCATGGCTCAGCGGTAACACTAGGAGACATTTCCCGGTAAGAGAGGCTACTAAAGATAATCAACTAGATAGTCAGATCCCACACATACCAAGCATTTCAATCATACACACAATATGCTCGGTATGTGCAAATACAACGAAGCATCACAACATGACTCTACGACACAAGTACTCTATTTAAGGCTCAGGGAGCCATACATAACATACACAAAGGTACGGGTCTCACGACCCAACATACAAGTCATACAGTCATACAAACCAGCAGCGGAAGTACATTGTCTGAGTACAGACAATTAGTAAAATAAAAGAGGCTTGGAAAGCCTAACTATACTACGTGGTCCATCACAAGCTCAGGTTCACCACCTGGGTCCTTAGCCTACTCGTTGACGTCAACGTCTACATAGAACCCATCAGAAGGGGTTGCAGCGTCTTCTGTAAAAATGTAGATTATAGCAACATGAGTACAAAGGTACTCAGCAAGACTTACATCAGATCCTACATACATGCATAGTATCAAGAAGGGTTGGTGGAGTTATTGCAGCAAGCCAGCTTTGACTCTTGGCTAGGCTATCCTACGATACTTCAATTTGAAATGGTTTTGCGCACACGAGTCCACTACTCACCACTTCAATACACTACCGAGGATCCACCTCCGTCTTCCTACGGAAGAGCCATCCTCGGCACTCACACTTATCTTGAGGCTTTTAGTAGTTTCCATTTACTTGTCTATGAACTGTATAGGCAACCAAGTAGTCCTTTACCGCGGACGCGGCTATTCGAATAGATTATGATAACCCTGCAGGGGTGTACTTCTTCATACATGTTTCCACCACTTAGCGTCTGCACACGACATGTGCTCGGCAGACTTCAAGCGAAAGCCGATGTGGGTGTAGACCACGACCTACCTAAACACTTAAGCCTCTAGTCCAGGTTTATCGCCTATTCAGGTTCCATCCGCAGGGAGTCCGGCCGAGGTTTCCCATACGGCCCCGAACGATGTGAACAGGGTTCCCGAGATACCTAACGGGTATTCGGTACACCGTGCCACGTACCTACCGCATCACAGCCCACCCCTACGGTCAGCGCTGTCCACGGCCTCCAGTAGGCTACAAACACCAGAAACTACTTGCAACTCCTGGACAGAGAGCTAGGGTGAATAAGAAGTCGAGCGGGGTCATATTTCAGGGCCCAATGCATGGTAGTAGCTATATCTTAAATCACACATACAGATCTCAGTGCTTAAGGTCGGCTTCAATGAAACAACCCACCATGTACTCCTACATGGCCTCTCATCGATACCTTTACCAAATCGTGTTCACCACACCACTCTCATTACCGACATAATCATTTCACTCTAGCCCATCACCCAGATGAACCAGACCTGACACGACTCTAAGCATAGCAGGCATAGCAAGGTAGGAACAACACATACATATGGCTCAATCAACTCCTACACATGCTAGTGGGTTTCATCTAGTTACTGTGGCAATGACAGGTCATGCAGAGGAAATGGGTTCAACTACCGTGGCACACAGCAGTTTGAAACGTGTTGTCTTAATGCAGTAAAAGAGAGCAGGAGCGAGAACATGGGATTGTATCGATATGATCAAATGGTTGGTTGCTTGCCTGATGGTTCGATGCACTGATACGGTTCTTCGTTAGGGCAATCACGGTACTCCTCGGGGACAGAACCTGTCGCAAGGACACCGATACACAACCATCACCAAACAATGTGCAACAATATGATGCATGCATGAAACATGGCAATATGAGTGTGTTGGGCTAATGCAACTAAAACCAGAAGGGTTTGAACAAATTTGAATCAAAGATTCAAATTTCAAACTCAAACATGGCCTCTTAAAGTGCTTTTCCTTGTTCTGCTTGAAACATCAATTTAACTTGTTTGATCATGCATGGAAATAGTACAGATGGATAGATTGGATTTTTCTGATCATTTTTCATATATAATTTGTCCAATTTGGAGTTACAGAATAAAAGTTATGAATTTTTGAAGTTTAAATAATATTCTGGAATTTCCTGATTTAAATTAAATTCAGAAATTATAATTACTGCGCCAGCATGACGTCAGCATGACGTCAGTGGTCAACTGCTGCTGGCTGGAGTCAAACCTGACATGTGGGGGCCACACGTCAGTGACAGGGGGGTTTAACAGGTTTAATTTATTCCTAATTAGGGGTTAGTGGCGCTGGGGGCCCACTGTCAGTGTCAGGGGGTTAACCATTAGTGGTTAGCACTAATCCTAATTAGCTACAGGGCTGGGCCCACCTGTCAGGGACTCAGGGGGGGTTCCTGCCGTGGTCAAAGTGGGTCAAACCCACCGGCGACGTGACGCCGGCGAGGCCCGAGACAGCGGCGCGACGCGGGATCGCGCTACAGGGCACGGGCGAGGCCGTGCTTGGGCTCGTTGGAAAGCTCTTGTTTCCGCGCGTCGAACGGTGGCCGTGGCTGGGCCTGGGGTGGCCGGAGTCGACGGCGGCGAGCTCGGCTGCGGCCGCCGGAGTTCGGGTACGGTCGGGATCGGTGTTGCAGGGGGTTTGGGGAGGCGTTAGTGCGTGCTGCGTGCTCCTAGTGAGGTGTGGAGCACGATAGTGTGCTCGGTTGGGTGCTACGGTGACCGTGGCCACGACGGCGACATCGCCGGCGGCGTGGAGCTCTCGGCCAAGGTGGGGCTAGGGCCTAGAGATCGAACGAGACCAGGGGAGAAGGGGGAAACGACTCGGGGGCTCACCGCGTTGCTGCAGGGATGGTTAGCGGGCTCGGGGACGCGCTGGAGACGACAAATTCGACGGCGACGATGGTCGGAGCCCGAAGAGGGGAACGGCGACGTGGCGGCGATACAGGGCTTCCGGAGGCCCGTGGAGCGGTGGGGAGGAAGAGGGGGTCGAGGCGAAGCTTCTGAGCTAGTCGGGGGAGCGAGGGGTGGCCGGAGACGGCTGCTGTGGCGAACGGCGGCGAGGGTGGTGTTCGGCCGTGTGAGAGAGAGAGCGAGGGAGAGGAGGGAAGAGCCGGGGGAGAGTGAGAGAGAGCAGGGGGGAGGCGTGGCGTCGTCCGGGGCATCGAGCGAGGAGGGGAGGGCAAGCAGGCAGGGAGAGAGGTGGCGTGGCGCGGTGGCGCGCGCGCGCGCCGGCCACACTCCCCTCCCTCTGTCGGGACGAAGACGACAGAGGAGGGAGGTGGGCTGGGCCGGCTGCTGGCTGGGCCAGCCAGCTGGCTGGGCCGCACAGTGGAGTAGCCCAGGTAAGCTTCTCCCCCTTTTATTTTTTTTCTGTTTTCTAATTTCTGACATTTGTTTTGATTTAAATAATATATTAAATCATTTATTTAACTGATGCCAATTTTTGCAGGGGCTAGATATATTATTCCAGAGCTCCTTTATATATGGCATAATATTTGGACATATATTAATATATATAATTAATATATTGCCAATGCAAATATTTATGCATTAATTCCAAATGCCCAAAATAAATACCTATGAGCTCTTAAAAATATTGGTTTGATTTTTATCTCTGTCCAATATTTTCAGAGAGCAACATGAGCATTTTCTTGGACCCTTTTGGAGAAATTTTTATTTGGGTCATTTTCAAAATGATTCTGAGGGTTTCACAGATCCCCATTTCAAGTTTCTGATGAAAGAGTAAACATGATGCAACACTCTAATGCATGGCTAACTAGGATGTGACAACTCACCCCCACTCAAAAGAATCTCGTCCCGAGATTTGGGTTCCTCAGGGAAGAAGGCGGGATACTCGAGTCGAAGACGATCCTCCCTTTCCCAGGTTGCTTCATCTTCAGAATGGTGCGACCATTGAACTTTGAGAAACTTGATATTCTGGCGTCGGGTGGTACGTTCGGCCTGATCGAGGATACGAATGGGGTACTCTCGATATGTAAGATTATCTTGGAGATCAAGCGTTTCGTGGTCCACTTCACGGATAGGATCCGAGAAGCAACGCCTGAGTTGAGAAACGTGGAAGACATCGTGGACTCTGGAGAGGTGCGGAGGTAGTTCCAACTGGTAAGCAACTTCTCCTCGTTTGGCGAGAATGCGAAAAGGTCCAATGTAACGAGGAGCCAATTTGCCTTTGATACCGAAACGATGGGTTCCCTTCAGAGGGGTGACCCGAAGATAAGCCTTCTCGTCAACCTCGAAAGTCATAGCCTTATGTTTTCGGTCATATTGACTCTTTTGACGAGATTGGGCTGTTTTCAACTTTTCACGAACGATGCGAACTTGTTCTTCTGCTTCCTGAATCATGTCCGGGCCATAGAATTGTCTTTCCCCGGTCTCTGACCAGTTAAGGGGTGTTCGACACCGTCGTCCATAGAGAACTTCAAAAGGGGCTTTACCCAAGCTAGATTGATAGCTGTTGTTGTAAGCGAATTCGGCAAATGGAAGGCACTTCTCCCAGTCCATTCCGAAAGAGATAACAGAGGCTCGAAGCATGTCTTCTAGAATTTGGTTGACGCGTTCCACTTGACCACTCGACTGAGGGTGGAAAGCGGTGCTAAAGGAGAGACGAGTTCCCATAGCATTTTGGAAACTTTCCCAAAATCGAGAGGTGAAAAGACTTCCTCGATCCGAGTTAATTTCCAAAGGAACACCATGGAGAGACACTATTCGGGAGATGTACAAATCTGCCAGCTGACTAGCGGTTATACTCTCACGAACAGGTAAGAAATGGGCTACTTTGGAAAGACGATCGACCACGACGAAAATAGCATTATTCCCTCTCTTGGTCCTGGGAAAACCGGTAATGAAATCCATACCAATTTTATCCCATTTCCATTCAGGAATAGCTAAGGGTTGAAGGGTGCCAGCAGGCCGTTGGTGCTCTGCTTTTACACGACGACAGACGTCGCAATTAGCAATAAACTGAGCAATTTCTCTCTTCATCCTAGTCCACCAGAACCTCTGGCGTAGGTCCTGATACATCTTAGTACTACCGGGATGAATGGTGAGAGGAGATTCATGAGCTTCTTTAAGGATCAACTGCCGTAGATGCTGGTTCTTGGGAACCACTAGACGGTTCTCAAAGTACACAACACCATGATCATTTGTGGAGAAACAACTAGCACCTCCGCTAGCAATGTTCTCTTTGATTTTAGATATTCCCTTATCTCGCCTTTGGGCAGCGATGATTTGATCCGTAAGAGTAGGTTTTGCTACCAAGGTGGAAAGAAAACCTTGAGGTACAATGTGAAGGTTAAGCTTCCGAAATTCCTCATGGAGGAGCGGTTGACTTTGTTGTAACATCAGGTTGTTACAATAAGATTTACGACTTAGCGCATCAGCCATGACGTTGGCTTTCCCTGGGGTATAGGTTATTCCTAAGTCGAAGTCTGTGATCAATTCAACCCAACGTCTTTGCCTGAGATTCAGATCCGGTTGGGTGAAAATGTACTTCAGACTTTGGTGATCAGTGAATATTTCGCAACGATTACCGAGGAGGTAATGTCGCCAGGTCTTAAGTGCATAGACTACGGCTGCAAGCTCTAGATCATGAGTAGGATAATTCTCCTCATGTGGGTGCAATTGCCGTGAAGCGTAAGCAATTACGTGTCGATCTTGCATGAGAATGCAACCTAGTCCTTGTCGCGAGGCGTCGCAGTAGATAACAAAGTCCTTGGAGAAGTCTGGCGGTACCAGCACGGGAGCAGAGGTCAGTCGTCTTTTCAGTTCCTGAAAGCTGTGCTCACATTGTGGAGTCCATTCGAACTTTTTATCTTTCTTGAGGAGTTCGGTTAGAGGTTTAGCAACTTTGGAGAAGTTCTCGACAAAGCGACGACAATAGCTCGCTAAGCCTAGAAAACTCCAAACTTGCTTGACCGATTCAGGTGGAGTCCAATTAAGGACGGCTTGAACTCGCTCAGGGTTAACAGCAATACCTTTACCAGATATTACATGACCTAGATAGGTCACTTCTGACAACCAGAATTCACATTTAGAAAATTTGGCATAAAGGCGATGCTCTCGAAGTTTCTTCAACACTAGCCTCAAATGTTCGGCATGTTCTTCCTCGTTCTTGGAGTAGATGAGTATATCATCGAGGTAAACCACGACGAATTTATCCAAATACTCCATGAAGATTGAGTTCATTAACCGAGAAAAGGTGGCTGGAGCGTTGGTTAAACCGAAGGACATGACGGTGTACTCGTATTGGCCATAACGAGTAACAAAGGCCGTTTTAGGAATGTCCCCGTTTCTGATTTTGATTTGATGGTAGCCCAACCTCAAATCCATCTTGGAGAAGACTGAGGATCCAGCGAGCTGATCATACAGGTCGTTGATCCTGGGAAGTGGATATTTGTTCTTGATTGTGACCAAATTGACAGGTCGGTAATCTACAACCATCCGGTCCGTACCATCCTTCTTCTTGACGAATAGGACGGGGCAAGCCCACGGAGATGAACTAGGGCGGATGAAACCCTTTTTCAAGGATTCATCGAGTTGTTTCTTAAGCTCGGCTAGTTCTAGTGGTGCCATCTTATAAGGTCTTCTAGCAATCGGAACGGTTCCTGGAATGAGGTCTATTACGAACTCAACATCCCTGTTAGGTGGAACACCTGGCAATTCCTCTGGAAAAACATCCGGAAAGTCACGGACTATCGGAATGTCCTCAAGGTCTGGCAAAGGGCTGGTGTTAAGAGAATATAATTGTCGCTTGGCTAATCGGGTCAAGACATTGACTATCTTCCCCGAAGGATGGGTGAGTTGAACAGTCCTAGAGAAGCAATCAATCTTGGCTTGATGAGCTGACATCCAGTCCATACCCAGAATGATGTTAATATCTGAAGATTTAAGGGCTATCAAAGATGCGAGAAAAACAAGTCTGTCGACTTGGATTTCATTTCCATAACTTACCCTAGAGGTCTGCCATCTAGAACCAGGGGTAGAAATTTCCATAGTGGATGGCATGTCGCAGAATGCAACGTTATGCAAACGAGCATAATTTTCGGATATAAAAGAATGAGAGGCTCCTGTATCGAAAAGAACAGATGCCGGGTGGCAATTAACAAGAAGCGTACCGAGAACGACGTTGGGATCCTCTTGAGCTTCTTCGGCAGAGATACAGTTGACATGGCCACGTGAAGCGGTGACCAGTTTAGCATGAAACACTTTCCCTGTCGGCTTGCCACGGCCAACAGCTTTAGCAGATTGATTGGGGTTGGTCTGGGGACACTCACGCATATAGTGACCAGATTCCCCACACTTGAAACAAGTCACGGAACTGGTACGTGGAGGAGCATTATTGATTGGACCCCCATAGGGCTTGGCCGGAGCAGACTGTTGAATGGGGCGAGGCGCCTGGAAAGATGGCCTCGGTGTGAACCTGGGTGGCAGGGCGGTGTTGGGTACCCACACGCGGCGCTTCTGGGGACCAGCACCGGATGAGGAACCCATATCACGGCCATGCTTGCGTGTTGCGTCGTAGTCAGTCTGACCAGTTTCAGCACTGATGGCTTTGTTGACAAGTTTCTGAAAAGATGTGCACTCATGCAGACGGAGGTCGCGGCGAAGCTCAGGACTAAGGCCCTTACGGAACCTTGCTTGCTTCTTGGCGTCAGTAGAAACTTCCTCGGTTGCATATCGTGCGAGATTACCAAACTCCCTACTGTAAACATCCACAGAAAGTCGGCCTTGGGTGAAATTGCAGAATTCCTCACGTTTACGGTCCATGAGACCCTCCGGAATGTGATGTTCACGGAAAGCCTCGCTGAACTCAGCCCAAGTAGTGACATGGCCCGCTGGGCGCATAGCTCCATAATTCTCCCACCATAGACTGGCGGGGCCTTCAAGATGATATGCAGCAAAGGTGACCTTGTCAGCCTCCGCTACCAGCGCGGAACGCAGTTTGTGAGAGATACTGCGAAGCCAGTCATCAGCGTCGAGAGGCTCGACGGAGTGGTGGAACATGGATGGATGTAATTTGATAAAATCACTAAGTGACACCACGTTAGTCCTCTGATGGTGTGCTGTGTTCTGTTCAATACGCTCCAACAAACGGTTGGTCTCCCGCTTGTTTCTCTCAGCTTCCATCATAACCTCGGCTAGTGAAGGAGGATGAGGCAGATTTGCATCCCTGACTTCACTGCCTTCGGCCTGCTCTTGAGGAGCAGGGTTAGTGCGCATGTTGACCATCCTAGGTAAACAAGACAATGATTTAGTCAGGATGATAAAATTCCGACATAGGGTACATAATGTAAGGAATAACTCGGAATGCAAGATGATCATCCGTATGACATGGTAGATACAGAAACTGCTTCTTTTATTCCATCATCATACACACCATACAGGGTTTAGTACAAGACCAAACAAAGTACTATTACGGTGAAAAGAGGATTACATCTCATCGGAGGCATCCCAAGCTCCTATACATTATTTTTCTACACCTCCGGAAAGAGTACAAACTAGGTCATATCCCACGAGTCACGCGGGACGATAGACGACACAGCTAGTGCGAACTATTGATACTACCGCTAACTCAGACCGATCCGTAGTAGTCCTCGTAGAAGTCGCCTCCATAGCCTGGAAGTTCAACATGATCATCCGGAAACAGACGGTCTCGCGGAGCTTGTGGACCATAGGGGCTAGGATGAGGCCTTGGACCAACAGACGGTGGCCTGCGGGGACCGCGAGGTGGGGTGATGCCTCCTACATCACGCCAAACCATCACGTCCAGCAGAGCAGATCTCACAGGATAGAGATCGCGCATATCTGAATATCCAGCTTGCACCGCCGGTGCGAACCGAGTCAAAGTGGCCCAATGGTCAGCACGGGTATTGAAGAGCTCTAACCTCAAGGCCCGATTTTCACGGTCCTTATCCTCGAGCATCTCAGCAGTGGTGCGAGTCCGTGAATCCTCCTGAGTGGGGTCATCATAAATAGCCTGGAGATACCCTTGTGCTCCCGGAAGTGATCCTGGCATATACCGGAAATCAGAGTCCCGAAATAACCCAGATCTGACTCGCATAATGGTCATCATAGAGTAGGCGGCGTCCTGCACAGCCATCTCAATAGTAACCCCGAGTCCATAGGAGCAGTGAAGAGGCTCGGTGGATCCA
Organism: Triticum dicoccoides; assembly: GCF_002162155.2. NCBI lineage: Eukaryota > Viridiplantae > Streptophyta > Magnoliopsida > Poales > Poaceae > Triticum > Triticum dicoccoides. The sequence continues at coordinate 402,350,788 of NC_041385.1, read as the reverse complement.
GGATATGATGGAAATATCCTGACAGTGCAGAGATACTGGCTTTGATTAAAATCTCGGAATTGCTCTTCGACTGTGTACTCGGGATACCAGCGGTATCCAGCCTCAGTCATTACCCTGACCAACTTGGCAGTATGGCCGGGTACATCTAGGCATCGAGTCAGGCGAACCACTTGATTGAGGTCGCGAGTGGCCATCTGAAAGCATAATCATAATGCAAAGGCATTAGAACTTCTAGCAAAATTTCGGCAGCATAATAGCTGTAAATGCTCAAAAAGGATTTTGAGACATTTGACAAAGGATTTCGTACACACTCAACATCATCATATCAAAGTTCTGAAACCATTCTAACAACATAAGGTGGTAGTAGAACTGAACTAGGCTTGAATCCATCAACTTATAAGGTACTACTAATTAGTAACTCGTGATCCTGATAGAGAGAACAGATCCTAATTCCTTAACCCCCGGTGGAAGAATGGACTGACTCAGATCAGAATGTCATTAGATAAAGGAGTAAAAAGAGCCTTACGTTCCAACCCACAAACAATTCCCCTACATATAACTAAAGAATTTCTAGACTCAACATCGACCAGTTTGGCTTCGAGAACCTACAGGCAGTCCGGCTCTGATACCAACGCTGTCAGGACCCCGACTCGATGTCACATCGATCTAGCCGGTAACACCTCATATCACTTTGCGGCCTCATGCACGGTATCCCCACGGGTGTCGTCTTACCTTTTCCCGGGACCGTTTGCGCCTTTTGGCTCACGTATATGATAGTGTCGCTAGCATCCATATGATAAGGAGCCCGGGCTGACATGACTAGTCGTAAACCCAAAGTGGCACAGACTTACAGGGACAGGCATCCATGACCCAGCTTCGAACGTGTCGGTCATCAGCAAGTGGGTCCGGGCTGTAGCACTGGGCTAGCAGGACTCCGGTAAACCGGGCTGTAGCGGGCTAACAGGACTCCGGTACTCAAAGCGTGACATTTCCCTGAAGGGACAGACACAGGAACGAAGAAGGACACATGCCGGCCAGCCTAAGTGTTCCAGAGCAGTAGCAAGCTACCATGGCTCAGCGGTAACACTAGGAGACATTTCCCGGTAAGAGAGGCTACTAAAGATAAACAACTAGATAGTCAGATCCCACACATACCAAGCATTTCAATCATACACACAATATGCTCGGTATGTGCAAATACAACGAAGCATCACAACATGACTCTACGACACAAGTACTTTATTTAAGGCTCAGGGAGCCATACATAACATACACAAAGGTACGGGTCTCACGACCCAACATACAAGTCATACAGTCAAACAAACCAGCAGCGGAAGTACATTGTCTGAGTACAGACAATTAGTAAAATAAAAGAGGCTTGGAAAGCCTAACTATACTACGTGGTCCATCACAAGCTCAGGTTCACCACCTGGGTCCTTAGCCTACTCGTTGACGTCAACGTCTACATAGAACCCATCAGAAGGGGTTGCAGCGTCTTCTGTAAAAATGTAGATTATAGCAACATGAGTACAAAGGTACTCAGCAAGACTTACATCAGATCCTACATACATGCATAGTATCAAGAAGGGTTGGTGGAGTTATTGCAGCAAGCCAGCTTTGACTCTTGGCTAGGCTATCCTACGATACTTCAATTTGAAATGGTTTTGCGCACATGAGTCCACTACTCACCACTTCAATACACTACCGAGGATCCACCTCCATCTTCCTACGGAAGAGCCATCCTCGGCACTCACACTTATCTTGAGGCTTTTAGTAGTTTCCATTTACTTGTCTATGAACTGTATAGGCAACCAAGTAGTCCTTTACCGCGGATGCGGCTATTCGAATAGATTATGATAACCCTGCAGGGGTGTACTTCTTCATACATGTTTCCACCACTTAGCGTCTGCACACGACATGTGCTCGGCAGACTTCAAGCGAAAGCCGACGTGGGTGTAGACCATGACCTACCTAAACACTTAAGCCTCTAGTCCAGGTTTATCGCCTATTTAGGTTCCATCCGCAGGGAGTCCGGCCGAGGTTTCCCATACGGCCCCGAACGATGTGAACAAGGTTCCCGAGATACCTAACGGGTATTCGGTACACCCGGCCACGTACCTACCGCATCACAGCCCACCCCTACGGTCAGCGCTGTCCACGGCCTCCAGTAGGCTACAAACACCAGAAACTACTTGTAACTCCTGGACAGAGATCTAGGGTGAATAAGAAGTCGAGCGGGGTCATATTTCAGGGCCCAATGCATGGTAGTAGCTGTATCTTAAATCACACATACAGATCTCAGTGCTTAAGGTCGGCTTCAATGAAACAACCCACCATGTACTCCTACATGGCCTCTCATCGATACCTTTACCAAAATCGTGTTCACCAAACCACTCTCATTACCGACATAATCATTTCACTCTAGCCCATCACCCAGATGAACCAGACCTGACACGACTCTAAGCATAGCAGGCATAGCAAGGTAGGAACAACACATACATATGGCTCAATCAACTCCTACACATGCTAGTGGGTTTCATCTAGTTACTGTGGCAATGACAGGTCATGCAGAGGAAATGGGTTCAACTACCGTGGCACACAGCAGTTTGAAACGTGTTGTCTTAATGCAGTAAAAGAGAGCAGGAGCGAGAACATGGGATTGTATCGATATGATCAAATGGTTGGTTGCTTGCCTGATGGTTCGATGCACTGATACGGTTCTTCGTTAGGGTAATCACGGTACTCCTCGGGGACAGAACCTGTCGCAAGGACACCGATACACAACCATCACCAAACAATGTGCAACAATATGATGCATGCATGAAACATGGCAATATGAGTGTGTTGGGATAATGCAACTAAAACCAGAAGGGTTTGAACAAATTTGAATCAAAGATTCAAATTTCAAACTCAAACATGGCCTCTTAAAGTGCTTTTCCTTGTTCTGCTTGAAACATCAATTTAACTTGCTTGATCATGCATGAAAATAGTACAGATGGATAGATTGGATTTTTCTGATCATTTTTCATATATAATTTGTCCAATTTGGAGTTACAGAATAAAAGTTATGAATTTTTGAAGTTTAAATAATATTCTGGAATTTCCTGATTTAAATTAAATTCAGAAATTATAATTACTGCGCCAGCATGACGTCAGCATGACGTCAGTGGTCAACTGCGGCTGGCTGGAGTCAAACCTGACGTGTGGGGGCCACACGTCTGTGACAGGGGGGTTTAACAGGTTTAATTTATTCCTAATTAGGGGTTAGTGGCGTTGGGGGCCCACTGTCAGTGTCAGGGGGTTAACCATTAGTGGTTAGCACTAATCCTAATTAGCTACAGGGCTGGGCCCACCTGTCAGGGACTCAGGGGGGGTTCCTGCCGTGGTCAAAGTGGGTCAAACCCACCGGCGACGTGACGCCGGCGAGGCCCGAGACGGCGGCGCGACGCGGGATCGCGCTACAGGGCACGGGCGAGGCCGTGCTTGGGCTCGTTGGAAAGCTCTTGCTCCCGCGCGTCGAACGGTGGCCGTGGCTGGGCCTGGGGTGGCCGGAGTCGACGGCGGCGAGCTCGGCTGCGGCCGCCGGAGTTCGGGTGCGGTCGGGATCGGTGTTGCAGGGGGTTTGGCGAGGCGTTAGTGCGTGCTGCGTGCTCCTAGTGAGGTGTGGAGCACGATAGTGTGCTCGGTTGGGTGCTACGGTGACCGTGGCCACGACGGCGACATCACCGGCGGCGTGGAGCTCTCGGCCAAGGTGGGGCTAGGGCCTAGAGATCGAACGAGACCAGGGGAGAAGGGGGAAACGACTCGGGGGCTCATCGCGGAGCTGCAGGGATGGTTAGCGGGCTCGGGGACGCGCTGGAGACGACAAATTCGACGGCGACGATGGTCGGAGCCCGAAGAGGGGAACGGCGACGTGGCGGCGATGCAGGGCTTCCGGAGGCCCGTGGAGCGGTGGGGAGGAAGAGGGGGTCGAGGCGAAGCTTCTGAGCTAGTCGGGTGAGCGAGGGGTGGCCGGAGACGGCTGCTGTGGCGAACGGCGGCGAGGGTGGTGTTCGGCCGTGTGAGAGAGAGAGCGAGGGAGAGGAGGGAAGAGCCGGGGGAGAGTGAGAGAGAGCAGGGGGGAGGCGTGGCGTCGTCCGGGGCATCGAGCGAGGAGGGGAGGGCAGGCAGGCAGGGAGAGAGGTGGCGTGGCGCGGTGGCGCGCGCGCGCGCCGGCCACACTCCCCTCCCTCTGTCGGGACGAAGACGACAGAGGAGGGAGGTGGGCTGGGCCGGCTGCTGGCTGGGCCAGCCAGCTGGCTGGGCCGCACAGTGGAGGAGCCCAGGTAAGCTTCTCCCCCTTTTTTCTGTTTTCTAATTTCTGACATTTGTTTTGATTTAAATAATATATTAAATCATTTATTTAACTGATGCCAATTTTTGCAGGGGCTAGATATATTATTCCAGAGCTCCTTTATATATGGCATAATATTTGGACATATATTAATATATATAATTAATATATTTCCAATGCAAATATTTATGCATTAATTCCAAATGCCCAAAATAAATACCTATGAGCTCTTAAAAATATTGGTTTGATTTTTATCTCTGTCCAATATTTTCAGAGAGCAACATGAGCATTTTCTTGGACCCTTTTGGAGAAATTTTTATTTGGGTCATTTTCAAAATGATTCTGAGGGTTTCACAGATCCCCATTTCAAGTTTCTGATGAAAGAGTAAACATGATGCAACACTCTAATGCATGGCTAACTAGGATGTGACAAAAGCCATCAGAACATGCCTACACTTCCAGCATTCATTTTCTGAGAGAGAACCACCTACTCATGTGTTGAGGTCAAGATATTCCATTCCAACCACATAAATCTTGATCTCTAGCCTTCCCCAGGTTGCTTTCCACTCAAATCATCTTTCCACCAAATCCAATCCTATGAGAGAGAGTTGAGTGTTTGGGAGACTATCATTTGAAGCACAAGAGAAAGGAGTTCATCATCAACACACCATCTATTACCTTTTGGAGAGTGGTGTCTCCTAGATTGGTTAGGTGTCACTTGCGAGCCTCCGTCAAGATTGCGGAGTTGAACCAAGGAGTTTGTACGGGCAAGGAGATCGCCTACTTCATGAAGATCTACCCTAGTGAGGCAAGTCCTTCATGGGCGATGGCCATGGTGGGATAGACAAGGTTGCTTCTTCGTGGACCCTTCGTGGGTGGATCCCTCCGTGGACTCGCGTAGCCATTACCCTTCATGGGTTGAAGTCTCCATCAACGTGGATGTACGATAGCACCACCTATCAGAACCATGCCAAAAAATCTGCGTGTCTACATTGTGTTTGCTCCCTCAAACTCCTCCCTTTACCTTCATGTGCAATGTTTTACATTCCGTTGCTATACTCTTAGAATTGCATGTGTAGGTTGATTGCTTGACTTGTGTAAAGTTGCTAAAATCTGCCAAGACTTAAAATCGGGAAAAGGCTAGATTTTTATTTGGTCAAGTAGTCTAATCACACCCGTCTAGACATACTTTCGATCCTACAAGCGGTATCAGAGCTATGGTCTCCATTTGCCTTGATTTCCATAGCTTTTGGTGATCATGGCCTTGGTTTCACAACTTAGGAGAGTATGGCATCTAGCGAGGGAAATTACCACCGTAGGGGTCCTTACTTTGATGGTATTAATTTTCCTAGTTGGAAGTATAAGATGAAAATGCATATTCCTGGACACAACCCTGCCGTTTGGGCTATTGTGTGTATTGGCTTGCAAGGTGAGTTCTTCGATGGGAGAGAACCAAACCGTGAAGCTACCGCGGAAGAGTGGAAAATGCTGCAATACAACACTCAAGCTTGTAATATTCTCTTCAACGGGTTGTGCCCCGAAGAATTCAACAAAATCACCCGTCTTCAGAATGCAAAGGAAATTTGGGATACTTTGATTGATATGCACGAAGGTACTGACTCCGTCAAGGAATCGAAATTGGATGTGCTTCAAAGTCATCTTGACAAGTTCAAAATGAAGGATGGTGAAGGTGCCGTTGAAATGTACTCTAGGCTTGCTCTCATCACAAATGAGATTGCTAGATTAGTAAGTGAAGAGATGACCGATAGATTCATCATCAAGAAGATCCTAAGAGCCTTGTATGGAAAATATGATATTGTGTGCACATTGATCCAAATGATGCCCAATTACAAAGATGTCAAGCCAATGGAAGTCACTGGAAGAATTGTTGCTCATGAGATGTCACTCAAGGATAAAGAAGAGCTTCACAACAAGTCAAGTGGTGCTTAGAAAGCCTCATGTGATGCCCCTACATCATCAAGGGAGAAACAAACCTTCAGCGAAGAATTGAGACTAATGGTGAAGAACTACGACAAGTTCTACAAGAGTAGAAGCAAGGAAAGAAGTTCGAAGTCAAGGTCCTACAATAACAAAAGATCTTCGAGTCATGAACGTAATTGCTACAATTGTGAAAGACTCGGACACTACTCCAATGAGTGTACGGCTCCCTACAAAAGAAGAGAAGATTCACCTAAAAGAAGAAGTAGAAGAGAAGAATCACCACCAAGAGAGAGAAGGAGTAGAGATGATCGTTATGAACGAAGAACCTCCTGGAAAACCAAGGATTCAGAAAGGAAGGACAAATCATCAAAGAGCTACACAAAACAAAGACATCAAGCTCACATTGGTGAATGGGTATCCGGCTCCGATTCCGATCATCACTCCGAAAGAAGTTATCACTCCGACTCCGAATATACTCAAGATGAAGGTGTTGCCAGTCTAGCACTCGTGTCAACCAACTCCTATGACATATTTGACTCACCAAATGAAGGAATTGGAAGATGCTTCATGGCTAAAGGCCCAAAGGTATCACACCCAGAGTATGTTGATTTCAATAGTGATGAAGATGATTTTCTAGGTGATAATGATTTACTTGTTGATAACTCTAGTTATGAAAACTATGATGAATTTGCTATTAATCATGCTAATCAAGATAAAATGAATGACGATGATAAGAAGGAGATTGATCGTCTAACTAAAGAACTAAATACTCTTAAGTTAGCTCATGAAAGTACCTTGTAAGATCATCGAGAACTTTTAAAGACTCATGAGAAGCTATGCTTTGAAAAGCTCAACCTAGAGCAAGAGCATGAGTGTTTAAAGGCAATCAATGATGATCTTCGCAAGAAAAGTTCTTCTTATGTTGCCAAGCGTTTTACTCTTGTCTACTTACATGCCACAAGTTAAATCTAGCAACAAAAGTAAGAAAGATTCTTCTTCTAGTAGTAACAATAATCATGCTAAATCCAAAGTTGTTGCTTCTAGTAGTTCTATTGATTGCTCTAATGATTCTCTTAGCCAAGTTTCACTTGAGCAAGAAAATAGCTTATTGAAGGGAATTATAGAGAAAGGTGTTTACAAGAGCCTTGCCGGATGTAAGCAATTTGAGGAAATTGTACGCAAGCAAGGAAGGCACCGGAAGAACCAAACTGTTGGTTTTGAACGAAAGTTCAATGCCAATGGAGTTGAATGGGAAGAATATCAATACCCCAAGACAAAGTTTGTTCCTCAACAAGAGAAGTATGATCCTACTTCCTTCCAAGGGACACAAGCTCAAGATGATTTTCCACCACAAGACCACAAGCAAAAAGGCAAGGATAAGCTTCAAGAGGAGATTGATGCATTTGAAGAAGCTCCCAAGGCCTTGGTCAAGTGGGTTCCCAAGACTTCATCAAGTTCTACTTCATCAAGTACGACTACAACCCCAAGGATTCCCATCAAGATGATGTGGATCCCGAAGAAGAAGGGCTAAAGAGTTCTTGAGGGTGACCCCGCCAACACACTTCACTCATATCATTTTGGCAAGAACAAGTGCAAACAACTTCCATATCTTGCACTAGTTCAAGGAGTCACAAACCCTCTTGTTGGTAAGACAAGGGACAAGGTAACCTAATAATTTCAAGGACATCATCTTGTGTGTACAACATTCTATGTCTATGGATATCCTTGCTTGTTCCTTGTGGGACTAACCCGTGTAGGTATTGAAAGTGCAACTCACTCCAATGGATTGCTCTGAATGATCTACATCAACATTGAGTGTCCACATCTTCAACACCTACATGAAGTCATCATCCACAAAACCCAAGGTTAGTTCATCCCTCTTATGGGGGGTATCACATCTAGGGGGAGCTTTACTCTAAGAATTGAGCTAAAGCAACTCTAACGCTGTGAACACAACAATGCTTTATGTAAAAGTGGTAACCCCAGTTGTGCTTAAACGATGAGTATGACCTATGATCAAATGTTCTTATTTGACTCCTAAGTCAATATACTCATATATAGATGACCTAGTCATCGCAAATTGCTTGATAGATGCTAGAGTGTTTGTGCATGCTTTTCCACATATTTCATTTGCCATTTTATTGTGTGAGCATGTTGGTTGCATATTTTACTCATTCGAGGACATCCACTTGTTGCTTTGATTGTTTGGCTCTTTCTCTTTTGCCAAGTGGATGGACAAGAATGCCTAAGAACCTTCTCTAGCTATCTATGCTTTTCTCGTCTCAAACTCTGTTCATGCTATATCACAAAGTTTGATCAAGTCAGATTCGAACCACTCTGTGTGAGGAGCACTCGGAGTCCCCGATTTGTCATAGACTTAAACTTCCAAAACCTCTTTGTGCATTTCGGTATGACCGAGTCATCCATTTCGGTCACACCGAGTTCACTAAGTTGATCTAGGTTTTCATCTTGGTGCAATCGATTTGAACATTTCGGTCACACCAAGTTGCAGTAATCGCTTGCGATTCTACATCTCGGTGCCACCGAGTTGTTCCACTCGGTCACACCGACAGGGTCGGGATATATATATATATATATATATATATATATATATATATATATATATATATATATATACACATATATATATATATATATAGTGTTACTATTCATCATCCAGGGTGCAGAATAAGTTATTCTTCACCCGAGGTAATCTTACGATCGCTTCCTAAATAAATTACCTTTGAAATTTAAATAGTTACATTCTTATTGATTCACTACGTCAAATTTGGCATAAGAAAATAAAAAATGTAGGTCATAAGACAAGAAAATTTGTAGTTTATGTATATTTTACACTATGTTTTTACGTTTGTAAATTTACATAATATAAAATATTTTTTACGGCGACTATATGTTTTCTTACAGTCTCTTTTTACATCAGAAATAAGAAAAAATTTACGGAACGTAAAATTAAGGTGCATTGATGGTAAAATAGAGGGGGGTGAAGAATAACTATTCATCACCCAGGGTGACGAATAGTCAATCCCTATATATATATATATATATATATATATATATATATATCCATGGGTGAGATTTTGGAAATTTCTTTAAAAGCCCTCAGCCCGCGCGTATCCTGCTCTGCCTCCTCGGGTCTCCGGATCGTCTGCTTGCCGCCAGCGACCTCCCGCCGCTGGTTTCTGTCGCCGTCAATGGGAATCTGCTCCGCCATTGCCGCAGTAGCAAACTCCTGCTGAACTAGGGTATGAGTTCGACCCCTCGTGCTCCCTTTTTACCTCCGATTCTAAGCACAAGGTCAATGCCATGATTGCCACATATGAAATCAATCTATCCAGAGAAGACTTCCTTTAGGTTAAGTTTGATTCAAAAATTTAGGGTTAGGTCTCCGCTGAACTCATCTCGGACCGACCGAATTGTAGAAATCGGTCTCACCGATTTGGCTTAGGCCATTGCACATGCGCTTTTTGATCTAACCAAAAACTGCAAATCGGTGTGATCGAGTTCAATTCTCTATGAAACCCTAGCAATCTCGGTACCACCAAACTGTGACTCGGTCTGGCCGAGTTCACTAGTTTAGGTTACAAATGTTGCTTTGGTATCACCGAGTTTATCAATTCGGTAGCTCCGAAATCATTTCAATAGATAACTAAAACTAAGTTTTTGACTAATTTGTTTTGTAAAAATCTCTGCAGTTTGTGATGCTCATTGACTCTACCTCGTCTATATCTATTCACTGGGTTTGCTGTCAGTTTGCCTACCAAGATGTCTGACCAGAGTGATAGCCAGAATAAATCTGAAGAGCAAGTGCAAATGAGTGAGGGTACTAGTCCCTCAAGCAGCTATGATGATGGCAGCAGGAGCACTCCAAGGAACTTACCAAAGGCAGGCACCAGGACAAGAAAGAAGAGAACCTTAGACTCTGAGGATGAGGACTATGTGGCTGTTCAGGATGAGGCCACCTCAAAGAAGAAAGTGCTGAAGAAAGAGTACGGTACTGTTGCTGCAACAAATCCAGGGTTGCATAAGAAGGCACCAGCAAAGAGAGTCCCAATGTCAAAGCCAAGGAAAGTTCCAACAGGAGAAACCATGAAATTCACAATAGAATAAAATGATGGTGAGGCACTTGGAGATGGCAAGAAGAAGAAGAGGGCAAGAACCACATTTGCAAAAGTTCTTGGAAAGTCAACTATGGTAAGAGATTCAGAAGAAGAGGAAGAGGAAGAGGATGTTGCACCAGCACCCAAGTCACAAAAGCTTATGGGAGATGCAACCAAGTCAGGGGCTGCTACTTCTAAGCCCAAACCTGCTCCCAAAGTTGTTGCTCAAGACACCAAGTCTGCACCCAAGAGAAGCACCCGAAACATTCCTGCTGAGGAGAAGAACAAGGCCCAAGTGTCTGAGATGGATGAAGAAGAAGATGCTGAAGCCCAAGTGCTTAGAAAGCTTAAACCAAAGATTCCATACCACAATGAAACTCATCCAGTGGCAGAGGGCATGAACATCAGAAAGGATGCAGGATTGAGACCTTGGGGACAATCTGATCCATATGCTGTGAGAAGGAGAACTGATGTGGACTATATGTTCCACACCAAAGAACAGCAAGATTTCTATGAGACCATTCTGCTTGACAAGAAGCCAATTGTCTGTGATACGAGATGGGTTGATTGGGAATATATTAAAAAGAATGAAAATCACTTTGTAGGTGTACATGACAGCCTCAAAGCTTGTGGAGTTGACAAGTTCATTGGACAGAAGCTCACCAAATGGAATGATGAGCTAATCATGCAATTCTACTCCACTACTCATTTCTATCCAGATGGAAGGATAGTGTGGATGTCTTAAGGTACAAGGTACCAGTCAACTGTTGAAGAAAGGGCAAAGTTGATCAATGCTCTAGAAGACCATGAGGATGATTTGGATGTGTATGCTAAGAAGAAGAAAGACCACAACTCATAAGTTGGGCTCAGTGAAATATTTGTTGTCTGGTCTGCCTACTATAAACACCATCTTAAGGCATACTCTATTGCCCAAATCTGTAGATCATAGGATGATAAGAGGACATTCAATCAACTTTCTGCACATTTTTGATGTGCCTCAAAAATTCAAGGTCATGAGTCTGATTGTAGAGACAATCAAGAGGACAGCTGCTGACCAGAAAAGATCTTGTGGGTATGCTCCACACATTCAGGTGCTCATCAACTCAAAGATGGGCAGAGGCACTTACTTGTTGGACAAGGAGCATTTACCTCTCTACCCGTAATTTGAAGACAACACAGTTGTAATGGATGAGGATGAACCTTCATCAGTGCAAGCACAAGAGAAGAGAGCTAAGGCAAAAACAGAAAAGGCTACAAAGATGCCAAGTGCTGAAGAGGCATCTCAAGTGTTCTTGAAGAGCAAACAAGATCAACTTGGATATCTGATCCAATCAACTTTGAGGATTGAGAAGGGATTGGCCACCCTGACTCAGAATCAAGAGAGCTTGGAGAGGATCATTGAACAAAAATTCTATGATCTTGATCTGGAAGTGACTGAGATGCAGACAGTAGTTGAGCAGCTCCAGGAGGAAGCAGAGGAGAAGAAAGGGAAGGCAACTACAGACGCTTTTCAGCGAGTGCCAAGAGGTCAGAGGTCAGCTGCAGTGCTAGTACCAGATACTAGAGCTACCACATAAACACCAACAGCTAGAACTTCAGTGCCACCTCTAGTAGCCACTCCACCAGCTCCAGCTACATCGACTGGTGCCTTCATCCTTGGAGTTCTCTCTACACTACCTCCCGAAGACCAAGCCTGAGAGACGCATAGCACTATGCATATTTGAACTTTTTGGTAACTTGTTGCCAATGGGGGAGAAATATGTATAGATCATAGGCTTCAAGAGAGAGTGTTTCTTTTTGTCTCTCTCGCTATTTGTTTGGTTGAACTTTATTGTGTGCTTGTTTGATACCTTATGTCCTTGTGTGAGATACTTCTATGATCATGTGTTTGTTCATATGCTAATTTAATGTTTGCTTGGATGATATTATCTCTTATACCCATATATGATCATTCACTTTGCTTGGTGATGAGTGCATGCTTTTAATTGCTATCATTTTGAGCACTCCACCAAGATGTATGTGACATGGAAGAGTAACCCATGATACTAATCGATTGTGCATTTGCATTCAAAAGCAAGCCTTAAATAATGCACAAATTTAGGGGAAGCTCTTGCTTATCACATACTTCTCAAAGTGACGGTGTATTTCAACCTTATTATCATTTGTCGAAGCTTTGATCTATATGTTGTCATCAATTACCAAAAAGGGGGAGATTGAAAGTGCAACTATCCCTGGGTGGTTATGGTAATTATTAACAACATATAGCTTATTGAACTAATGCTATTTGAAGATGAATATTTCAAGAAAGTTCAATGATTGGCATGGCATGGATTAGGAATGTGGACCCCTCAAAATGCTAAGGACAAAGGATTGGCTCAAGCTCTAAAGCTCAAGACTCTATTAAAAGGGGATGAGGTGTTGCTTAATGGCTTGCTTGCTCAAAGTGCTTAGTGATATGCTCCAAAAACCCTCAACCACTTTCTCATATCCACATATGTCCCAAACTAAAAGTAAAACTTGGCCCCACCGATTTGATCTATCCGGCGCCACCGAGTTCATTTGACATAGCCACTGCTAGAAACCCTAGTCACTTTGGTCTCACCGATAGGGATCTCGGTCTCATCGAGATGGGATTGCAAACTCTCCGCTTCCTTGCGTAACGTTTCGGTCTAACCGAGATGAGCGATCGGTGCCACCGAGTTCGCAATGCAAACTCTCTGTTTCCCTTTCGTAACGTTTCGGTCTCACCGACATGAGTGAATCGGTCCCACCGAGTTTGCCTGGTCAACTCTCAGGTTAGCTTATTACCAAAGTCAGTCTCACCGAGTTTGTGTAATCGGTCTCACCGAGATTAGATTATGCCCTAACCCTAAAGAAATCGATCCCACCGAGTTGACATGCCAATCCCACCGAAATGCCTAACGGTCACATTATGAACTAAATCGGTCTGGCCGAGTTTTATGATTCGGTCTCACCGAGTTTGGTAAATTGAGTGTAACGGTTAGATTTTGTGTGGAGGCTATATATACCCCTCCACCCTCTCTTCACTCGTGGAGAAAGCCATCAAAACATGCCTACACTTCCAGCATTCATTTTCTGAGAGAGAACCACCTACTCATGTGTTGAGGTCAAGATATTCCATTCCAACCACATAAATCTTGATCTCTAGCCTTCCCCAGGTTGCTTTCCACTCAAATCATCTTTCCACCAAATCCAATCCTATGAGAGAGAGTTGATTGTTTGGGAGACTATCATTTGAAGCACAAGAGGAAGGATTTCATCATCAACACACCATCTATTACCTTTTGGAGAGTGGTGTCTCCTAGATTGGTTAGGTGTCACTTGCGAGCCTCCGTCAAGATTGTGGAGTTGAACCAAGGAGTTTGTACGGGCAAGGAGATCGCCTACTTCATGAAGATCTACCCTAGTGAGGCAAGTCCTTCATGGGCGATGGCCATGGTGGGATAGACAAGGTTGCTTCTTCGTGGACCCTTTGTGGGTGGAGCCCTCCATGGACTCGCGTAGTTGTTACCCTTCCTGGGTTGAAGTCTCCATCAACGTGGATGTACGATAGCACCACATATCGGAACCATGCCAAAAAATCTCCGTGTCTACATTGTGTTTGCTCCCTCAAACTCCTCCCTTTACCTTCATGTGCAATGTTTTACATTCCGATGCTATACTCTTAGAATTGCATGTGTAGGTTGATTGCTTGACTTGTGTAAAGTTCCTAAAATCTGCCAAGACTTAAAATTGGGAAAAGGCTAGATTTTTATTTGGTCAAGTAGTCTAATCACCCCCCTCTAGACATACTTTCGATCCTATAGGATGTTGGGGTCTACGGTAGGGTGCATCGACTGCAAATTAAAATTCAGAACAACAGGAACATGCTACGGGAGATGGATCACAGTTTGTTACCACAAGACGCGCAGTGCCGTGTAGCGGAAGAAGAGTTGAGGCAGCGCGTCCGCGTGGATCGTATCCTCCTTGTCCGATCTCCCTCGAACAGCCGTTCGTCCGATCCCACGTACAAGTTCACCGGAGCGGTGCAAGTGCACCGCCTCTAACGGTATCCGCGCGTGCAGGAGGAACACCGTGCGGTGGATTGCTAGGTCCAATCACATAGTCGGCAGCGAATGGAGGTGGCTATTCGCAACACATGCAAACCCTAGTCACAATGCCAAAGCAATCCACCCCATGAGTGTGCCGCACCTCCACTTTATATAGGCGTCCATCGCGGGCTCAACACTTGGGCATCGCACGGACCCTAAAGCCCACAAGTCTACTCGGCCACAATCCGAATACAGCTCGGATCACATCCGACCAGTGTACTCGGATCCGACCTCGTAGGTTCCTTCCCTTAAGCATGTGACCCCTTAGGTTCAAGTCGGCTTGGTCGTAGTTCGGATCACCTCCGAACTGCACGGTCGGTAGCAGCCTCTAGCAAGGCATGTCGAACACCAAGAAGACTAAGAAGTTGGTTAGGCGAACCTGTACAACGTGTCACACTTCTGTTCCCTTTGCCTCACGATATATGTTGTCGGCCTCAAGGCGAGACTGTCATCCTTGTGGTAGCTCGGCCTCTTTCTCGTTCCAATGATACCGACCACAAACCGGATTATCTCATAATCCCTGTCGCATGGTCATGCTTATCCTGGTCAGATCACACAAGGGGCCCGGAGTATATCTCTCCTAATCGGAGGGGCAAATCCCATCTTGCTCGACCATGTCTCGTAGCATGGGACTAGACAAACCCGAAACTTACCTTTGTAACTACCCAGACACGGAGTAGCGTTTGGTTGGCCCAAAGCAAGTCTGTCACCATCCCGAGTACATGCGTCAGCTCAGGTATTAGGACATAGAACGTATGTTGTACTAGAGACTCACAAATGACATATCGTTGCGTCTCATAGTTGGGTCTGTCCGACTCGGACCTTATCTCGACTCGGATCCGACTACGTCGAATCCGACCAGACCTTTCCAAGTCCATATTATCCTGTTAGCATCCAATGCTCCATGGCTAGTGAGACCAAGCCATCGACCGTGTCATATGCTAGTCTAGTCGGCTGCGCATCCACACAACCCTTTCAACTAGGGACCTTTTAGGACAGTCGTCATACAATGCATAGTCCCATAAACAAGTCACGTACTTGCTGATACACATCATTGATAATGTCCAAGGACTATCTTTATTCATAAACACATAGGAAATATCATCATACATGATTGCCTCTAGGGCATATATCCAACACAGGAGGCCTCGCCCTCTTCCATGTCCAAGGAGCCAATCATCATCGATATCTCCCATGATGAGGAGTATTCTGTCTTACTAGCTCACTATAAGGACATATGTTCAGTTAGCTAGCTACGCCGATTAAGCATGCTCGGTTTACCCATTGCATCTGCTGCTCTTGCCTTTCCTTACCAAATTCTAGTGAATTGTCCTATCTAATTTTACAATGCAATATTTTCCTCTAGTGTATATGTTCTATATGTTGTGCAATGTTGTCATGGTTTCGCCACGGCAGATGTCCTAGTGTGAGGACTTAGTCGTGAGTCCAACGCATCTAGGTAGTAGCTTGAACAGGGTTGGTCAGAATCGAGAGACAGGAGTTTTACCCAAGTTTGCCCCTCATGGTGGAGAGAAAGCCTACATCATGCTTCATTGATATTGATGATGACGATGATCTCGCTTAGAAGGGTAGTGTTTTGCTACCTCTATCTCAAGAGCATCTACTTTGATCTTGTCTAAGACTTGCATATTTCTTAACATGTATATCTTGACCCCTGCCCCTCCTTATATAAGTTGAAGGGGCGGCTTACATGTAGAGTCCTAGTAGGATTAGGACTAGTCTATCTTCTATTACAAACCGGATACAAGTCCGGGTCTTCTTGCTCTTCTTTGAACCTTCTCTGGGAGTCGGCTGTCCAGGCAGGTTACCGATGAGGCGCCAAGTCCTGGCCGGGTTAGTATCTGGGTTACACAATCTGTCGGGTTAGACAATCTGCCGGGTTAGGATCCGGGTTACGCCTGCCGGGTTACGCCTTCTGGGTTACACCTGCCGGTTCACACTTGCCGGGTTAAGTCCAAAGATGACTTAACATGGCTGCTTAAAGTCCAGAGATGACTTAACATCATAAGCTGGGTTTAATAGCAGGTAATTCCCTCGACATTAGCCCCTAGATTAGCTTGAATACAGGCTTAGCGTGCATTCATGCTAAGCTTCTTGAAATGATAATAGATAGTGAACCACCTCCTGAAAAATCTGGCTCTCTATCATATCAATATGTCGATGGTAATTCCATGTAGAAAAAATAACCCAGATGATATCTTGAATTGTCTTCAAAAATGCCTTGGCTTGATAAAAAGAAAATTCCGTCTGATGGTGTACCAACTTCCAATGCTTCAGAGTTGTCTGGATAGCTTAGAGCAAATATCCGTTGCAAATTTCTCCATGAGAAAATATGAGACCTGGTTCACTCATAACTGAGAATTTGAAGGTATACCTTCCTTCTATCCATATTACCTATAGCCCCCAAGTCTTAATAGGGGAACGAAGTGATAGCTTAAGGCTTGCTTCAATATAAGTATTGCAACTCTGGAGAAATCCGGGTTGTTCATCTGAGTCACCAGTCATAAATTGAATGTTTTGTATTCCACATATGTAGCCCCCAAGTACCGAGTTGTCTTGCCTACAGCAACCTGGGACTTGTAATTCCTTATGTTCATAAAACTTCAGCCTGTGTAGCCCTCAAGGACCGGGTCATTATGCAATAATGAGCAAGGACTTTTTGTAGATATGATTATATAGACTAGAGGAGCAATGTGTAGCCCACAAGGGCTGGCTCAATAAGATAATACTGGGCTAGGACTTTAGAAATTGATGGAAGGCCAGCTCGTCTCCCTGAGATAACCGGGTCTGTTGTCAATGTGATAATGTGAAAAAACAACTTGCATTAGCTCCCAAGTGTCATGGTGCATGATTGCAGTGACATGGGACTTGCATACTTGATATAATCGTGATTTGAATAATGTAGTCCCCCCAAGTGTCGGGTCGTGTGCCTGCAGCGACTCCAGACTATTCCTTCCTTTGTAAAATAAAATCATATCCCCTGTCTGGATGATGTTACTGAATGCTTTGCATATCAATATTGAACCATGCTCATTGTTGTAAGCTGGTATTTTTGGATGATGAAATAATAGCCATTTTTTTGAAGCGGTTTTCAAAACCTCAATCATTAAATATCGGCTATGATAACCATAATGAAAATCTGGCCATGTTGGCTATTAAAGATTGGAATAATGTAAACCGGTTTGAAAACTGGTTCCTGCAACATAAACCAATATATCCGTGCATATATGATGCACTTTATGATGATGCAATGTATGATGCAACGTAGGATGATGTATGTGCATGATAACAAAGTATAAAAATGTTGGCTTTTGAGGCACGACACAAAGACTGGCCTTTAAGGCTCAAATCTTGCTTCAATGAAGCTTGGCATGAAAGCCTTGGTTTATCCTCGCTATCAGTAAGTTGGCTCTCACATAACTTAAGCCACCAATTTAACCTTGACAAGTTTAGGGTCATGAAGATTGACTTGTCAATAGTACGGTGGGTCATCTTGTTCGGAGTAGCATCAAGCATACATGCAGGTTTAACCAATAATGTGCCATTTTTGCCGGGTCAAAAGGGTTTTGTAAGCTAAACTTAGTGAGTTGGAAGCCCCCTAGTGCCCTTATGATCAATTAATAAAGAATCATGCCCAGTAAATATGAGATGAAATGACAGAGGCCCCGAGTTTCGGGGAAGTCGGCTTTATTATGTTGATCATACTATGATAAGCCAATAAGGCAGGATACCCATGTCTGAACTGCGCATCTTGGCAGCTAGTCCTCTTTGGCAACCTTTATTTTTTTTTGCCAATTTGGCAGGATACCCATGTTTGAATTGCGCATCGTGGCAGCAAGTCGTCTTTGGCAACCTTTTAAATTGTCTGAGAACTCGAACTTGCGGGAGATGGATTTCTCTTGAACCGGACTTTTAACCAGACATTCAGAGCTCAAAACTTTGTGAGAGATAGAGTTCCCTTGAGCCGGATTTTGAACTAGTACTTTTCGATTGCCCAGCACTTGTTGAGCTAGAAATATTCTGACATCTTTGAAATTTTCACAAATGTGGAGCAGTCTTCGGGACCGGGTTGTCTTCCCTCTAATGATCGGGGTTCTTGAATTTGTGACAACGGCCAATTCTGCTGAGTCGTGTCTGTGTAGCTCCCAAGTCTTAACATGACTCGAGGAGTTGGCTTGAGATTTCTCCATACTTGACCATGATATAAACTGGCATATAGTTGACAGAAAAACATTGAAACTTGTTAAAAATGGAGGCGAGATGGTGAGTTGATGATCTTCACAACACTCATTGTATATCCTTGGCGTTGATAATGCGATGTGAATCCACAGAAGGCTGAGATCGACCATGGCGGGTTATAAATGACCCTCTATGAGTTGTGTCAGTAATCTGCCCAACAGTTCATCCCAGCTGGTTGTTGAAATTAACCAGACGACAGTGGCGGCGACTTCTGTGTCTATCCATTGAGCCATCCAGTGGAGGCTGATAATATATTATGATTTGCTCCAGAGTTGTTGGAATAGACCGGGCCGCAGGAGCAGCGACTTCCGTGTGCTCATTAAGCAGCTCATGCAGATGGGTGCAGCTTCAATGTGTTGATGTAGACCAGACCACGGGGGCGGTCGGTAGAGACGTCTATGACGTTGGAGGCAGTGCGGACATGGGCGAGTCTGTTGTGGGCATGGACAGTAAGTAGAATGCGGCGTTTGTAAGCTGGCGCGGACGGGCGAGTCGGCCACTAGCGCGGTCATGGCGAGCTGATGCATACCGAGTCGTAGGGGTGGCGGCTTGTGCACATTTGTTGAGCAGCGAACAGGCGCGGGCACTAATGCATGAAGATGCTGGCGTACACTCTGTATCCATGGCATGGTACCTCTTTTTAGAATGATTAATTGTCCTACATAAAATATGTCGCAGGAGAGAGTAATTGTTCTCAAAAGAATAAAAATGTATCAATAAAAACTTGACTGGATGAATTTCACCTGATATGTTTTATCAGAAATTATCAGTCGCGAGGTTGGTGATGACTGTGGCAGAGTTGAAATCAACCACGGGCGAGTTGAAGACACTCATAATACACTACAAAAAAAGACACATCCGTGACATTTTGGGCCGAATGAAAAAAAAATTATGTCATACTTATGACAGTTCTATGACGATAATTGTGACAAAACCCGGTATCATCATAGATGTGGTGGGCTCCTACTTCTATGATAAAAAATCATGACAGAAAATGGGCTTTTCGTCCTAGGCGGGCTGGAGACGCAGCTGCATGACATTCTATGGGCCGTCCATGACAGAAAAAACCATGGTAGAAGCGAGGGCAAGGAAAATTTCGACGAGTTCCCGGTTACGGTGGAAGGTCGGGGGCCGAGCAATGCGCGTTTCTCTCGTACAGGTACGCGCTTGTGCAAGGCCTTGGGCTCTAACTGAACCCGAGTGAGGCATTGGGCTTTAACTGAACCCGAGCGATTGCACTGCAGGCTACGTGTTACAGAACCCGAGCGATCAATCGATGGCTATTAACTAAACCTGATCGAGCGATTCCTTCGCTACTGCTGCTAACAAAAGTCGATCGATGCTGCCTCTGGATGAATAATGAGTGTTGCGGGGGGGTTTGATGAACAGTGAGCGGTGGGGGTGGATGAACAGGACCCCGTGGTGTTGCCTCTGGATGAACAGGACCCCAATCAATCGAGCCGGTTGGGGCTGGATGAACAGGACCCCGTGGAGGGCCGGATGAACAGGACGACCCCATGGAGGGCTGGATGAAAAGTAGTGGTGGAGGGGTGGATGAACAGTAGCTCGTGGAGGGGTGGTTGGACAAGAGCCCGTGGAGAGGGGTGGTTGAATAGTAGCCGGTGGAGTAGCATGCGGGGGAGGCTGGATGAACAGGAGCCCGTGGATAAACAGCCGCAAGTGGAGGCTGGAGGAGCTCGACGGTGGATGAACAGTAGCCCATGGAGGCTGGAGGAGGTCGGGTGGAGATGAACAGTATCCCATGGAGTCCCGTTTTGTGGTACACCACACCCTTCCCGATGAATAGGACCCCCGTTTCGACCATAACACTCCAACACAAGTCTGTTTCGTCCGTTTTGCGGTACGCCACACCCCTCCCGTTTAACAGGACCCCGTTTCGACCATAGGAGGTCCAACACAAGTCCGTTTCCTCCATTTTGCGGTACGCCAGACCCCTCCCGATGAACAGGATCCCGTTTCGAATGTGGCCGGTCGAACACAAGGCCGTTTCCTCCGTTCTGTGGTACGCCAGGCCTCGTTTCCATCACCTGTTCCGTCCAAGCCGGTTGGCTCCCACGCGTTCCATTGCCTCCTGATGAACACAACGGATTCCGTTTCCTACCCATGAACACGACGCATTTCGTTGCCTCCCCATGAACACGACGATGACGCAGTTTCTCCATTCCGACCCAGCCATGTACACGAGCCCTGGCCATACGTATGCGCGAGTAGGCGTTCGATACCCTGCCCGTATGTACGTACATGGCCATATTTTCTTTCTTGCACACTGGCCGTTGTACATACGTGTACATGCTATGTGCGCGCCTCTAGTATGACACGTGCGCGCCTCTACATCCACCAGTATATACGTACACGTTCGCGACCAGAATGACAACCTTACGTACGCTTCGACTAGGTGGGTCCCGACTGACAGGCACTTCTTTGTGTGTGAAGATGTAGCTGGTAGGTCCCAGCAGTCAGAGCTGCGAATCGTTTTTTTTTGCCCGGACGCACTTCCTTGCGTGCGAAGATGTAGCTGGTGGGTCCCAACAATCAGGGGGCGAATTATTTTTTTTGCCCGTAATATGGATGCACTTTCCTTGCGTGCGAAGATGTAGCTGGTAGGTCGCAGCAGTCAGGGGGGAAACATTTTTTTCGCGAAATACGGTGGCCCGTCCGGTGGGTCCCTGCAGTCAGGTGGAGGATCATTATTTTCCGCGTAATAAGGAGGCATTTCTTTGCTGCGGCCGTGGACCCAGCTGTCAGCCTCTCCACGTACAGTCCACGTCCGATGGAAGTTGTTCCTTGACCATGTTGACCACGCCGCACCGAGAGCACCAGGGCGGTGGACGACGGCGAGGCCTAGTAAAGGGATGACATGGAGCCGGGGAAGACGCGGTAGTGGAAGCCCGCGCTGAGAGGAGTACGAGGGTTCACTGGTTCAGCTGTGGTGTGAGGCTGCCATCACTGCAGGGCCTGGCCAGCGGTGGGAATAGTAGGGGGCGGTGAGGCCTCCGCGGCAGCACAACCGGCCACGGGAGGTAGGAGCATGCGGCACGACCGGCGCTGCTTTGGGCGGCTGGAGCATGAAGACCAGAGGTTGAAGAAGCACTACGGTCGTTTGATGGACATCGTATGGTCACTGGAGCTAGAATCGTTCATATTGACTAAGTTGACAAAGCCCTCCATCCCCGTCAACTTAGGCCCACAAGTCAGCATCCCACCAAGGTGGGTCCCAGCTAGCAGGGGGAGTATTCATTTTATTGTGCATAATAAGGAGGCACTTTCGGTGGGTCCGAGCTGACAGTGGGGGGAACGTTTTTTCGCAAAATATGGTGGCCCATCCGGTGGGTCCCAGCAGTCAGGGGGGAAACATTTTTTTTTCACAAAATAAGGTGGCCCATCCGGTGGGTCCCTGCTGTCAGGTGGAGGAATAATTATTTTGCGCGTAATAAGGAGGCACTTCCTTGCGACCGCCGTGGACCCAGCTGTTAGCCTCTCCACATACAGTACTCTTCCGATTAAAGTCGGTCCTTGACCACGTTGACCACGCCGCGCCGAGAGCACCAGGGCGGTGGACGACGGCGAGGCCTAAGAAGGGGACGACGCGGAGCTGGGGAAGACGCAGCAGTGGAAGCCTGTGCGGAGAGGAGTACGAGGGTTCACTGGTTCGGCTGCGGTGTGAGGCTGCCGTCGCCACAGAATAACCAGGGGTGTGGGTGAGTAGAGGGATGGCCTGGTCAGCGGTGGGAGTGGTATGGGGCAATGAGGCCTCCGCGGCATCACAGTCGGCCACGGGAGGCAGGAGCACGCGGCACGACCGGCGCTGCTTTGGGCGGCTGGAGCAAGAAGACCAGAGGTTGAAGAAGCACTACGGCCATTGGATGGACATCGTACGGTCACTGCAGCTAGAATCGTTTATACTAACTAAGTTAACAAAGCCCTTGGTACGCGTCAACTTAGTAGGCTCACAGGTCAGCCTCCTAAACAGTGCGCCCCAGATGTCAGGGCGAGGAATCATTTTTTAGGCTGTTGAAGCAAGAATATTCGAGATTAAAGAAGAAGCACAACATCCGTTGGATGGACATCCAACGGCCACAGCTGCTAGAACCGTGTGTTGTTGACAAAGCCTTGCATACGCGTCAACTTAGTTTTTTTTAGGGGACGCGTCAACTTAGAAGACCCACAAGTGTGTGGCAGAGAACATATAGCCCATTTGCGATTTGTAAGAATGTACATCCCATTTTTCAATTCTAATGGAATTTACTACAGCCCATTTGCAGTTTGTTAAAAGTACAGCCCGACTTCTAGCTAGGACAACGATTAATAATTTCAAACAACCGCTCAAAATAGAATTCAAAAAAAATTCCCACATTTTGATGGGATCCAAAATATTTTTATCAGAAATTTCTAGCCAGATTAAATATAATTTCAAAATAAAGTTGTATTACGTTAAAATCCAATGAAATATTGCGCGCGCAACAAGTAATGAAATTAAAATTTTCAATTCCAAAAATAATATATTTTTTAAACTAATTATGCGTTGGGTGCATTTTTTTATAGTTACTTCCCAGTTATTATAATTACATCTCATTTATTACTTCTTAAAGTCCATTTTCTTGTTAAGCCTAATGCATACCTCCTAGGAAAGTTTGCAGCCCAGCGGGGCGGAGAATAACAAGTTGACCCAGATATTGTGTACAACTATCGGCCCAGTTGCATTGCTGATGTTGAAAAAAAGGCTTGTGTAGTACAGTACAACCTAACATGGCTACTCAACCCACATTCACCGACACCGGAAAGGCCCAAACAAGGCTTCTGTACAACTTTTTGAAGTCACTGAGCTCAATTAATAACTTAAGAAAAAAGTTAGATTACAGTGGAACCTAATTAAAAGTTGTCACGAGCAAAGAAATAATTCAACGGGTCCCACTTGTGCATGTGTGCGTGTGCGCGTGTGCGCGCGCGCGCGTGTGTGTGTGTTTGTGAGTGTGAGAGAGAGAGACCCATCGGTCGATGCTCCTAAATACATCTTTCAGCCATATGCATTGTTGATGCTCAATAAAAACTTATATAGTTGACACAATCATATAGAACATCATAGCACACTGAACTTGCATACAAAAATTTCACGCAGGCAGCACAATCAGGATGGAAGCAGTGGATCGCTATGGGTAGGGCTATGTTGAAACCAACTAAGTCGTACATAACAATTCATCGTCTTTATCAATGACGGGGAAATATCTTGAATGTTGTGCAAAGAAAACAGACATACAACACAATAAGTTCTGCTAGCACATTAAGTTGACATACAGCCCTTTCTAGAAAAAGTTCAGGTACAAAATTAGAACAGGTCACAATCAAATGTACTGGCATATCAGTGCTTCACACCCATAGCTCGGATTTAACTAGTATCTGAAAAGATTCAGTTGTTACCTCAAATTAGAGCACATCCAGGCAGCAAGCCCTGCCTCTTCTCCCAAAGAAGCAGTGGCCTCTGCCGCACGATGGAGTAGGCCCTGTGCCATCCATCGTTCCGAGCAACACGGGTAAAGTCTGACCTTGACTCCTATAATGGACATCGTCGATGGACCCTGGCACCAGCGGCGGCCGCAGGACTTCGATTGATGGATTGACCACTTATTCGACATGCACGAACACTCGATATAGGTACATCCCTAACGTGGTCTGCGGCGGCCTTGGTGGCGACGAATAGTACAAGCCCTGTTCCTACATCGGTATCTCAACACCAATCACCTTCGGTATGGTGGACGGCTTCTTCATCCATGCCATAACCGTCAGAGCCCATCTGTCTGGAGGAACAAACATACTTACGAGCTCACCTCCAAGGTCGTTGATAAGCTCATTCATGGACTCGTTGTTCCAAGCATGTCGAGGCATGCCGTGGAAGGTAAGCTTTGTGAAAAACTCAAGCTTAGAGAGCACCGAGCCCCATCCTGGGTGCCACCGATCAAAGCTCACCAGCGTGCCATCGCAGAACATACGCCGGGAAGATTCGAAGACACGACTGCAGTCGAAAGTTGTCCCGAACCTGACGAAGAAATCAGCCGGTGGCGGACAGACTTCGACGAGAAAGTCGCTTATTTAGATGCCATGCGCAATGCCAACAGCTTTGACAAGGTCGTCCAGCGAGGCGGGAGGCCGGTCACCGTTGATGGTTACCATCAGCACTTTGCCGGCAAACTGGTCGTCAAGCGCCGACATGCCACTGTTGAGCGACAGCACGTAGCGACCGAAGGCAGGACGGACCTCAGGATCTCCGGCTCGGAGATCCGCGTTGACCGGCGACATGATAGTGCGCTTGAGTACAGGGAGTACATGAGGGGGATTTGGGGGAACTGGAGTAGGAATCGAGATTCCAGAGGTGGGGGAGGGGCGGGAGATTGGGGATGAAAAGGTAGCATGAATTTCTAACACGCTCCAATATGCTCTGGACGCGCAAGCGCGCGAAAACACTGGTGGCGCCGACATGTCGGCCTAAGAGTCCTTATTCTTTCTTTTTTGGAGAGCCCGGCCTTTTTTTAGGATCTTTTGAGAGCCCGGCCTGAGAGTCATTTTTTTGAGTGGTGCCCGGCCTGAGACTCATTATTGACCTGTTTGGCATTCCGTTACTACTCGGCCCATATTCAACGACACCTCACTGGCCCAAACAAGTGTACATCATCGAAAAGACACTGAGCTCAAATTATATAACTTGAAAAAAGGAGATATAGTATGAACACTGGAGAATGGTGATGCCCTCATTTAGCCCACCAGTAGTTTGAGACAATAAATAGTTCGAAACAACTATATATACAACATTCAAACACTGACTAGTGACTACTGCTGGCATAAACAGCAAGACATGATAGTTCATAAGAAGTCTTGCTACACCACTGATCAATTGTAATATAGCGGGGTTTTTACGCCCCAAACTACGAGTGTCGTGTTCTCCACAGGGACTAGGCGACGACGACTATGCTCGGCTAAAGCTAGGTAAAACAATATTAAGAGATAAATGCAGAAAATAAGAATCTAAACAAACAATGATTGTTCCTGAAGATAATCCACAAAGAAAATGCAAAATATCAAAGGGAGGTTCAGATATTACTCACTATCTTTTTGGTGTTTTCCTAGCACTTGAGAAATAAAAACTACAGGGGACAACTTCAACAAATGGGAACTAACTAGACAAGAACACATATATGTATATAAAACTAGCAAGTATAAGACACACGAAAGGAACAAGATAAGGGACAGCATACAATTATTTCACATCACATATACATGTCACATATGTCACTGGTACATAGCTAGCACATTGAACTTGAGATAAAAAAACAACCACACCTCTGACTTCACAAAGAGCAGTCTCACTACAAAATAAAATCACAGGTAGTAATCTGAATCGATACAACCCACGAACTGAGAGTCACATATAAATCTAGCACAAAACAGTTTGCAATTGAACAAGTCTCAACACTAATTGTTCACTGGACACAACAATATGTTTTTTTTATGAATTACACACACACAAGGAGTAGCAGAAGGAGGAGGTTCAGAACAAAGGTTCAGCAAGTGAGGAACAGCAAGGGGCGCGGGAGAGAAGAAGCGTCAATAGTTTTGGGGAAAAGAGAGCAGCAGCAGCAAGGTTTGGGAAGAAGAAGGAGCAGGGGCGCGAGGGGAGATGGGACAACAGCAAAGGAAAGTAGTAGCAACAGTGTGGAGGCGAGGGGAGAAGAGAGCAGCAGCAATTTGAGGCGAGGGAAGAAGAAGCAGCGCTAGGAGAGGGAGGAGGCAGGGGAAGGAGAAGGCAGTGGCGCTGATCGAGAGGGCGCAGTGGAGCCAGCGGTGCTGGTGATGTGCGACGGTGAAGTGGAGGGATGGCGCTAGTGGAGCTGGTGGCGCGCCCCACGCCGGCCTGGCTGTGGTGGCGGCCGAAGGTGGAGAAGGAGGGGTGAGGGAGAGAGAGATGTGTCCAGGCCCGATTTGCAATGAGGTGCGACTAGGGATTTCATTCCCCTCTCTGATCTGCCACATTTGCACATTGGCCCTCCTCTTCTCTTCATTTCTGCCCAAGAAGATCCTCCTCTTCTTTTAGTTTGCTCCCCTACATTACTTCTTTCCTTCACGCTCAAGCCTTGATGTATTTATTCATGCCCTTCTCTCTTCTCGTTAGCCACATAGTAGAAGTCTTGACGATTATAGTGCCTTTGCGCACTTTTCTGTAAAATAAACAATTCACTAGTCAACATTCTCTTTTATGATTATCATTCGAATATTCAACAAGTCGTAGCAATAATGGATTGATATATCTCAATAAATGGTGAATTTGTGTGCCCAAATTGTATATAAGAAATGTGCTTATCAAGTTCCCCCACACTTAAACTTTTGCTTGTCCTCAAGCAAAGGAATATGACAAGAGCTTGATAATGAAGAGTGAGCTAACTGGAGAATGTCCCAATGAAGTAGATCTCCAAACAAAGCATGCTTTGGACTTAGCTAATGAAAATTAATGGTTAAGAGTGCTACAAAGCAATAGGATACTAGTAGACTCAATCATTTTAAACTTTTACAATGATAAAAATGGATCAACAAATTCAAATGTTGATTGTGCCACTAAAGAGAGCATGATCCCGAGAAAAAAAGAACTAGAATTAAATCTCTTATTTGCAGAAATATAACTTTGTGGTTGAACCACTTATTGAATTTGAAGGAAGTAATGATAATATTTTATTGATCTCACCAAAGGAACATACCACCGATCCCGAGAACATGGTGTAGACCCGGCTCGACCAATTATATAGTTTTTTTTGTTTGTCTCCCCAAAGGAACATACCACCGATCCCGAGAACATGGTATACACCTGGTTCGACAATTACATTTTTCTATTAATAATTACTGCCCAAGCTAACCCGATTTCACATGCCACCGATCCCGAGAACATGACATGCTACTGTAGGTAGTCAGACTAATTTATTCATTATTACTTATCTTAAATGAACAACGCATAAGCACAAAAACAGGAATCATCACTTCTCCATGTCTGGTTCACATGCTACTGATCCAGGGAACATAGCATGCTAATCCATAGTGGTTAGGTGATTGCTCTCAATGGGAACACACTTGGCACAAATTCAGCATCTAAACATGGTGATCTAGGTGTATCATAGTAAATGCAGAAAATGATTTAGTTTTCTAGTGTACTAGGGATTTGAGCATACTCTAGAACATTACTAATGTGCTCATGAGGGTCTTCATTGGGTAATCCTCTAAACTGATTCTGCAAGACAAGAGCAATAAGTCCAGGCCTCAACTCAAAATTTTCGGCCTCAATAGATAGCCAAATTGGCCCTGTCATCGTGTCCAAACTACTTGGCAACCAAAGATCATGTACTAAAGCCATATGTTCAAGTGCAACTGTCAATGAGCCTACAAATAGTAAGATATCCTACACACGCTCACAAACATCAAAGACTGGTGAGAGGGTTAGTACCCTAATAAGCCGAAGCAACAAAAAGTAAAAAGGTAAAAGAAACACAGAAATAAATTTGGCTGGAAATTTAAACAAAAACTATACTAAGCCTAGTCTATAGCTTCACACAATCGCTCGATGCTAATCCCCGGCAACGGCGCCAAAATGATCAATTGTAATATAGCGGGGTTTTTACGCCCCAAACTACGAGTGTCGCGTTCTCCACAGGGACTAGGCGACGACGACTATGCTCGGCTAAAGCTAGGTAGCACAATATTAAGAGATAAATGCAGAAAATAAGAATCTAAACTAACAATGATTGTTCCCGAAGATAATCCACAAAGAAAATGCAAAATAGCAAAGGGAGGTTCAGATATTACTCACTATCTTTTTGGTGTTTTCCTAGCACTTGAGAAATAAAAACTACAGGGGACAACTTCAACAAATGGGAACTAACTAGACAATAACACATATATGTATATAAAACTAGCAAGTATAAGACACACGGAAGGAACAAGATTAGGGACAGCATACAATTATTTCACATCACATATACATGTCACATATGGCACTGGTACGTAGCTAGCACATTGAACTTGAGATAAAAAACAATCACACCTCTGACTTCACAAAGAGCAGTTTCACTACAAAATAAAATCACAGGTAGTAATCTGAATCGATACAACCCACGAACTGAGAGTCACATATAAATTTAGCACAAAACAGTTTGCAATTGAACAAGTCTCAACACTAATTGTTCACTGGACACAACAATATGTTTTTTATGAATTACACACACACAAGGAGCAGCAGAAGGAGGAGGTTCAGAACAGAGGTTCAGCAAGTGAGGAACAGCAAGGGGCGCGGGAGAGAAGAAGCAGCAGCAGTTTTGGGGAAAAGAGAGCAGCAGCAGCAGCAGCAAGGTTTGGGAAGAAGGAGCAGGGGCGCGAGAGGAGATGGGACAACAGCAAAGGAAAGTAGTAGCAACAGTGTGGAGGCGAGGGGAGAAGAGAGCAGCAGCAATTTGAGGCGAGGGAAGAAGCAGTGCTAGGAGAGGGAGGAGGCAGGGGAAGGAGAAGGCAGCGGCGCTGATGGGGAGGGCGCAGTGGAGCTAGTGGAGATGGATGGTGGTGCTGGTGATGTGCGACGGCAAAGTGGAGGGATGGCGCTAGTGGAGCTTGTGGCGCGCCCCACGCCGGCCTGGCTGTGGCGGCGGCCGAAGGTGGAGAAGGAGGGGTGAGGGAGAGAGAGATGTGGCCAGGCCCGATTTGCAATGAGGTGCGACTAGGGATTTCATTCCCCTCTCTGATCTGCCACATTTGCACATTGGCCCTCCTCTTCTCTTCATTTTTGCCCAAGAAGATCCTCCTCTTCTTTTAGTTTGCTCCCCTACATTACTTCTTTCCTTCACGCTCAAGCCTTGATGTATTTATTTCATGCCCTTCTCTCTTCTCGTTAGCCACATAGTAGAAGTCTTGACGATTATAGTGCATTTGCGCACTTTTCTGCAGAATAAACAATTCACTAGTCAAGATTCTATTTTATGATTATCATTCGAATATTCAACAAGTCATAGCAAGAATGGATGGATATATCTCAATAAATGGTGAATTTGTGTGCCGAAATTGTATATAAGAAATGTGCTTATCAACCACCAAAATGCACCCATCTGCAGCGATGAGACTCTCGTGATCCAGACGAGAATGACATTCTAAACAGAGGCAACTATTACATCATAAGAGTGACATAGACGAGGATGACCAAATGACAAGGAATATGGATAACAAAAGAAAGAACTACCCATCCAGAACCAGCAGCAAACACAACAAAGTCATTCAAAGAGATGATCCAACACCATCATAATTTGCAGCCCCGCTTCAGCGACCAGTGATCCGGAGACACCAGTACTCCACCCTTTCGATGCAACAGCCCAATTACCTATCAACCTGAAGGCTTGAACCACATCACTGCCAGTCGTAATTGAGACATCCAAGGATCAAAGTTAATCCGGATGCCTTTGTCATTCTCACCTTCTTTTGGCTGCAGGCTGTATCATTGACAATCAGGGGAGTTTGCTCCCGAACTCCTAGGGCTCGCCGTGTAGACACAGTTTTCCATAGCAAATAGAGCCTCTCTGCCATCAAGGTCCTTGCCAACGGTGACCTCCTGGTTAATCGGATAATTGAGTCCAAGAAACAGAGAGTGTGAACCAAGCTAGGCTGTTTACCCACCTCCAACTAAAAAATCCTGAAGGCCCCCAACAAGCTGGTATCCTGCTCATAGACGTAATAACCATTGTCCGGATACTCAAGTATTTCACGGTGCTTGTATACAGTGGGGTTTTTGCAATAACTTTTCCGACTCATGTGTTCGAATGATCATCAGTATTTTGTCGTCGTCTGGTCGAGCGAGGAACCAGTTGTGCTTCCCTGTTTTTGGCAAAGGGGGTGTGATTACAAAGGGCAGTAACTGTAGGGACACTGCATCATATCAAAAACGATAGGCATTGTTAATGTAAGATCAGCATTGTTCAGAGTACGAGTAGGATAATGCAAGAAACAGCATTGATATGTCCTGTTGGAACTGGGAGGAAAATACAGGGAAATGTATACTGGGTTCGAAAATATAGAAGTGCCATGCATGGTTATACTCATGTTATCTCGCAATCAATTCTTCACAGGAAACTACCATGTCATGCATGTTATGTAATCATGTTCTGTCCTCACAAACAAATTCTTCAAGGTAACTAACAGACCATGCATTGTTATATACTCGTGTTCTATGGGCAAAATTTTTGTGAGGATATTATTCTAGCCATTGATTGCTGAAGGGCGAATATAGGTATGTACACATGGTAAGCATTACAAGATTTCACTACTTCCAAATATAGACTTCTCCATATGCACATTTACTTCCCTAATGTATGGTTAGATGAAACCAACAATGTGGTGCATGTTTCTACATCGTGAAAATGAGGAAACTAACATGGCCATTGATACACACTCATATTTGGTAGTAGTATATAGATTACTGTAGAATAAGGAGAATATCCATATATTCCTAACCGTTTGATTATTCAGGGGTACAAATTGGCTGTAATGACATGGTCACAATCGCATGAATTAACTCATTTCAAATATAGCTGATTTACGGCGTCTCTAATACTTTGCCATAGTTCTACTCAAATTCTGCTCAAACAAGGATATGCCAATCATCACAAAAAGTTCAAATAGTGTCATGGCGTCATCATTAACATGAGACGGAAACAACTTACACGCGCCGTCCCAGCAATACGTGGTGCCATCTGCTTTGTCAGTCACGTAGATGATGCCATTGTGTTCAATAGCATCACAGAAGTGTGTATTGGCTTTGACGATGATCCACTGCGAGCTGAGTTGTATCCAGCTAAAGAAGGCACCGGCGTAAAGATAGGCGAGTCCACGGTAGAACAAGGCAATTAGCTTGAAGTCTGCGTAATTCGCATGTCGTGTGGGCACTTGGCAGATTACAATCTTCTGCAAAACAAGGTCCGTCCAACTGACATGGTAATCTAGATGACTTGGACCGCGATGGTAAAACTCTATATAATCCAACGGAGGAAGGATAATCTCATGGGAGGTCTTGAAGTTCACGAGTGAGGGAGTCCTGGATTAAGGAGTCCTCGGACAGCCGGACTATATACTTTGGCCGGACTGTTGGACTATGAAGATACAAGATTGAAGACTTCGTCCTGTGTCCGGATGGGACTCTTCTTTGCGTGGAAGGCAAGTTTGGCAATTCAGATATGTAGATCTCCTTCTCTGTAACCGACTCTGTTTAACCTAAGCCCCCTCCGGTGTCTATAAAAACCGGAGGGTTTAGTCCGTAGGACGACAACAATCATAATCATAGGCTAGCTTCTAGGGTTTAGCCTCTACGATCTCGTGGTAGATCAACTCTTGTAATACTCATATCATCAAGATCGATCAAGTAGGAAGTAGGGTATTACCTCCATCGAGAGGGCCCGAAGCTGGGTAAACATTGTGTCCCCCACCTCTTGTTACCATTAGCCTTAGATGCCCAGTTCGGGACCCCCTGCCCGAGATCCGCCGGTTTTGACACCGACATTGGTGCTTTCATTGAGAGTTCCACTGTGTTGTCGCGATAAGGCTTGATGGATCCTTCAATCATCTTCAACGACGCGGTCCAGGGGGAGTTTTCCTTCCCGGACAGATCTTCGTATTCGGTGGCTTCGTACTACGGGCCAACTCGCTTGGCCACCTAGAGGAGATTGATAGCTACGACCCTGGCCATCAGGTCAGGTTTGGAAGCTTGAACTATACTTCCGATACCCGCGGAGACTTGATCTTCGACGAATTCGAGCCCATGTTAGGTATGCCGAACAGTCGTGACGAGCATGACTTAGATCTGCCATCAGACAGTGTTCGGGAGATCGCACCTGCGGCGGCCCCAGGAATCAATCCGGAGCAGATTGCGCCTTCCGAGGACGGGTGGATGGACCGTGTCACGGAGGCCGCACACTCATCGGCGTTGGAGCCGAACACTGATCCCACCTCCTGTGAGGGTGGTGTCATCGGACCCTCAGACTCGTCTCCGGCTACAGGATCTGAACCGCGTACGTCCGTGCCTATCGAATCTGATTGGGCACCGGTCATGGAGTTCACCTCCACGGGTATTTTTCAGCACTCGCCCTTGGGTGATGTGCTAAATTCATTGAGGTCTCTTTCCTTGTCGGGAGATTCTTGGCCAAACTATGTCCGTCTCAAGTGGGAAGCGTACGATGAAGAAATTCGTTCCCCACCCACCACCCACTTAATAGCCACTATCGATGACTTGACCAACGTGCTTGACTTCAACTCCGAAGACACCGACGATATGGACGAAGATACAGGAGAAGAACAGGAACCACCGCCTATAGGGCACTGGACAGCCACCTCATCATATGATATATATGGTGGACACCCCCAAAGAAAACAATGGCGATAAGGCAATGGAAGATAACCCCTTGGAGAAGCAATCTAGGCACCGGCGTCATAGGCGCCTCTCCAAGCCCCGCCGTAGCAAAAATAGTGATACCGGCACAGGAGATAACAATCCGGATGGTGTCGAAGACGAAAACAATCCTGCCCAGCCAGGCTTCGAGCAAGCCGAGCAAGAGAATGGGCAAGCTAGCCCTAAGGAACAGGAAAAATATGGAGAATCAGAGGATGATAATTACATGCCTCTCTCCAAAGACAAAGTGAGCCTTCGCGATGAAGAATTCATTGTTCCTGAGGATCCCATTGAGCAGGAGTGCTTCAAGAGCCGGCTTATAGCCAGTGCAAAAAGCCTGGAGAAAAAGCAGCAACAGCTTCAAGTTGATCAAGATCTGCTAACTCATAGATTGACCGAGGTCCTGGCTGCCGAGGAATATGGACTCGAGTGCCCTACCAAAAGTTACCCAAAGCGCAGGTTGCTACCTCAACTCGAGGAGGAGGCGTTAAAGCCCACACTACTAGGGCATGATATGGCTGACTGGACACACCGTGGCCGAGACAAAGCGGCGTACCAGCCCGAAGTCCAGACTGCACCCCGTCGCCAATCAAACAATAATACTAAGGCCCGGGGCTACACTAAGGACCTGCGAGACGTATTGGAAAACAAAGCAGGACAGTCAAGATCGATCTACGGATCACGGGGGCGCACCACAACGCATGACGATGACCGTCACGCCAGATACAATAAACAAAAGTCCGGCCGGGCCGAATACAACAGACCAGATTCATTTGAACTACGCTGGGATGTAGCCTGGCATAGAGGCGCCGCACACCCCCTATGCTTCACTGATGAAGTACTGGATCATGAATTCCTAGAAGGGTTTAAACCCGTGAACATTGAATCATATGATGGCACAATAGACCCCGCGGTATGGATTGAAGATTTTCTCCCACACATTCACATGGCCCGCGGCGATGACTTACCTGCCATAAAGTACCTACCACTTAAGCTCAAAGGACCGGCTCGGCATTGGATGAATAGCCTGCCAGCAAGCTCCATTGGCAGTTGGGAGGACCTGGAAGACGCATTCCTTGACAACTTCCAGGGCACTTACGTGCGACCACCGGATGCTGATGACTTGAGTCACATAACCCAACAGCCCGGAGAGTCAGCCAGGAAATTCTGGACTCGGTTCCTAACTAAAAAGAACCAAATTGTTGAATGTTCGTATGCCGAAGCCTTAGCAGCCTTCAAGCATAACATCCGTGACGAATGGCTCGCCCGACACCTCATCCAAGAGAAGCCAAAATCAATGGCAGTCCTCATGACACTCATGACCCGCTTTTGCGCGGGCGAGGATAGCTGGCTGGCTCGTAGCAACATCACACCAAAAAACTCTGGCGATTCAGACGCCAAAGACAGCAACAGCAAGCCACGACGCAATAGACACAAGCGTCGCAACAATGGCGGCAACGCTGAAGACACGGCAGTCAATGCCAGATTCAGTGGCTCCAAATCCGGATAGTGGAAAAAGCCATTCAAAAGAAACAATCCGGGCTCGTCCAGTTTGGACCGCATACTTGATCGCTCATGTCAAATTCATGGCACCCCCAATAAACCAGCCAACCATACCAACAAAGAATGCTGGGTGTTTAAATAGGACGACAAGTTGAATGCCGAAAATAAGGAAAAGGGGCTGCATAGCAATGACAACGAGGAGCCCCGGCCGCCGAACACAAGAGGACAGAAGAAATTCCCTCCCCAGGTGAAAACGGTGAATATCATATATGCAACCCATATTCCCAAGCGGGAATAGAAGCGTGCACTAAGGGACGTCTATGCGATGGAGCCAGTCGCCCCAAAGTTCAACCCATGGTCCTCTTGTCCGATCACTTTCGATCGCAGGGACCATCCTACTTGTATCCGTCATGGCGGTTCGCCAACATTGGTCCTTGACCCCATCATTGACGGGTTCCATCTCACACGAGTCCTCATGGACGATGGCAGCAGCCTGAACCTGCTCTATCAGGATACAGTGCGCAAAATGGGCATCGACCCCTCAAGGATCAAACCCACAAAAACCACCTTCAAGGGTGTCATACCAAGTGTGGAGGCCTGTTGCACGAGCTCAATCACACTAGAAGTGGTCTTCGGATCTCCGGACAATTTCCAAAGTGAGGAGCTAATCTTCGATATCGTCCCCTTCCGAATTGGCTATCATGCGCTGCTCGGACGAACCGCATTTGCCAGATTCAATGTGGTACCGCAATGTGCATACCTCAAGCTCAAAATGCCAGGACCTCGCGGGGTTATAACAGTTAATGGAAACACAGAGCGCTCGCTCCGTACGGAAGAGCACACTGCGGCCCTCGCGGCAAAAGTACAAAACAGCCTTCTCAGGCAAACAACCAATTCAGCGATAAAGAACCCGGACAATGTCAAGCGAGTCCCGAGTACCCCGCAGATCATCCGGCACGTCCAGAGCTCGACTAGCAATTTGGCATCCGCCCTAGTCTCAGTCAAGCGGCGAAATTTGTGCCGCGCGTACAAAATTACGCACTTAAAATACCATGGGCATAGGCGGAGGCACGGCTATGACACGGGCCACAATGCGGTTCGACCGCCCCAGGACCCACGCATCTTTTCACCTTTTTTCTTTCAGGTCCCCATCTTCGGGAGGCTCTTCCGATAGACCGACTATCGGACACATAGCGGGACGGACACACCAAGAATACAAGAAGCTAGGGCGTCCAAGGTAATCCTCAGGTGGTCTCTGATAACGATCGTTATACCTGTTTTACATACCCGCACACAGCTCACTCCTGGCCAGGATGTGTCAAACAGTCCTATTTTGCTTATCGCACTACTTGTATATGTACGCTTCGACGTATCATTTGAATAACAAGGGAAAATAGTGTACAGTATCAGCTTACTATTACGTTTATTAACCCCTTTCCTTTACTGCTTATTTATTATACCTGTGCATTTTGGTACAGCCAGTTTGCCAGGGGCTTCAATGTACCCCATAACATGGAAAGAGAAGTCCCCACACTTTTGATAGTGCGGCACCCCGAACTTATAGCATTATATGCATCAGCTACGAATCATGTCTTGGGTCAATAGTTGGGTTTGCCCAGCTCCTATGTTTTGGTACCTTATGTTCCGCTATATCGGCTAAGGTAGCACAAGGAGAACTATTGCGATTGTGTCCCGGTTCTTCCGGACGAGCACCTCAGTAGAGAAAGCCGAAAACTGACTATCATGATAAGGCGAGAGCTGGTCGTTGTACGAGAGGTCTCAAATCGTTAAAGATTTTTTCCGCTTCAGGCGAGGAATCGGCCTCGTCCGACTTAGGCATGTATAGCGCCCCAGGTCCGGTCTTCCGGATACTAGGGGCTTCACCAAAATTTAAAATTGTAGACTTCTATGGCCGAGTGAGAGTGATAAAGCTGTATTGTCTAAATGCCTTGTTCGCTGCGTTAAACACCTCCTTAAAAGGACCAAAAAATTGGATAAAGATTGTTTATATTTATCCCGAACACCCCAGTACTAGTTACATGGGGCAGAAGCCGATGACTGCCCAACTCTCAAGATTTTATAAACGGTCGCACAGAAGGTAATATTTTAAATTAACAAGCGCCATATAGCGCACATAAACTCATTTTCATATTACAGGATGATATGAGTACATTCATTCAAATATTACATCCTTAGCACATTCATCTGCCACAAGACGGGAACCCTTAATGACACTGTCATAGTACTGTTCAGGGCGGCGATGCTCCTTGCCCTTCGGCGGCCCCTCAGTCACTAGCTTCTCGGCATCCATCTTCGCCCAGTGCACTTTCGCACGGGCCAAGGCCCTTCGTGCACCTTCAATGCAGACGGACCGCTTAATGACTTCTAGCCATGGACAGGCATTTACCATCCACTTCACAAGGCCGAAGTAGCTGAAGGGCAGGGGCTCGCCAGGCCACAGCCAGACTATGAGGTCCTTCATGGCCAGTTAGGCCGCCTAGTGAAGTTCGACCAACTGCTTCAGCTGGTCGCTCAAGGGCATCAGATGTTTGGCCCCAATATACTGGGACCAAAACAGCTTATCCGTCGAGCTCCCTTCGTCATCTCGGTAGAACTCTGCGGCATCAGATATGTTGTGTGGCAGATCTGTGAATGCTCCTGAAGAGCTCCGAATTCGGGTAAGTAAAAGGAAAGTCTCCTTCACATGCTTGCCTTGCATAATGAAAGCCTTACCCGATGCTATCTTCTTGGCTGCCTCAATCTCCTGGAGGGCCTTCTAGGCTTCGACCTTGGCGTCTTGCGCGCTCTGACGGGCCTCAGCAAGCTCCAACTCTTGCGTCTTAGAGTCACGCTCCAAGGACTCCAATTTTTTAAGAAATCCTAGAGCTCTTGCCGGACCTCATCAACCCGAGCCTCTTGTTTTTCGCGCTCGGTGCGCTCCTTGGCCGCTTTGTCTTCGGCCTTGTCGGTGTTCTAGGAACGGGGGTCCCCAGACTTGCCTACCTGCGGCCTGCGGCGTGGCTCGAGTGGGGGCCCAATGCAGCCCAGCTTCATCAGCACAAGCTCAAGACCCTCGCGAGGGGCCAAGCCTCGCGGGGCAGACGACATGAAGCTTCCTCAGGAGCAGCCTCCCCAGGCAGGCTCGCGAGGAGGCGGAGAGATCAAGGCGGGCTACCTCCCGAGGAGCCTGTGATGTAAGCCATAAAGATCGAGACCAGGCGGGCGCCGGCCTGCGCACTGTCCTTGTTTCCCTTTCGGTGCAAAGGGGGCAAGCACAGACCAGGGCATCAGGCAAAGGTTACCATTTTGGTGCAACAAGACCAAGACCAGCAGAACGGCGGGATGGAGGTCATCATGGATCCCAGGGCGGCGTCATCGTCAAAGCCTTTGGCAGCCGAAGACCAACTTTAGTCAGGATAAGTGTACCAGATGTTCCCCTTCAAAATGGCCAATTGTTGGCGCCCTTCCCACTCATTATTTGGGAAGAGGCCCAGGGCCTCGCTCTATAAATAGGACTAGCTACCACAGAGTAGAGGCATCGAACATCTATCTCAAGAAGACGCATAGACTAGAGAGAGGCGACTGAACTCACCCAAGCAGTTCATCGCACCAGCTCAAGAACAGCCCCTCGCGAAGCTGTTCTCCCTCTGTACTGTTCATCATCAGCCCCTGAGGCAATCCACCACACCACACACTGGAGTAGGGTATTACACCACAATGGTGGGACGAACCAGTATAAATCTCGTGTCCCTTGGGTGTTCATCTTTCTAGCCTAGATCCTTTGCGAGACTTCGACGCGTGAGTTGGTAGGGGAAAGATCTTCGCGCGCACCCCAGAGTTCGAACCTCAAGGGTCTGCCGGAACCCGAAATCCGACATTTGGCGCGCCAGGTAGGGGTGCGCCGGAATCTTTCTTCCGCTGGTCGCGTCTGATCTTCCGTCGTGTCCATGGCTGACGCCCACCGAGCTCGCGCTGAGCGTTGGGCTGCCCTCGCCACCCGCGTCGCCCAGACGGTGCCCATCGGCGGTCGCCCCCGTTGTTCCCCGTCACCTGCCGCCAACGCCGCTACAGGCCCGGTGGGGAACGAGCAGCAGGCTTCATCCCTGCATCCTTCGGTGCAGCTCGATGGCCGCACCGCCACCCCGTCGCTGACTCTAGCCAGTTCGTCATCCCACGCCCGTTGCGCCCCCACGGACGCGCATGATGCGCTGCTCCTGGTGTGTGAGCTCCTGCACTATCATCCCGTCGATGACCTCTACGAGGACTGGCTTGCCCGCATCACCGAGCTTGTCAGCGCCGCAGGGGGCTCTCCCATGCCGTCCCTCTCGCTGCCTCACCCTCCATCCTGCACAGGAGGCAAGGAGCAGGAGGTGCCTCCTCCCCAAGAATGTGCCCTGGCTCCAAGGCGCACGGCCCCAGGACAAGACCCACCGTGTCTGGCGCCTGTGTGACAAGAAAGGAGCTGCCAAGAGATCCCTCGTCCCCAGGAAGGTGATCGCGTGCTCCCAGCACCGGAGCGCCGTGACCGCATCCCTGCACCGCCACGTCAAGACCCCGCGCTGCTCTAGGCAGCGGTGCACGGGAATCCCCAGGAGCAAGCCCCGCATCAATAGAGAGCTCCGGTGGCCACTGCAGGCTGCCACGCCTTCACCTCTGAGCTGCGTAGCATCGCATGGCCCGACAAGTTCAAGCCGTACCTACCTCCTCGCTACGACGGCACTGCAGACCTAGCGGAGTTCCTCCAGCTCTACGAGCTGGGCATCGAAGCCGCCAACGGGGACGATAAGGTCATGGCGAATTGGTTTCCCATGGCGCTCAAGGACGGTGCCCGCACCTGGCTCCTGAACCTGGCTCCTGGCATGATCTCCTCCTGGGACAAGATGCGCACCCGCTTCACCGCCAACTTCCAAGGCACTCGTGACCGGCCCCCGGCCATGAGTGACCTTTGTTGCGTCAAGCAACAGCCAGGAGAGACCCTGCAGAGGTACATCCAACGCTTCAACAATGCCCGCCTCAAGATCCCTAGGGTGACTGAGGAGGCCATCTGAAAGCACAAGTGCTCCCTAGGTGGTTTTGGTAAGTAATGTCAACATATCTCTTGTTGGACTAACACTTTTATCTAGTATGTTTCAGATAAGTTCAACAATGGAGTGGCACGGACTAAAGGATGTGGGAACTCCTTCAAGATGCTAAGGAGAAAGGATTGGCTCAAGCTTCAAGCTCAAGACTCTTCATTTTACATTTTAGTGATCCCAGATCGCATTGAGTCTATAGGAAAAGCCAATACTATCAAGGAGGGATGAGGTGTTGCTTAATGAGCCTCTTGCTTCAAGTGCTTAGTGATATGCTCCAAATACCCTCAACTACTTTCCCACTTCCACACATATGTCCTAAACCTAAAGTCAAACTCGGCCCCACCGATTCTTGCTATCTAGCACCACCGAGTTTGGATGTCTTAGCCACAGCCACAAACCCTAGGAAAATCGGTCTCACCGATAGGGATCTCGGTCTCACCAAGATGGGATTGTAATCTCTCTGTGTATGTCCATTATCAGAATCGGTCTCACCGAGTTTGATCAATCGATACTACCGAGATTACAATGCAGACTCTCTGGTTAACTTATTACCAAAATCGGTCCCACCGAGTTTGAGCAATCGGTCCAACCGAGTTTGCCTGACCAACTCTCTGGTTAGCTAATTACCAAAATCAGTCTCACCGAGTTTGTGTAATTGGTCCACCGAGGTTACTTTATGCCCTAACCCTAACCATATCGGTCTTACCGAGTTGCATTTCGGTCCCACCGAAAACCCTAACGGTCACTAGGTTTACTAAATCGGTCTGACCAAGTTTGTTGATTCGGTCCCACCGAGTTTGGTAAATTATGTGTAACGGTTAGATTTTGTGTGGAGGCTATATATACCCCTCCACCTCCTCTTCATTCGTGGAGAGAGCCATCAGAACAAACCTACACTTCCAACTTACCATATCTGAGAGAGAACCACCTACTCATGTGTTGAGGCCAAGATATTCCATTCCTACCATATGAATCTTGATCTCTAGCCTTCCCCAAGTTGCTTTCCACTCAAATCTTCTTTCCACCAGATCCAAAACCTATGAGAGAGAGCTGAGTGTTGGGGAGACTATCATTTGAAGCACAAGAGCAAGGAGTTCATCATCAATGCACCATTTGTTACTTCTTGGAGAGTGGTGTCTCCTAGATTGGCTAGGTGTCACTTGGGAGCCTCCGACGAGATTGTGGAGTTGAACCAAGGAGTTTGTAAGGGAAAGGAGATCGTCTACTTCATGAAGATCTACCGCTAGTGAGGCAAGTCCTTCATGGGCGACGGCCATGGTGGGATAGACAAGGTTGCTTCTTTGTGGACCCTTCATGGGTGGAGCCCTCCGTGGACTCGCGCAACCGTTACCCTTCGTGGGTTGAAGTCTCCATCAAGATGGATGTACGATAGCACCGCCTATCGGAACCACGCCAAAAACATCAGTGTCTCAAATTGCGTTTGAATCCTCCAAAACCCTTCCCTTTACATTCTTGCAAGTTGCATGCTTTACTTTCCGCTGGTCATATACTCTTTGCATGCTTGCTTGATATGTGTTGTGAATGTTAAACTTGTGCCTAAACTCCACTTAAACTTTAAGAACTCAAAAACTGCAACTTTGGTACTTAGTGTCTAATCACCCCCCCCCCTCTAGACACCTCTTCTCAAGGTCCTACAAGTGGTATCAGAGCATTGGTCTCCATTTCCTTGGTTTAATCACCATTGGAGGAAGATGGATGAGTCTACTTTGGGGAGTCTTAGACATAGAGTGCCTATTCTTGATGGAGAGTATTTTCATGAGTGGAAAAATGAGATGTTTGTCATTTTCAATCAATATCATTTGAACAAGTACATTGCTAGCCCTTGTGCACCTCATGATGATCCTATGCATCCTACCCTTGATGAGTCAATTGACATGGTTAGGAATCTTAGAACTGCCGAACTTATTATTAGAGGATTGCCTAGAAACTTGATTGGATGTTTGCCTACTCTTGAGTGTGCCTACACTATATGGAAATTTCTTGAGGAACGATTTCCAGATTATTCCTTGAAAAATCTTGATGAAATTCTCCATAAGTCTATTGCTTTGAGTAAGATGAATACTAGTGATCCTATGTTTGGTGATCGTCTATTTGAGCCTACAAACCTTATGCGTGCCAAAGGAGATGTGGGAATTATTAGTGATATTATTTCTGAAGCTATAAAAATCCATAAGCAAGATTATTGTCAAACTCCTTCTAACGAATCACCCTCTCTAGGATTTGATCCACCACATGACGATGTTGAACATGGATACTATGATGAGGATGATGATAGTGACTTCGATCTTGATGATGAAATGAGACATTTTGGTCTTATGGCAAATCTTCGGGGATATATGTCAGGAGGAAAGGAATGGGTCCTTGATAGTGGATGTACCAATCACATGACCTGAGATAAAGACATGTTTCGTGAGCTTGCTAAAAATGATAGTCCTCGAAAGTATGTCACTTTCGGTGACAACTCAAAGGGTAAGGTGGTTGGCCTCGGTAAGGTGGCCATATCACATGATAGCTCCATACAAAATGTTATGCTCGTTGAATCTCTTGGATACAACTTACTTTCAGTATCTAGACTTGCTGACTTTGGTTTCAATGTCTTATTTACTGAAGTTGATTGCCAAGTATTTCTTCGAGACAATCATAAAATGGTATTTACCAGTGTGCATAGAGGTGATCTATACATTGTTGATTTCACTAAAAAGGCTCAACCTAAAACTTGCTTCATTGCTAAATCCTCAAAAGGCTGGTTATGGCATAGACGATTAGGTCATGTTGGTATGCAAAACCTTGACAAGCTTATTAAAGGGAATCATATCCTTGGAGTTAATGATGTCATATTTGATAAGGATAGACTTTGCAGTGCTTGTCAAGCAGGTAAACAGGTTGGAGGAAGGCATCCTGTGAAGAACATTATGACCACAAGGAGGCCACTCGAGCTACTTCATATGGATCTCTTTGGTCCCAACTCCTACAAGAGTCTCGGTGGAAATTCTTTTGGTCTAGTTATAGTTGATGATTTTTCAAGATTTACGTGGGTGTTCTTTCTCAATGATAAATCGCAGGTTCAAAAGATCTTCAAAAACTTCGCTAGGAAGGCCCAAAATCAATTTGAAGTGAAGATCAAGAAGGTTCGCAGCGACAACAGAACGGATTTCAAGAACGCAAATGTGGACACCTTTCTTGACGAAGAAGGGATTTCACACGAGTTCTCAGCTACGTACACACCTCAACAAAATGGAGTTGTTGAGAGGAAGAACCAGACGCTCATCAAAATGGCGAGAACGATGCTTGATGAGTACAAGACGCCGAAGCACTTTTGGGTAGAAGCGGTTGAGATAGCTTGTCATGCAACAAATCGCTTGTATCTTCACAAGCTACTCGGCAAGACGGCATACGAGCTCCTCACCGGTAACAAACCCCAAGTTGGATACTTTCGAGTATTCGGCTCAAAGTGCTACATTCTTGATAAGCATCGTCGTTCTAAATTTGCTCCTAAGTCTCATGAAGGTTTCCTACTAGGTTATGGCTTAAACTCTCACACTTACCGTGTCTACAACAATTTCACCCGAAAGGTTGAAGAGACGGTAGATGTGAAGTTTGATGAATCTAACGGCTCGCAAGTAGAGCAATTGCCAATTGATGTAGGAGACAAAGATCCTTCGGAAGCAATCCAAGACTTGTCTATTGGCAAGGTCCGTCCAACAGAGGTGAAGGAAAGTACCTCGTCCATCCAAGTGGAAGCTTCTACTTCACGACAAGGTGAACCAAGAGTTGATACGGAAGCATCCACAAGTGGAACACACCAAGATGAAGAAAACGAGGAAGTGCATCAAGACGAACGTCAACAACCTCCTTCTCCACCACAACAAGAGAACGACAACGCCAACAATGAAGAAGGCCAAGAAGAAGAACAAGATGAAGAAGTTCAACCAAGAAAAAAGCAAAAGCTTTCACGAGTTCGAGCAAGAATTGCTAAAGACCATCCCGTCAAGCAAATCTACAATGATATTCAAACCGGGAGAATCACTCGCTCTAAAACTCATCTAGCTAACTTTGTGAAAACTAATCTTTCATCTCTAGCATTGAACCTATGAAGGTCGAAGAAGCATTGGAAGATCCGGATTGGATAAATGCTATGCATGAAGAGCTACACAACTTTGAGAGGAACCAAGTTTGGACATTGGTTGAGAAGCCCGACAACGACCACAACATCATCGGTACCAAATGGGTGTTTCGCAACAAGCAAGATGAAGATGGACAAGTAGTTCGCAACAAAGCATGTCTCGTCGCCCAAGGTTACACACAAGTCGAAGGTATGGACTATGGTGAGACTTACGCTCCCGTTGCTAGACTTGAGTCCATCCGCATCTTACTTGCCTATGCTAATCACCATGATATCACCTTGTACCAAATGGACATTAAAAGTGCTTTTCTAAATGGTGAAATAGAGGAGGAAGTTTATGTTAAACAACCTCCCGGCTTTGTCAATCCTAAGAAACTCAATCATGTTTACAAACTTCACAAAGCTCTTTATGGTCCTAAACAAGCTCCTAGAGCATGGTATAAATGCTTGACCAAGTTCCTTACTAAAAAAGGCTTTAAAATTGGGAAAATTGATTCCACACTTTTTACTAAACGGGTTAATGGAGAACTATTTGTGTGCCAAATCTATGTTGATGATATTATATTTGGTTCAACTAACCCTCATTTTAGTGAAAAGTTTGGGAAGCTAATGTCGGAGAAGTTTGAGATGTCTATGATGAGTGAACTCAAATTCTTTCTTGGGTTGCAAATCGAGCAAACTAAGGAAGGTACTTTTGTTTCTCAAACGAAGTACACCAAGGACTTATTCAAGAAGTTCAATATGCAAGAATGCAAAGGTATGACTACACCCATGCCTACTAGTGGACATCTTGACTTAACCAAAGATGGTGAACCGGTTGATCAAAAGGTTTATCGCTCTATGATTGGTTCATTGTTACATCTATGTGCTTCATGTCCCGATATCATGCTAAGTGTGTGCATGTGCGCACGATATCAAGCTGCTCCTAAAGAATGTCATCTTAGGGCCGTGAAAAGGATAGTGAGATACTTAATTCATACACCAAATTTTGGCATTTGGT
Source organism: Triticum dicoccoides (assembly GCF_002162155.2). Taxonomy (NCBI): domain Eukaryota; kingdom Viridiplantae; phylum Streptophyta; class Magnoliopsida; order Poales; family Poaceae; genus Triticum; species Triticum dicoccoides. The sequence continues at coordinate 402,305,835 of NC_041385.1, read as the reverse complement.
ATCCTAAGAGGGCCTCTTTCGATCTTGTTGGCTACTCCAACTCGGACTATGCCGGAGACAAGGTTGATAGAAAGTCCACTTCAGGTACTTGTCAATTTCTTGGTAGATCTCTTGTGTCTTGGTCCTCCAAGAAACAAAACTCGGTATCCTTATCCACCGCCGAAGCGGAATACATTGCCGCTAGTTCATGTTGTGCTCAATTACTTTGGATGGCCCAAACTCTTAAAGATTATGGGATATATGTGAAACATGTTCCATTGCTTTGTGACAATGAAAGTGCTATCAAAATTGGTCATAATCCCGTACAACATTCTCGAACTAAGCATATTGAAGTTCGTCATCATTTCATTCGAGATCATGTTGCTAAGGGTGACATTGATCTTAAGCATGTTCGCACCAAAAAGCAATTAGCGGATATATTCTCTAAACCTCTTGATGAGAAAGTGTTTTGCAGGTTAAGAGGATAATTGAACATCATTGATGCTTCAAACTTGGTGTAGAAACTCCATTGGATACATGCAAGACATGAGCTTATGACTAATCCTTGATATTTCTCTTATGATGAAAATCTTGTGTCTTGGATATATTTATATCTTGCATGATATCTAACCCATGTAGGTACTTGGATGAATCTAATTCCATGAGATTCTAACCTACTCATATCTTGAGCAATCTCTACATCACCAAGTCTCTACACTATGGTGGTTGAAGACAAGGAAGCACGGAACCATTCAAACATATCCTTTGACAAATTCTATGTTGAGCTTCATGCTTGTCATTTTTGGATACACAAGTGCTTTTCCTTGCAAGAACTAACCCATGTAGGTAGATGGACTCAAATTCCAAGTGGTGCTCCCAACTCTTGATGAGCTACATCAACCTTGAGCAAGCCACACAAGTTCAACTACATGGACATCACCACCAACTAAGGTATGTTATTCCATCTTAGAGAAGCTTTACTCCAAGTCATGAGCTAAAGCAACACGACAAGATGTGAATACATCAAGATTCTTAAACAAAAAATGGCAACCCCATTTTGAGCTTAAACGATGAGTATGACCTATGATCAAGTGATCTCACTTGACTCCTAAGTCAATTTACTCTAACATAGGTGACTTTGTCGCCGACCATATCTAGATGAAGTTCTCGTGTGTTCTTTTCTGAGTTTTTGCATTTGTCTCATGCATATGTGTTTCCCCTTTCAAAAAAAACTTCATCTAGATTTCTTTCTGTTTCCTCTGCATTTTCTGCATCCAATTCATTGCATATCATTCATTAAATTCCTTCCAAATCCTTGTGAGATATTATTAGTCTAGTGAGCTGAGGTGACAAGTGTTTTCTCTGCGATGAACTTGGTTAGACCGATTTGTTATTTTTGGTCCAACTGAATCCTTTCGGTCCAACCGAAGCATACCACTCGGTGCCACCGATTTCACCACAAGAAAAACAGTTTGCCACTTATTATGTGTTTCTTCTGATCCAGCTCCACTCAATGAATCTTGTCCTCTACAAGCATCACTTTTCTTTTGCCTTGTACTGTGACTCAAGGACCAAACCCATTCGACAGATTCCAGAAAAGCCTTCTTGGAAATTGATGTCAAAGGGGGGGAGAGAGATCACATCAAAGCTTATCATTTAGAGAGAGATCACATCAGAAAATATATCACCTCCTTAGGGGGAGAGAAAGATCTCCAGGGGGAGAGAATACTCAAGTAGTACTTCTCAAGGATCCCAGATGCTTGGTGTTCAAGAGGAGAGATGCCACATGTCTTATTGAGAGGAAAGACATGTTCATATGTGTTTATTGGCATTAGTCTGCATTAGCTCTGTTCATTTATATCTTTGAGCTCTGATTTTCTTTTCCCTATCTTCTCCCAATATCCCATGCTAGATTCAGGGGGAGCAAGACATCTAAGGGAAAGAAATCATTTAAATTCATTTCATATCTTTACTCTTGGGGACATGTCTAATCAAATGTGGTACTTAGTACTCACTCTCTACATGTCATCCCAGTCTTGGTATTCTTGTGGTTTCTTCGGTTTGCTCTGGCTAGTAGATGTATCTGTGTTATCTACCCTTGTTTACGCAGGTTCATTCCATCCTAAGCCAACTCAAGACTACAAGGTAAGTATATGCATCACAATCATGTGTATGAGAAATTCTTGCTGATGTACATACTGTTTGCAAGAAGGACTCATCGGCATGAAGGTATTCTCTTTAATATTCTTTGCTCTGATGCATATGGCCAAGATACATGTAACACATTGCCTGCTCTATCATGGTTATGCTCTCTCATGCTTCTATATTCCATATTCACATGATTGCATACATATAGGGGGAGCCTATGCTTGTTACATGTCCTTCCAAAGCTTTACTTGCTATTCTCTATATCTTTATCTAGAGCTTTGATGTATGTTGCCATCAATTACCAAAAAGGGGGAGATTGAAAGCACAAGTGCTCCCTAGGTGGTTTTAGTAATTAATGTCAACATATCTCTTGTTGGACTAACACTTTTATCTAGTATGTTTCAGATAAGTTCAACAATGGAGTGGCACGGACTAAAGGATGTGGGAACTCCTTCAAGATGCTAAGGACAAAGGATTGGCTCAAGCTTCAAGCTCAAGACTTTCATTTTACATTTTAATGATCCAAGATCACATTGAGTCTATAGGAAAAGCCAATACTATCAAGGAGGGATGAGGTGTTGCTTAATGAGCCTCTTTCTTCAAGTGCTTAGTGATATGCTCCAAATACCCTCAACTACTTTCCCACTTCCACACATATGTCCTAAACCTAAAGTCAAACTCGGCCCCACCGATTCTTCCTATCCAGCGCCACCGAGTTTGGATGTCTTAGCCACTGCCACAAACCCTAGACAAATCGGTCTCACCGATAGGGATCTCGGTCTCACCGAGATGGGATTGTAATCTCTCTGTGTATGTCCATTATCAGAATCGGTCTCACCGAGTTTGATCAATCAGTACTACCGAGATTACAATGCAAACTCTCTGGTTAACTTATTACCAAAATTGGTCCCACCGAGTTTGAGCAATCGGTCCAACCGAGTTTTCCTGACCAACTCTCTGGTTAGCTAATTACCAAAATTGGTCCACCGAGTTTGTGTAATCGGTCTCACCGAGATTACGGTATGCCCTAACCCTAACCATATCGGTCTTACCGAGTTGCATTTCGGTCCCACCGAAAACCCTAACGGTCACTAGGTTTACTAAATTGGTCTGACCGAGTTTGTTGATTCGGTCCCATGGAGTTTGGTAAATTGTGTGTAATGGTTAGATTTTGTGTGGAGGCTATATATACCCCTCCACCTCCTCTTCATTCGTGGAGAGAGCCATCAGAACAAACCTACACTTCCAACTTACCATTTCTGAGAGAGAACCACCTACTCATGTGTTGAGGCCAAGATATTCTATTCCTACCATATGAATCTTGATCTCTAGCCTTCCCCAAGTTGCTTTCCACTCAAATCTTCTTTCCACCAGATCCAAAACCTATGAGAGAGAGTTGAGTGTTAGGGAGACTATCATTTGAAGCACAAGAGCAAGGAGTTCATCATCAACACACCATTTGTTACTTCTTGGAGAGTGGTGTCTCCTAGATTGGCTAGGTTTCACTTGGGAGCCTCCGACAAGATTGTGGAGTTGAACCAAAGAGTTTGTAAGGGCAAGGAGATCGCCTACTTCGTGAAGATCTACCGCTAGTGAGGCAAGTCCTTCGTGGGCGATGGCCATGGTGGGATAGACAAGGTTGCTTCTTCATGGACCCTTCGTGGGTGGAGCCCTCCGTGGACTCGCGCAACCGTTACCCTTCTTGGGTTGAAGTCTCCATCAACGTGGATGTACGATAGCACCACTATTGGAAACACGCCAAAAAAATTCGTGACTCAAATTGCATTTGAATCCTCCAAAACACTTCCCTTTACATTCTTGCAAGTTGCATGCTTTACTTTCCGCTGCTCATATACTCTTTGCATGCTTGCTTGATATGTGTTGTGAATGTTAAACTTGTGCCTAAACTCCACTTAAACTTTAAGAACTCAAAAACTGCAACTTTGGTACTTATTGTCTAATCACCCCCCCCCCTCTAGACACCTCTTCTCAAGGTCCTACACCATCATGTCAGCCTTCTTCGATGGCGTACGTGACATCAAGATGAAAGAGGAGCTAGAAATCCATGACGACCTGTGCACATCACTGGAGCTGTTCAACTTGGCGACCAAGTGCGCGAGGGCTGAGGAAGGGAGCCTCTCCCTCCTCGAGCTTACGGCTGCCGACCTAGAAGAGAAGAAGCCCAAGGTCAAGGACGTGAAGCGCAAGGGGGCTATTGTGCTCGTAGCAGAGACAGACACCAAGCGAGGCAGGGATCAGCCTGAGTCATCCAAGGGCAGCCGGTACTGCGTGCACCACGACCTCCACACCCACAACACCAATGAATGTCAAGAGCTCAGGGTCGTGCGAGATGGGCGTATCAGCCGGTGTCCCGACCGCAACAACTGGGGCTATGGCCGAGGAGGAGGAAGAGGTGGAGGACGATGGGAAGACCGTGGCCCCGCCAACGGTGGCGTGACCGACCTCATGAGGACCGCTGGCAAGACCAGCCTCGCGAGGGAGGTTGGAGGGATCAGCCTCGTGAGGACCACCCTCAAGGCAACGCAGGCCTCCCTCCTCTGCCACCACCGCCAAGGAGGAATGAAGACCATCACTAGGACGAGGGGGCTAGGGGCTTCCAGGAGCCGCGCGCAATCCCTTGCATCCTGGGCGGCGCTCAGGCCCCAGCCTCTCAGCGCATCTTCAAGCAGTTTGCTTGCGAGGTGAATGCAGTCCTCCCCAAGCTTGAGGCTACGCGCCCTCTCAGGTGGTCTGCGTGTGCTATCACGTTCAGCTCAGCGGATCAGCTCAAGTGCGCAGCAACGGCCGGAGTCCTCCTGATGCTTTGTTCCCTAGTCATCAGCAATGTGCAAGTCACCAGGACCCTCATCAACGGCGGAGCTGGACTCAACGTCCTGTCCGTTGAGACGTTCAACAATCTCCAAGTGCCATACGATCAGCTTCAGCTGACCAAGCCTTTCTCAGGAGTCACTGAAGGTTCCACCGTTCTGATAGGGCAAGTTCGCCTTCCTGTCACCTTTGGGCAGCGCAACAACTACCGCACCGAGCTCATTGACTTTGACGTCTCCCACATTCGCCTACCATACAATGCCATCCTCGGGTACCCAGCTCTGGCCAAGTTCATGGCAGTGACTCACCATGGCTACAATGTCCTCAAGATGCCAGGAAGCGGTGGAATCATCACAGTGCCTTCTGAGGAGAGGGATTCAGTGTGTTCTCCTGAGTGTGCCTTCCAGGCCGCGGTAATCGAAGACCCAGATCACAGGAGCGGGAGGCTCCCAGAGGCGGACCCTAAGAAGAAGAAGGCTTCACCTGGCCCAAACCCTCAGGAGGCAGGCACCTCCAGAGGCGTTGCGTCAGGACCCGCGCTCATCCAAGGGGCGCCACCCTCTGTCGCATAGGAAGGCGCGCCCAGTGCCCTCCTCGGGTAGGGCTCGGGGGCTCTCTCCTGGAGGGCCACCGACCTCGCCAAGGTCACGAGGGAGGCGCTCAGGCACCACGTGGAGGCGTTCTTCAAGGCACGTTCCCTCAGGAAGGCATGAGGCAAGGAGGGCCAAACCCTCAGGAGTTCATCATGAGGAACATTCAGGAGCTACAGGAGTCAAGAGTCATGCGCGGCAGCCGCCGCCTACCCGCCGTAGCCCCACATCCCGGAGAGGATGGTGGGCTGCGTGTCTGCATCGACGTACCAGGGTTCAACCGAGCCGCGTCTCAGGAGCGCCTCTGGCCTTCACGCGTGGGGCATTGCAAGGGTGCACCTCACAGCTACGTTCGCATGCCTTTCGTCCTATCAAACGCGGCTGCTGCCCCACCAGCGCCTGATGAGGAGCATCCTGGAAGCTCAGATGGCCAGGCACCACGCGTTTCTGGAAGAGATGGAGATGGACCTTGAGGAGCCGCTCGGACCCCTAGAGCCTCCCGAGGCTCAGGGCTATGAAGGCTCGTGAGGGTCAGCTTCCTCACCGCGCGTCGTCCGCTACTTCAGCAGCACTTCATCCCCAACAGTACCAGGTGACATCTTTCGAAGTTCTATTTTCAGCTGGGAGCGCCTGCAGGGCCGCATCATTCCCAGGTCGCGTGGGTCCATCCCTGCGGCATGTACCCGTTTTGCTTATGCTCTTTACCTACCTTGTTGGGGGTGCCCCTTGGGCTGCATTATCCCCAAGCTGCTCGGGCTAGACCCAGTGGCGTTTGCCCTTTTTCTGCATCTATCTAAATGGATTTGCTCCCTCGTGCTTAACATGCTAGACCTAATCGCATGCTCGATTGATACCTACCTTGGAGCCGCTCACTCCGGCATGGCACTTGCGCACGGTTCCGTCCCTGCTACACCGAAAAATCTGAGTGGCTGAGCTCTGGTCGCGGCATCCCCGCAAGGCGCCACCTCACCAGGCCCTCAGTGCCCCAATCACTCCCTCAGAGCAACAAATGGTTGGCTGGCAACCGTGACAATGAACCTTGTTTCCCCTTCGTGATTGATATGCAGGACCCGCTCCAGTAGTAACACTGGTGGTGTCGCGAGCCTTCTCTCCTTCTCTCCAGCACGATCCGCTTGCACGTTAAAAGGGGGGCGCCTGAGCATCGCGACTCATGGGCTTTTACTGGCTCTCCAGCCCTCACCCCCTGGCCTTGACCCACGGCATCACGACCTGTCATACCAGCGGCGGCTGAGCTCGCTCGAGGGCCGGGACTTGAGGACGTAGAGCATTAAGGAAAGCGCGGGGGAGAGGGAAGAAGCTCGCGAGGACCTAACCCAGCAACACCTCAGCTGCCGCCGCACAGGCCCGGCACCTCGATGAAAACTACTCCAAACCTATGAGATAAGTCAAGCGAAAACTGATTCGACTCAGCGCTTAACCCTCACCTACTGCAGCTCTGTCACGGCAATGCTGCTTGCCTTTCTTGCCCAACGGAGGCTGCTTCAGTGCTAAAGGGGACCTCCTGAGCATCGCGACTCAGGGGCTCTTACTGGACCTTGGGCCGCTCACCTCCTGGCCTTGACCACGACATCGCGACCTGGCATACCAGCGACGGCTGAAGCCTGCCTGGGGAACGGGACCTGTCAGCGTAGAGCACTAAGCCCTCGTGAGGAAAGAAAGGGGGAGCCAAGCCGGGACAGGACAAGCATCTCGCATTGATTCGTCATGAGGATATAATATTCACAAAAGACATGGCCAGCGCCTTACATACCCCCGCGGGGTGGTACTTTGATCTCTCGTAGGGAACAAAAGGTGCTAATCCTAAAGAGCGCTAACTACACGCGCCTCCGCAGGAGACGCCATCATCAACAGTGGGCCGTCAGGCACCGGCGCCAATGTCAGGACCCCGACTCAATGCCACATCGATCTAGCATGTAACACTTCATATCACTTTGCGACCTCACGCACGGTATTCCCACGGGTGTCGCCTTACCTTTGCCCGGGACCGTTTGCGCCTTTTGGCACACGTATATGACAGTGTCGCTAGCATCCATATGATAAGGAGCCCGGGCTGACATGGCTAGTCGTAAACCCAAAGTGGCACAAACTTACAGGGACAGGCATCCATGACCCAACATCGAACGTGTCGGTCATCAGCGAGTGAATCCAGGCTGTAGCACTGGGCTAGCAGGACTCCGGTGAACCGGGCTGTAGCGGGCTAACAGGACTCCGGTATTCATCGCGTGACATTTCCCCGAAGGGACAGACACAGGAACGAAGAAGGACACATGCCGGCCAGCCTAAGTGTTCCGGAGCAGCAGCAAGCTACCATGGCTCAGTGGAAACACTAGGAGACATTTCCCGGTAAGAGAGGCTACTAAGGATAAACAACTAGATAGCCAGATCCCACACATACCAAGCATTTCAATAACATACACACAATATGCTCGATATGTGCAAATACAACATGGCATCACAACATGACTCTACGACTCAAGTAATTTATTCAATAGGCTCCGAGGAGCGAGATATTACAAACATGGGTCTCATGACCCAACATTCAGAGCATACAAATCAAGCACAAGCGGAAGCTATCATGTCTGAGTACAGACATCTATAAATGAAAAAGGCTGAGAAGCCTGACTATCTATCAGATCCTGCCGAGGGCACAAGATCGTAGCTGAGGTAACAAGCTAAAGGTCGAAGTCCATGCGGTACTACTAGCGAGACCGAAGTCTCTCTGCAAAAACATAAAATAGGCAAACGTGAGTACAAATGTACCCAGCAAGACTTACATCAGAACTATCTACATATGCATCATCATCAACAAAGGGGATGGTGGGGTTTAACTGCAGCAAGCCAGCTTTGACTCGGTGGCTATCCTAAACTACGACTGCAAGTAACTCTTTTGAGGTGGCGCACACGGGTCCACATATTCACCATATCAATACACCACTATGGATCCGCTCCCGTCTCCCTATGAGAACGCCATCCATAGCACTCACGCTTATCTTGCGTATTTTAGAGTATCCACTTTCACTTGTCTATGAACTGATATAAGCAACCCAGAAGTCCTTTTCCGTGGACACGGCTATTCGAATAGATGATGTTAACCCTGCAGGGGTGTACTTCTTCACACACGCTCTCACCACTTACCGCCGTTTACACGACATGTACTCGGCAACCTTCAAGCGGAAGCCCAACGTGGGTGTCGGCCACGGCCTACCTAAACACTCGAGTCTCTAGTCCAGGTTTATCGCCTATTCGGGTTCCATCCATGAGGAGATCCGGCCGGAGTTTCGCTCACAGCCCCAAACGATGTGTACAGGGTTCCGTGACACCAAACGGGCGCCCGGTTTACCCGGCCACGTGCCTACCGCATCACAGCCCACCCCTACGGTCAGCGCTGCGCATGGCCTCCAGCATACTACAAACACCAGAAACTACTTGCAACTCCTGGACAGAGGACAAGGGTGATCAAGAAGCCGAGAGGGTCCATTGGTTTCGGGCCCAATGCGTGGTAGTAGCTGAATCATGGATCACAAACACAGAACTCAGTTCCTGAGGACGGCTGCAATGAGACAACCCACCATGTACTCTTACATGGCCTCTCACCGCTACCTTTACCAAATCGTATTCACACACTTAGCTCACACACAGTAGGACATGTTCACACACCTCTGATTCATCCCCGATGAATCAGACCTGACTCAACTCTAAGCAGTAGCAGGCATGACAAACAAGCATGAATGAGTAGGCACAACAGGGCTCAAACAACTCCTACTCATGCTAGTGGGTTTCATCTATTTACTATGGCAATGACAGGTCATGCAAAGGATAAAGGGGTTCAGCTACCGCAGCAAGTAACAGATGAATCGGTGTTGTCCTAATGCAGTAAAAGAGAGTAGGAGCGAGAGAGTGGGATTTTATCAGAATGAACAAGGGGGTTTTGCTTGCCTGGCACTTCTGAAGATAGCATTGAGTCTTCATCAGTGTTGACGATCACATCATCGGTATCACGTCTATCGAGAGGGGACAAATACCGGCAACACAGAAGGGAACACAATCAATGCAATGCACAATATGATGCATGATCATGACATGGCAAAATGAATGTGTTTTGGGCTAATGCATCTAGCAACAAGTTAAATGGGGTTGGTTTGAATACAAGATTCAAATTCAAACTCCATATGTGATTATTTAAATGCCATTCACTTCATTTGTCCTAAACAGTAGTGATAAGTTGTTCTAACATGCATGGAAATGGTACAGATGGATTCCTTGAATTTTTCTGATAATTTTTCATATATAAATTATTTAATTTGGAGTTACGGTTGAATTTCTATGATTTTTAGAAGTTTATACAATTTTCTGGAATTTCCTGAATTATAATAACTCCAGTAATTCATTATCGCGTCAGCCTGACGTCAGTGTGACGTCAGCAGGTCAACAGGGACTGTTCCGGGTCAAACCTGACCAGTGGGGCCCACTGGTCAGTGACTCAGGTGACTAACAGAGTTAATTAACTCTAACTAATCAAATTAATAGCCACGGGGCCCACTGTCAGTGTCAGCAGGGGTTAATTAGTTTAACTAATTCGATTAGTGCTAATCCTAATTAGCTAACAGGGCTGGGCCTACCTGTCATGGACACAGGGGGGGTCCCGCCGTGGTCAAAGTGGGTTAAACCCACCGGACTTGGTCCACGGCTCATCGCCGGTGAAGCCCGAGACGGCGGAGGGGGTCGGAATTCCTCCTCCGGCGACCAAAACGGCGACTGAGGGGCTCTACGCGTAGCTGGTGTGTGCGCGCATCGAATCGTGGCATCCGTTCGTGCTGGGGAGGTCGGATTTGGCGACGGCGGCGAGCGGGGCGGCAGCCGGAGCACGGCGAGGTCGGGGTTGGCGCTAGGGGGCACGGCAGGTCGCACGGGTGGGCGCGCCCGGCTCCTGGAAGAGTGCTGAGCACGTTGCCGTGCTCGGGAGTTAGCTACGGTGGCTCTAGCCTCGTCTGCGTCATCGTCGGCGGCGAGGAACTGTCGGCTCCGACAGCCAGGGTGGTTAGAAGGCGCGGACGGGCACGGGGAGAGAGGGGAAATGGATAGGAGCTCATGGTGAGTTCGAAGAGAAGGTCGGCGTGCTCGGGGAGGCGGTGGAGACGGTGAATCGACGGCGGCGGTGGTCGGAGCCCGAGGTGGAAGACGACGGCGATGGCGATGTTCCAGGCCCTCCCGGCTTGCGTGGCTCATCGAAGATGAAGAAGACAATGTGGCGGAGCTTCTGGGCGCGTCGGGATTGCGTGGGGTGGCCAGTGGCCGCGGCTATGGCGAACGGCGGCGACGGCTGCGCTCGGGGCTCACAGGGAAGAGAGGGAAGAGAGAGCCAATGGAGGGGGAGCGGTCCAGAGGGAGAGGGGAGAACGAGGGGAGGATCTGGGTGTCTCCGTGGCATCGTCTAGGAGGGCCGGGGAAGCAGGAGGTGGCGCACGGCGGCGCGCGCGGCCGACAGGCAGCTGCCTGCCTGCTCTGGCGGGAGGAAGCAGGTGGCTGGCACGGGCCAGCACAGTGCTGGGCCGGCCAGCGGGCTGCCAGGTGGGCTGCGTCAGGTAAGGTTTTCTCTGCTCTGTTTTATTTTTTTCTTCTGTTTTGTTTTATTTAATTTCGTTTTGCCACTGTTTTGAATTTAAAAATAATTCAAACAATGCCAAAAGCTCCTCTGAATATTTTTATTTTGCTAGATGGACTTTTCCAAAAGCTCATAAAATATTTCAGGGATATTTGAAATTATATTCTAATTATATGAATATAATTAAAATTCAAATAGCTAATGAATTAAATTCAAAGTCCCAAAAATAAATCCTTAAAAATGTTCAATATTTTGGTTGGGACCAGAACCCTTGCCAAAAATTATCAAACATTTAAGAAGAGCATTTTGGAACAATGAATGAGATTTTTAGGGTTTTTGCCCTTCTTTTATTTAGGGTTTTGAGGCTTCCAATTTCCCTCAGTTCAAGTTTCAAAAATTTAAACATGATGCAAACACCAGGCAGCACCAGAAGCTAGGGATGTGACAACTCACCCCCACTAAACAAGAATCTCGACCCGAGATTCAAGTGTAGGGTAAGACGATGGGGAACGCGACCTAACACAATCTTCACGATCCAGATTGCCCTTCATAAGAACATTGATTCGATCACCATTTTGTCTTGATGTCTTGCTCTGAGAACTCTAGCTAATCATGACAAGAAGAGGAAAGGGAAAACTCTAGAAGGATCGATTTTCTCGACGGTCGAACAACTCAGGATTAACTCTCGGAATGAGACATAGCAATACCTCTCGAGCTGAGAGACGAAGCACACCTCTAGAGGGATGGAGTGGAGCAGATGACGAGGTTTACCAGGTAGACTACAATTCCACACTCGAGGGGGTGGTGAATGGTTTCAAGATAGCGAGGGTTGAGTTGCCATGATACCATAACGATGCACCTTAGGGAAGGTGACTCGTAGGAATATCCCCTTAAGTGGCAAAAAGAATTACCTTTGATTCAGAGATCATTGAAACTCTTTATACCAGCCTAAGGAAAATCTCGAGCGATCGTTTGGAGGGGTTTGGTAGAATGGCATACCCGGACTTGGATGATGTGGATTACCTTGTTGAAGACAACGTAATGGATGAATTTGCTTACCACCGGAAATGGAAGAGACCCATGGTATAATGGCACATTGGCGGTGCAAGCTGGGAACAAAATGCAAATGCTGGGAATGATTCTGGTAACTGGGGAAGAACCCAACAATAGAGAGTGGATTCCCTGTTTGAAAAGGTCATAGCATTGCCGAGGAAACTGAGAGGAATCCCAGTTAGTGCCGATGGTAACTCTAATGCTTGTGCGTGCTCTCAAGAACTTGAGTATTTCCATAATCATCAAGGTTTTACCAATATCCGTGTCAAGGATCCTGGCAACACAACTTACTACCATGATGAATAGCGATGGACGATGCAGATGCAAAGGAGGATAACACTTTCTCAGATTTCACCTTAGCGAGGCCAAGGAACCAAAATCTGCATGATCGACCGAGTGACATTTAGCACTCGGCTTCTAATGTTCTCCTTGACGTGCTAGTGTATCCCATTCATAGATATGGTTTGATAACTAGAACATCAAGTAAAGGTCGGACTTTGGGAGCAATAGAATCCATAAGGAACAGTTACGGAGGTAAATCCTACGAAATCCTTATGGGGAGGTGGCCAACTTTCTCAATCAAGATACTACAATAATAGGTCTTCCGACTGGGTGTGTTGGCCATGACATCCACTTTACCGGTTATCGAGGGATCGGTATTATAGTTCTTGGGAAATGTTCCAACCATCATATCTGCCTGAGATTCAGATCTGGTTGGTGTCAGGATATTCTAGACTCATCGAGTCTAGGAAGAAAAACGAAAGTTTGCAACACAAATCGACAAGATGATGTTGCGAGATTCTCGAGGGACGAACTGCGATAGCAAGCTCCAAAACATGAGCTGGTTCTGCTACAAACATGTGAACATGTTGTCCCAGACAAGCATGACCACATGGTAGTCTTATAATAAAACACTACCGAGTTCGGGTAGGGAACCATCATTGAGGATATCGAAGTTCTTTCATAAGTCCGGATTAGCTCTTATGAAGGAACTCCTTCTCCTTGAACAAATCAATTAGTGGCTTGGGGTGCTACAGAATACATATGGAGTGGAGGTAATTAATCTACCAAACCATAGTATACTTTGCACATGCATGACTGACTTGGGACGATTCCAGAGGAAACAAAACTAACTTTCTCGAACCCACGGCGGCAACTTACATCAAATGCACGTGAATCAAAGAAAGTCACTTCTTTCATCCAGCATATACTTCATGAACGGGGCATGAAGAAAATGCCTATAAAAGTTTCCAGCACTAGGTTGATGTTCAACATGAATCATGGGGGAGACAAAATGCTGCTGATGGGCTCAACAACAACTCATCGGAATTTCCATATCACTAGACTTCCACCATCATGTGAACACGGTGATAGTATTGGTCAGACCAAAAGATATAATGGTGTATGCTCGAGGGGCAGCCACGAGTAAGACAACATTACGAACATCGTTGGTTCTGATTTGATTTGACGATAGCCCATACTTAAATCAAAGTTTTTATAAGACAATAGGTCCAATAACTGATCACAGGGACCAATCGATGAAGATATCATCTTTCTTCAACTAACACACCAACACCAGGATATCCCTTTGAAACGAACTAAGTTAGGTAAGCTTTTATCTTCCAACTCTCCAAGTTGTCATTTAGCTTAACCAACTAGCTCAGAGGTATCCAACACGGATTCTTGGAGAAGGGGTGGTTTACAGGAATAAACCAACTTGATCACGAACTCAACATAGCGGTCAGGTGACAACCTGGTAATACTTCCGAGAAGATATACGGAAAATCACGAACCACCGATATGTTACTAAGCTCGAGAACAATCTTGCTTTTCAGGGCAAGATGATATGATCAAATGAGCGAGGACTTGACAAAATCCTAACTCATTAATCAAAGAGTGCACCAGGAAATAAGGACTAGGTAGCACAATCTATCTTAGAATGGTGATTCAATAACCAACATGCTAAGAATGAGAATATTGTCCATTTACTACCAAGCAACTAGTTGCTAGGGGTACTGATTTCACACATCATAGTTCACCCATCGGCATTCCGGTTGCAACAACATGGTAGCCGAGAAATGAATAATGATGGCGAGAAGTATCACTGCACCAAGAATTCATAAGATGATGTGTAATTCCTATGACTTTCTTGACATAAAGAGGGTAATACTTCAGGGTAGAACAGAACAAAAACTGGATTAGCATTTTGATCTGCGGAGCACATGTCACACCCTAGCTAGTCATGCATCAGAGTGTGTGCATCATGTTTAAAATTCCATTTAATTTGAAATGGGGATCTGTGAAACCCTCAGAATCATTTTTGAAAATGACCCAAATAAAAATTTCTCCAAAAGGGTCCAAGAAAATGCTCATGTTGCTCTCTGAAAATATTGGACAGAGATAATAATCAAACCAATATTTTTGAGAGCTCATAGGTATTTATTTTGGGCATTTGGAATTAATGCATAAATATTTGCTTTGGGAATATATTAATTATATATATTAATATATGCCCAAATATTATGCCATTTATAAAGGAGCTCTGAAATAATATATCTAGCCCCTGCAAAAATTGGCATAAGTTAAATAAATGATTTAATATATTATTTAAATCAAAACAAATGTCAGAAATTAGAAAACAGAAATAATTAAAAAGGGAGAAGCTTACCTGGGCTCCTCCCTGTGTGGCCCAGCCAGCTGGCCGGCCCAGCAAGCCAGCCCAGCCCACCACCGCCGTCGTCCTCCTGGCGCCAGTCGGCCAGGCGTGTGGCCGGCGCGCGCGCACGGCCGGAGCGCCACGCCACCAGCTCGTCTGCCTGCCTCCCCCGCCAGCGCGACGCCGCGACGCTTCTTCTCGGTGCCGCCCCGATCCCCTGGCCTTATCCCCCCTCTCTCCCGTGCTGCTCCCTCTCTCTCTCTCACGGCCGAACACCACCGTCGCCGCCGTTCGCCATAGCAGCCGTCACCGGCCACCCCTCGCTTACCCGACTAGCTCAGAAGCTCCGCCACGACCCCCTCTTCCTCCCCACCGCTCCACAGCTCCCCGAAAGCCCTGCATCGCCGCCACGTCGCCGTTCCCCTCTTCGGGCTCCGACCATCGTCGCCGTCGAATTCGTCGTCTCCAGCGCGTCCCCGAGCCCGCTAACCATCCCTGCAGCTCCGCGGTGAGCCCCCGGATCGTTTCCCCCTTCTCCCCTGGTCTCTTTCGACCTCTAGGCCCTAGCCCCACCTTGGCCGAGAGCTCCACGCCGCCGGCGATGTCGCCGTCGTGGCCACGGTCACCGTAGCACCCAACCGAGCGCACTATCATGCTCCCCACCTCACCAGGAGCACGCAGCACGCACTAACGCCTCCCCAAACCCCCTGCAACGTCGATTCCGACCGCACCCGAACTCCGGCAGCCGCAGCCGAGCTCGCCGCCGTCGACTCCGGCCACCCCAGGCCCAGCCACGGCCACCGTTCGACGCGCGGGAGCAAGAGCTTTCCAACGAGCCCAAGCACGGCCTCTCCCGTGCCCTATAGCGCGATTCCGCGTCGCGCCGCCGTCTCGGGCCTCGCCGGCGTCACGTCGCCGGTGGGTTTGACCCACCTTGACCACGGCAGGACACCCCCTGAGTCCCTGACAGGTGGGCCCAGCCCTGTAGCTAATCAGGATTAGCGCTAACCACTGCTAGTTAACCCCCTGACACTGACTAGTGGGCCCCAGCGCCACTAATTAGTAATTAGGATTAAATTAACCCTGTTTAACCCCCCTGTCACTGACGTGTGGGCCCCACACGTCAGGTTTGACTTCAGCCAGCCGCAGTTGACCACTGACGTCACACTGACGTCAGGCTGACGCAGTAATTAATTTCTGGATTTAATTTAAATCAGGAAATTCCAGAATATTATTTAAACTTCAAAAATTCATAACTTTTATTCTGTAACTCCAAATTGGACAAATTATATATGAAAAATGATCAGAAAAATCCAATCTATCCATCTGTACTATTTTCATGCATGATCAAACAAGTTAAATTGATGTTTTAAGCAGAACAAGGAAAAGCACTTTAAAAGGCCATATTTGAATTTGAAATTTGAATCCTTGATTCAAATTTGTTCAAACCCTTCTGGTTTTAGTTGCATTAGCCCAACACACTCATGTTGCCATGTTTCATGCATGCATCATATTGCTGCACATTGTTTGGTGACGGTTGTGTATCGGTGTCCTTTGCGACAGGTTCTGCCCCCGAGGAGTACCGTGATTACCCTAACGAAGAACCATATCAGTGCATCGAACCATCAGGCAAGCAACCAACCATTTGATCATATCGATACAATCCCATGTTCTCGCTCCTGCTCCCTTTTACTGCATTAAGACAACGCGATTCAAACTGCTGTGTGCTACGGTAGTTGAACCCATTTCCTCTGCATGACCTGTCATTGCCACAGTAACTAGATGAAACCCACTAGCATGTGTAGGAGTTGATTGAGCCCTATGTATGTGTTGTTCCTACCTTGCTATGCCTGCTATGCTTAGAGTCGTGTCGGGTCTGGTTCATCTGGGTGATGGGCTAGAGTGAAATGATTATGTCGGTAATGAGAGTGGTGTGGTGAACACGATTTGGTAAAGGTATCGATGAGAGGCCATGTAGGAGTACATGGTGGGTTGTTTCATTGAAGCCGACCTTAAGCACTGAGATCTGTATGTGTGATTTAAGAATCAGCTACTACCATGCATTGGGCCCGAAACCAATGGACCCTCTCGGCTTCTTATTCACCCTAGTTCTCCGTCCAGGAGTTGCAAGTAGTTTCTGGTGTTTGTAGCCTACTGGAGGCCGTGGACAGCGCTGACTGTAGGGGTGGGCTGTGATGCGGTAGGTACGTGGCCGGGTGTACCGAATACCCATTAGGTATCTCGGGAACCCTGTTCACATCGTTCGGGGCCGTATGGGAAACCTCGGCCGGACTCCCTGCGGATGGAACCTGAATAGGCGATAAACCTGGACTGGAGGCTTAGGTGATTAGGTAGGTCGTGGCCGACACCCACGTTGGGCTTCCGCTTGAAGGTTGCCGAGTACATGTCGTGTAAACGACGGTAAGTGGTGAGAGCGTGTATGAAGGAGTACACCCCTGCAGGGTTAACATGATCTATTCGAATAGCCGCGTCCGCGGTAAAGGACTACTTGGTTGCCTATACAGTTCATAGACAAGTAAATGGAAACTACTAAAAGCCTCAAGATAAGTGTGAGTGCCGAGGATGGCTCTTCCGTAGGAAGACGGAGGTGGATCCTCGGTAGTGTATTGAAGTGGTGAGTAGTGAACTCGTGTGCGCAAAACCATTTCAAGTTGGAGTATCGTAGGATAGCCTAGCCAAGAGTCAAAGCTGGCTTGCTGCAATAACTCCACCAACCCTTCTTGATACTATGCATGTATGTAGGATCTGATGTAAGTCTTGCTGAGTACCTTTGTACTCATGTTGCTATAATCTACATTTTTACAGAAGACGCTGCAACCCCTTCTGATGGGTTCTATGTAGACGTTGACATCAACGAGTAGGCTAAAGACCCAGGTGGTGACCCTGAGCTTGTGAAGGACCTTGTAGTATAGCTAGGCTTCCCAAGCCTCTTTTATTTTACTAGTTGTCTGTACTCAGACAAGCTACTTCCGCTGCTGGTTTGTATGACTGTATGACTTGTATGTGGGGTCGTGAGACCCGTACCTTTGTGTATGTTATGTATGGCTCATTGAGCCTTAAATAAAGTACTTGTGTCATAGAGTCATGTTGTGATGCTTCGTTGTATTTGCACATATCGAGCATATTGTGTGTATGATTGAAATGCTTGGTATGTGTGGGATCTGACTATCTAGTTGTTTATCTTTAGTAGCCTCTCTTACCGGGAAATGTCTCCTAGTGTTACCGCTGAGCCATGGTAGCTTGCTACTGCTCTGGAACACTTAGGCTGGCCGGCATGTGTCCTTCTTCGTTCCTGTGTCTGTCCCTTCGGGGAAATGTCACGCTTTGAGTACCGGAGTCCTGTTAGCCCGCTACAGCCCGGTTTACCGGAGTCCTGCTAGCCCAGTGCTACAGCCCGGACCCACCTGCTGATGACCGACACGTTCGAAGCTGGGTCATGGATGCCTGTCCCTGTAAGTCTGTGCCACTTTGGGTTTACGACTAGTCATGTCAGCCCGGGCTCTTTATCATATGGATGCTAGCGACACTTTCATATACGCGAGCCAAAAGGCGCAAACGGTCCCGGGAAAAGGTAAGACGACACCCGTGGGGATACCGTGCGTGAGGCCGCAAAGTGATATGAGGTGTTACCAGCTAGATCGATGTGACATCGAGTCGGGGTCCTGACAGCGTTGGTAGCTTTAGTTGCATTAGCCCAACACACTCATATTGCCATGTTTCATGCATGCATCATATTGTTGCACATTGTTTGGTGATGCCTGTGTATCGTTATCCTTTACGACAGGATCTGTCCCCGAGGAGTACCGTGACTACCCTAACGAAGAACCGTATCCGTGCATCGAACCATCAGGCAAGCAACCAACCATTTGATCATATCGATACAATCCCATGTTCTCGCTCCTGCTCTCTTTTACTGCATTAAGACAACACGATTCAAACTGCTGTGTGCTACGGTAGTTGAACCCATTTCCTCTGCATGACCTGTCATTGCCACAGTAACTAGATGAAACCCACTAGCATGTGTAGGAGTTGATTGAGCCATATGTATGTGTTGTTCCTACCTTGCTATGCCTGCTATGCTTAGAGTCGTGTCAGGTCTGGTTCATCTGGGTGATGGGCTAGAGTGAAATGATTATGTCGGTAATGAGAGTGGTGTGGTGAACACGTTTTGGTAAAGGTATCGATGAGAGGCCATGTAGGAGTACATGGTGGGTTGTTTCATTGAAGCCGACCTTAAGCACTGAGATCTGTATGTGTGATTTAAGAATCAGCTACTACCATGCATTGGGCCCGAAACCAATGGACCCTCTCGGCTTCTTATTCACCCTAGTTCTCCGTCCAGGAGTTGCAAGTAGTTTCTGGTGTTTGTAGCCTACTAGAGGCCGTGGACAGCGCTGACCGTAGGGGTGGGCTGTGATGCGGTAGGTACGTGGCACGGTGTACCGAATACCCGTTAGGTATCTCGGGAACCCTGTTCACATCGTTCGGGGCCGTATGGGAAACCTCGGCCGGACTCCCTGCGGATGGAACCCGAATAGGCGATAAACCTGGACTGGAGGCTTAGGTGATTAGGTAGGTCGTGGCCGACACCCACGTTGGGCTTCCGCTTGAAGGTTGCCGAGTACATGTCGTGTAAGCGACGGTAAGTGGTGAGAGCGTGTATGAAGAAGTACACCCCTGCAGGGTTAACATGATCTATTCGAATAGCCGCGTCCGCGGTAAAGGACTACTTGGTTGCCTATACAGTTCATAGACAAGTAAATGGAAACTACTAAAAGCCTCAAGATAAGTGTGAGTGCCGAGGATGGCTCTTCCGTAGGAAGACGGAGGTGGATCCTCGGTAGTGTATTGAAGTGGTGAGTAGTGGACTCGTGTGCGCAAAACCATTTCAAGTTGGAGTATCGTAGGATAGTCTAGCCAAGAGTCAAAGCTGGCCTGCTGCAATAACTCCACCAACCCTTCTTGATACTATGCATGTATGTAGGATCTGATGTAATTCTTGCTGAGTACCTTTGTACTCATGTTGCTATAATCTACATTTTTACAGAAGACGCTGCAACCCCTTCTGATGGGTTCTATGTAGACGTTGACATCAACGAGTAGGCTAAAGACCCAGGTGGTGACCCTGAGCTTGTGAAGGACCACGTAGTATAGCTAGGCTTTCCATGCCTCTTTTATTTTACTAGTTGTCTGTACTCAGACAAGTTACTTCCGCTGCTGGTTTGTATGACTGTATGACTTGTATGTGGGGTCGTGAGACCCGTACCTTTGTGTATGTTATGTATGGCTCCCTGAGCCTTAAATAAAGTACTTGTGTCATAGAGTCATGTTGTGATGCTTCGTTGTATTTGCACATATCGAGCATATTGTGTGTATGATTGAAATGCTTGGTATGTGTGGGATCTGACTATCTAGTTGTTTATCTTTAGTAGCCTCTCTTACCGGGAAATGTCTCCTAGTGTTACCGCTGAGCCATGGTAGCTTGCTACTGCTCTGGAACACTTAGGTTGGCCGGCATGTGTCCTTCTTCGTTCTGTGTCTGTCCCTTCGGGGAAATGTCACGCTCTGAGTACCGGAGTCCTGTTAGCCCGCTACAGCCCGGTTTACCGGAGTCCTGCTAGCCCAGTGCTACAGCCCGGACCCACTTGCTGATGACCGACACGTTCGAAGCTGGGTCATGGATGCCTGTCCCTGTAAGTCTGTGCCACTTTGGGTTTACGACTAGTCATGTCAGCCCGGGCTCTTTATCATATGGATGCTAGCGACACTATCATATACGTGAGCCAAAAGGCGCAAACGGTCCCGGGAAAAGGTAAGACGACACCCGTGGGGATACCGTGCGTGAGGCCGCAAAGTGATATGAGGTGTTACCGGCTAGATCGATGTGACATCGAGTCGGGGTCCTGACAGCGTTGGCATCAGAGCCGGACTGCCTGTAGGTTCTCCAAGCCAAACTGGTCGATGTTGAGTCTAGAAATTCTTTAGTTATATGTAGGGGAATTGTTTGTGGGTTGGAACGTAAGGCTCTTTTTACTCCTTATACCTTATGACTTTCTGATCTGAGTCAGTCCATTCTTCCACCGGGGATAAGGAATTAGGATCTATTCTCTCTATCAGGATCACGTGTTACTAATCAGTAGTACCTTATAAGTTTGATGGTTACAAGCCTAGTTCAGTTCTACTACCACATTATGTTGCCAGAATGGTTTCAGAACTTTGATATGATGATGTTGAGTATGTACGAAATCCTTTGTCAAATGTCTCAAAATCCTTTTTGAGCATTTACAGCTGTTATGCTGCCAAAAATTTGCTAGAAATTCTAATGCCTTTGCATTATAATTATGCTTTCAGATGGCCACTCGCGACCTCAGTCAAGTGGTTCGCCTGACTCGATGCCTAGATGTACCCGGCCATACTGCTAAGTTGGTCAGGGTAATGACTGAGGCTGGATACCGCTGGTATCCTGAGTACACGGTCGAAGAGCAATTCCGGGACTTCAATCAAAGCCAGTATCTCTGCACTGTCAGGATATTTCCATCTTATCCTGGATCCACCGAGCCTCTTCACTGCTCCTATGGACTCGGGGTTACTATTGAGATGGCTGTGCAGGACGCCGCCTATTCTATGACGACCATTATGCGAGTCAGATCTGGTCTATTTCGGGACTCTGACTTCCGGTATATGCCAGGATCACTTCCGGGAGCACAAGGGTATCTCCAGGCTATCTATGCTGACCCCACTCAGGAGGATTCACGGACTCGCACCACTGCTGAGATGCTCGAGGATAAGGACCGTGAAAATCGGGCCTTAAGGTTAGAGCTCTTCAATACCCGTGCTGACCACTGGGCTACTTTGACTCGGTTCGCACCGACGGTGCAAGCTGGATATTCAGCTATGCGCGATCTCTATCCTGTGAGATCTGCTCTGCCGGACGTGATGGTTTGGCGTGATGTAGGAGGCATCACCCCACCTCGCGGTCCCCGTAGGCCACCGTTTGTTGGTCCAAGGCCTCATCCTAGCCCCTATGGTCCACAAGCTCCGCGAGACCGTCTGTTTCCGGATGATCATGTTGAACTTCCAGGCTATGGAGGCGACTTCTACGAGGACTACTACGGATCGGTCTGAGTTAGTGGTAGTATCACTAGTTCGCACTAGCTGTGTCTTCTATCGTCCCGCGTGACTCGTGGGATATGACCTAGTTTGTACTCTTTCCGGAGGAGTAGAAAAATAATGTATAGGAGCTTGGAATGCCTCCGATGAGATGTAATCCTCTTTCACCGTAATAGTAGTTTGTTTGGTCTTGTACTAAACCCTGTATGGTGTGTGTGACGATGGAATAAAAGAAGCAGTTTCTGTATCTACCATGTCATACGGATGATCATCTTGCATTCCGAGTTACTCCTTACATTTTGTATCCTACGTTGGAATTTTATCATCCTGACTAAATCATTGTCTTGTTTACCTAGGATGGTCAACACGCGCGCTAACCCTGCTTCTCAAGAGCAGGCCGAAGGCAGTGAAGTCAGGGATGCAAATCTGCCTCATCCTCCTTCACTAGCCGAGGTTATGATGGAAGCTGAGAGAAACAAGCGGGAGACCAACCGTTTGTTGGAGCGTATTGAACAGAATACAGCACACCATCAGAGGACTAACGTGGTGTCACTCAGTGATTTTATCAAATTGCATCCACCCACGTTCCACCACTCCGTCGAGCCTCTCGACGCTGATGACTGGCTTCGCAGTATCTCTCACAAGCTGCGTTCCGCGCTAGTAGCTGAGGCTGACAAGGTCACCTTTGCTGCATATCATCTTGAAGGCCCCGCCAGTCTATGGTGGGAGAATTATGGAGCTATGCGCCCAGCGGGCCATGTCACTACTTGGGCTGAGTTCAGCGAGGCTTTCCGTGAACATCACATTCCGGAGGGTCTCATGGACCGTAAACGTGAGGAATTTTGCAGTTTCACCCAAGGCCGACTTTCTGTGGATGCCTATGGCAGGGAGTTTGGTAATCTCGCACGATATGCAACTGAGGAAGTGTCTACTGACGCCAAGAAGCAAGCAAGGTTCCGTAAGGGACTTAGTCCTGAGCTTCGCCGCGACCTCCGTCTGCATGAGTGCACATCTTTTCCGAAACTTGTCAACAAAGCCATCAGTGCTGAAACTGGTCAGACTAACTATGACGCAACATGCAAGCATGGCCGTGACATGGGTTCCTCATCCGGTGCTGGTCCTCAGAAGCGCCGCGTGTGGGTGCCCAACACCGCCCTGCCACCCAGGTTCACACCGAGGCCATCTTTCCAGGCGCCTCACCCCGTTCAACAGTCTGCTCCAGCCAAGCCCTATGGGGGTCCAACCAATAATGCTCCTCCACGTACCAGTTCCGTGACTTGTTTCAAGTGTGGGGAATCTGGCCACTATATGCGTGAGTGTCCCCAGACCAACCCCAACCAGTCTGCTAAAGCTGTTGGCCGTGGCAAGCCGACAGGGAAAGTGTTCCACGCCAAGCCGGTCACCGCTTCACGTGGCCATGTTAACTGTATCTCTGCCGAAGAAGCTCAAGAGGATCCCAACGTCGTTCTCGGTACGCTTCTTGTTAATTGCCACCCGGCATCTGTTCTTTTCGATACAGGAGCCTCTCATTCTTTTATATCCGAAAACTATGCTCGCTTGCATAACGTCGCATTCGGTGATATGCCAACCTCTATGGTAATTCAAACTCCGGGATCCAAATGGCAAACTTCTAGAGTAAGCCATGGAAATGAAATCCAAGTCGACAGACTTGTTTTTCTCGCATCTTTGATAGCCCTTAAATCTTCAGATATTAATATCATTTTGGGTATGGACTGGATGTCAGCTCATCAAGCCAAAATTGATTGCTTCTCTAGGACTGTTCAACTCACCCATCCTTCGGGGAAGATAGTCAATGTCTTGACCCGAATAGCCAAGCGACAATTATATTCTCTTAACGCCAGCCCTTTGCCAGACCTTGAGGACGTGCCGGTAGTCTGTGACTTCCCGGATGTCTTTCCAGAGGAATTGCCAGGTGTTCCACCTGACAGGGATGTTGAGTTCGTAATCGACCTCATCCCCGGAACCGTTCCGATTGCTAGAAGACCTTATAAGATGGCACCACTAGAACTAGCCGAGCTTAAGAAACAACTCGATGAGTCCTTGAAAAAGGGTTTCATCCGCCCTAGTTCATCTCCGTGGGCTTGCCCCGTCCTGTTCGTTAAGAAGAAGGATGGTACGGACCGGATGGTTGTAGATTACCGACCTGTCAATTTGGTCACAATCAAGAACAAATATCCACTTCCCAGGATCAACGACCTGTACGATCAGCTCGCTAGATCCTCAGTCTTCTCCAAGATGGATTTGAGGTTGGGCTACCATCAAATAAAAATCAGAAACGGGGACATTCCTAAAACGGCCTTTGTTACTCGTTATGGCCAATACGAGTACACCGTCATGTCCTTCGGTTTAACCAACGCTCCAGCCACCTTTTCTCGGTTAATGAACTCAATCTTCATGGAGTATTTGGATAAATTCGTCGTAGTTTATCTCGATGATATACTCATCTACTCCAAGAACGAGGAAGAACATGCCGAACATTTAAGGCTAGTGTTGAAGAAACTTCGAGAGCATCGCCTTTATGCCAAATTTTCTAAAGGTGAATTCTGGTTGTCAGAAGTGACCTATCTGGGTCATGTAATATCTGGTAAAGGTATTGCTGTTAACCCTGAGCGAGTTCAAGCCGTCCTTAATTGGACTCCACCTGAATCGGTCAAGCAAGTTCGGAGTTTTCTGGGCTTAGCGAGCTATTGCCGTCGCTTTGTCGAGAACTTCTCCAAGGTTGCTAAACCTCTAACCGAACTCCTCAAGAAAGATAAGAAGTTCGAATGGACTCCACAATGTGAGCACAGCTTTCAGGAACTGAAAAGACGCCTGACCTCTGCTCCCGTGCTGGTACCGCCAAACTTCTCCAAGGACTTTGTTATCTACTGCGACGCCTCGCGACAAGGACTAGGTTGCATTCTTATGCAAGATCGACACGTAATTGCTTACGCTTCACGGCAATTGCACCCACATGAGGAGAATTATCCTACTCATGATCTAGAGCTTGCAGCCGTAGTCTATGCACTTAAGACCTGGCGACATTACCTCCTCGGTAATCGTTGCGAAATATTCACTGATCACCAAAGTCTGAAGTACATTTTCACCCAACCGGATTTGAATCTCAGGCAGAGACGTTGGGTTGAATTGATCATAGACTTCGACTTAGGAATAACCTACACCCCAGGGAAAGCCAACATCATGGCTGATGCGCTAAGTCGTAAATCTTATTGTAACAACCTGATGTTACAACAAAGTCAACCGCTTCTCCATGAGGAATTTCGGAAACTTAACCTTCACATTGTACCTCAAGGTTTTCTTTCCACCTTGGTGGCAAAACCTACCCTTACGGATCAAATTATCAAAGCACAGAAGGTAGATCCGGGAATCTCCCGCATCAAGAGGAACATTCAGAAAGGAATTGCGAATTGTTTCTCCATTAATGATCAAGGAGTCGTATACTTCGGGAATCGACTAGTGGTTCCCAAAGTGCGCAACCTAAGGCGATTAATCCTTAAGGAAGCTCATGAATCTCCTCTCACCATTCATCCCGGTAGCACTAAAATGTATCAGGACCTACGCCAGAGGTTCTGGTGGACTAAGATGAAGAGAGAAATTGCTCAGTATATTGCAAATTGCGACGTCTGTCGTCGTGTAAAAGCAGAGCACCAACGGCCTGCTGGCACCCTTCAACCCTTAGCTATTCCTGAATGGAAATGGGATAAAATTGGTATGGATTTCATTACCGGTTTTCCCAGGACCAAGAGAGGGAATAATGCTATTTTCGTCGTGGTCGATCGTCTTTCCAAAGTAGCCCATTTCTTACCTGTTCGTGAGAGTATAACCGCTAGTCAGCTGGCAGATTTGTACATCTCCCGAATAGTGTCTCTCCATGGTGTTCCTTTGGAAATTAACTCGGATCGAGGAAGTCTTTTCACCTCTCGATTTTGGGAAAGTTTCCAAAATGCTATGGGAACTCGTCTCTCCTTTAGCACCGCTTTCCACCCTCAGTCAAGTGGTCAAGTGGAACGCGTCAACCAGATTCTAGAAGACATGCTTCGAGCCTCTGTTATCTCATTCGGAATGGACTGGGAGAAGTGCCTTCCATTTGCTGAATTCGCTTACAACAACAGCTATCAATCTAGCTTGGGTAAAGCCCCTTTTGAAGTTCTCTATGGACGACGATGTCGAACACCCCTTAACTGGTCAGAGACCGGGGAAAGACAATTCTTTGGCCCGGATATGATTCAGGAAGCAGAAGAACAAGTTCGTATCATTCGTGAAAAGTTGAAAACAGCCCAATCTCGTCAAAAGAGTCAATATGACCGAAAACATAAGGCTATGACTTTCGAGGTTGACGAGAAGGCTTATCTTCGGGTCACCCCTCTGAAGGGAACCCATCGTTTCGGTATCAAAGGCAAATTGGCTCCTCGTTACATTGGACCTTTTCGCATTCTTGCCAAACGAGGAGAAGTTGCCTACCAGTTGGAACTACCTCCGCACCTCTCCAGAGTTCACGATGTCTTCCACGTTTCTCAACTCAGGCGTTGCTTCTCGGATCCTATCCGTGAAGTGGACCACGAAACGCTTGATCTCCAAGATAATCTTACATATCGAGAGTACCCCGTTCGTATCCTCGATCAGGCCGAACGTACCACCCGACGTCATAATATCAAGTTTCTCAAAGTACAATGGTCGCACCATTCTGAGGATGAAGCAACTTGGGAAAGGGAGGATCGTCTTCGACTTGAATATCCCGCCTTCTTCCTGGAGGAACCCAAATCTCGGGACGAGATTCTTTTGAGTGGGGGTGAGTTGTCACACCCTAGCTAGTCATGCATCAGAGTGTGTGCATCATGTTTAAAATTCCATTTAATTTGAAATGGGGATCTGTGAAACCCTCAGAATCATTTTTGAAAATGACCCAAATAAAAATTTCTCCAAAAGGGTCCAAGAAAATGCTCATGTTGCTCTCTGAAAATATTGGACAGAGATAATAATCAAACCAATATTTTTGAGAGCTCATATGTATTTATTTTGGGCATTTGGAATTAATGCATAAATATTTGCTTTGGGAATATATTAATTATATATATTAATATATGCCCAAATATTATGCCATTTATAAAGGAGCTCTGAAATAATATATCTAGCCCCTGCAAAAATTGGCATAAGTTAAATAAATGATTTAATATATTATTTAAATCAAAACAAATGTCAGAAATTAGAAAACAGAAATAATTAAAAAGGGAGAAGCTTACCTGGGCTCCTCCCTGTGTGGCCCAGCCAGCTGGCCGGCCCAGCAAGCCAGCCCAGCCCACCACCGCCGTCGTCCTCCTGGCGCCAGTCGGCCAGGCGTGTGGCCGGCGCGCGCGCACGGCCGGAGCGCCACGCCACCAGCTCGTCTGCCTGCCTCCCCCGCCAGCGCGACGCCGCGACGCTTCTTCTCGGTGCCGCCCCGATCCCCTGGCCTTATCCCCCCTCTCTCCCGTGCTGCTCCCTCTCTCTCTCTCACGGCCGAACACCACCGTCACCGCCGTTCGCCATAGCAGCCGTCACCGGCCACCCCTCGCTTCCCCGACTAGCTCAGAAGCTCCGCCACGACCCCCTCTTCCTCCCCACCGCTCCACAGCTCCCCGGAAGCCCTGCATTGCCGCCACATCGCCGTTCCCCTCTTCGGGCTCCGACCATCGTCGCCGTCGAATTCGTCGTCTCCAGCGCGTCCCCGAGCCCGCTAACCATCCCTGCAGCTCCGCGGTGAGCCCCCGGATTGTTTCCCCCTTCTCCTCTGGTCTCTTTCGACCTCTAGGCCCTAGCCCCACCTTGGCCGAGAGCTCCACGCCGCCGGCGATGTCGCCGTCGTGGCCACGGTCACCGTAGCACCCAACCGAGCGCACTATCGTGCTCCCCACCTCACCAGGAGCACGCAGCACGCACTAACGCCTCCCCAAACCCCCTGCAACGTCGATTCCGACCGCACCCGAACTCCAGCAGCCGCAGCCGAGCTCGCCGCCGTCGACTCCGGCCACCCCAGGCCCAGCCACGGCCACCGTTCGACGCGCGGGAGCAAGAGCTTTCCAACGAGCCCAAGCACGGCCTCTCCCGTGCCCTATAGCGCGATTCCGCGTCGCGCCGCCGTCTCGGGCCTCGCCGGCGTCACGTCGCCGGTGGGTTTGACCCACCTTGACCACGGCATGACACCCCCTGAGTCCCTGACAGGTGGGCCCAGCCCTGTAGCTAATCAGGATTAGCGCTAACCACTGCTAGTTAACCCCCTGACACTGACTAGTGGGCCCCAGCGCCACTAATTAGTAATTAGGATTAAATTAACCCTGTTTAACCCCCCTGTCACTGACGTGTGGGCCCCACACGTCAGGTTTGACTTCAGCCAGCCGCAGTTGACCACTGACGTCACACTGACGTCAGGCTGACGCAGTAATTAATTTCTGGATTTAATTTAAATCAGGAAATTCCAGAATATTATTTAAACTTCAAAAATTCATAACTTTTATTCTGTAACTCCAAATTGGACATATATGAAAAATGATCAGAAAAATCCAATCTATCCATCTGTACTATTTTCATGCATGATCAAACAAGTTAAATTGATGTTTTAAGCAGAACAAGGAAAAGCACTTTAAAAGGCCATATTTGAATTTGAAATTTGAATCCTTGATTCAAATTTGTTCAAACCCTTCTGGTTTTAGTTGCATTAGCCCAACACACTCATGTTGCCATGTTTCATGCATGCATCATATTGCTGCACATTGTTTGGTGATGGTTGTGTATCGGTGTCCTTTGCGACAGGTTCTGCCCCCGAGGAGTACCGTGATTACCCTAACGAAGAACCATATCAGTGCATCGAACCATCAGGCAAGCAACCAACCATTTGATCATATCGATACAATCCCATGTTCTCGCTCCTGCTCCCTTTTACTGCATTAAGACAACGCGATTCAAACTGCTGTGTGCTACGGTAGTTGAACCCATTTCCTCTGCATGACCTGTCATTGCCACAGTAACTAGATGAAACCCACTAGCATGTGTAGGAGTTGATTGAGCCCTATGTATGTGTTGTTCCTACCTTGCTATGCCTGCTATGCTTAGAGTCGTGTCAGGTCTGGTTCATCTGGGTGATGGGCTAGAGTGAAATGATTATGTCGGTAATGAGAGTGGTGTGGTGAACACGATTTGGTAAAGGTATCGATGAGAGGCCATGTAGGAGTACATGGTGGGTTGTTTCATTGAAGCCGACCTTAAGCACTGAGATTTGTATGTGTGATTTAAGAATCAGCTACTACCATGCATTGGGCCCGAAACCAATGGACCCTCTCGGCTTCTTATTCACCCTAGTTCTCCGTCCAGGAGTTGCAAGTAGTTTCTGGTGTTTGTAGCCTACTGGAGGCCGTGGACAGCGCTGACCGTAGGGGTGGGCTGTGATGCGGTAGGTACGTGGCACGGTGTACCGAATACCCGTTAGGTATCTCGGGAACCCTGTTCACATCGTTCGGGGCCGTATGGGAAACCTCGGCCGGACTCCCTGCGGATGGAACCCGAATAGGCGATAAACCTGGACTGGAGGCTTAGGTGATTAGGTAGGTCGTGGCCGACACCCACGTTGGGCTTCCGCTTGAAGGTTGCCGAGTACATGTCGTGTAAGCGACGGTAAGTGGTGAGAGCGTGTATGAAGAAGTACACCCCTGCAGGGTTAACATGATCTATTCGAATAGCCGCGTCCGCGGTAAAGGACTACTTGGTTGCCTATACAGTTCATAGACAAGTAAATGGAAACTACTAAAAGCCTCAAGATAAGTGTGAGTGCCGAGGATGGCTCTTCCGTAGGAAGACGGAGGTGGATCCTCGGTAGTGTATTGAAGTGGTGAGTAGTGGACTCGTGTGCGCAAAACCATTTCAAGTTGGAGTATCATAGGATAGTCTAGCCAAGAGTCAAAGCTGGCCTGCTGCAATAACTCCACCAACCCTTCTTGATACTATGCATGTATGTAGGATCTGATGTAAGTCTTGCTGAGTACCTTTGTACTCATGTTGCTATAATCTACATTTTTACAGAAGACGCTGCAACCCCTTCTGATGGGTTCTATGTAGACGTTGACATCAACGAGTAGGCTAAAGACCCAGGTGGTGACCCTGAGCTTGTGAAGGACCACGTAGTATAGCTAGGCTTTCCAAGCCTCTTTTATTTTACTAGTTGTCTGTACTCAGACAAGTTACTTCCGCTGCTGGTTTGTATGACTGTATGACTTGTATGTGGGGTCGTGAGACCCGTACCTTTGTGTATGTTATGTATGGCTCCCTGAGCCTTAAATAAAGTACTTGTGTCATAGAGTCATGTTGTGATGCTTCGTTGTATTTGCACATATCGAGCATATTGTGTGTATGATTGAAATGCTTGGTATGTGTGGGATCTGACTATCTAGTTGTTTATCTTTAGTAGCCTCTCTTACCGGGAAATGTCTCCTAGTGTTACCGCTGAGCCATGGTAGCTTGCTACTGCTCTGGAACACTTAGGCTGGCCGGCATGTGTCCTTCTTCGTTCCTGTGTCTGTCCCTTCGGGGAAATGTCACGCTCTGAGTACCGGAGTCATGTTAGCCCGCTACAGCCCGGTTTACCGGAGTCCTGCTAGCCCAGTGCTACAGCCCGGACCCACTTGCTGATGACCGACACGTTCAAAGCTGGGTCATGGATGCCTGTCCCTGTAAGTCTGTGCCACTTTGGGTTTACGACTAGTCATGTCAGCCCGGGCTCTTTATCATATGGATGCTAGCGACACTATCATATACGTGAGCCAAAAGGCGCAAACGGTCCCGAGAAAAGGTAAGACGACACCCGTGGGGATACCGTGCGTGAGGCCGCAAAGTGATATGAGGTGTTACCGGCTAGATCGATGTGACATCGAGTCGGGGTCCTGACAGCACAACTTCTTTGACCCAATCCTGGATATGGAAGAGGTACTGGAGTTTGTTTCTCCAAGTCATTCAGGATTAGAATGGCTTGACGGACCACAAGAGTAATAGGCATCGATAACGATTGCACACATACTCTTGACTATCAATTGACAGACGAGGGTCAGAAGACAACTAAAGAGGGACAACCCAAAGGAACATATGTTTTTCTAAGTTGTGGATGCATAGATTAGTATGTCGAGCAGAGCTCAACATGTTTCTTCCGGATAAACTATGCAGAAAGGTTGAACTGGCAGAGTCACAATGTAGAATGGAGAACCCATCGAGAGCACTCCTGTTGTGATCTTTTGATCCAACAAACTTCTGCCGTAAGTGGTTCATGGTATTTGGAAGAAGGATATACCACGGACCTCGAGGACTAATGCAAAGGTTACTAATAATCTAAAGGAACTAGCAACACTATCAACATGAAGTAAGTAGGGTGAATCTTGGTTCGAAAACCCAGGAATAGAATACCTACTAACTAGTTGGCATCACATGATGCTTACGAGAATGATGGCCAGAATCATCACGCTGGGAACACAAAACATGGCTAGACTACTAGATGATCCCCTAAGGCACCTAGGGTCATAATAATAACTCCAACATAAATGTCAAGGCAATAGAATACCTCAACTCAACAATTAGTGTGATTGAGCTGGCATAAAGGAACATCGAAACCAGAGGGAAAGGATTTTGCAAATGCATCAGATTGTTTAGAAACCTGGGATGACTCGGACAGCATGACGGCTGTAAATGCTTAGAAAAGATTTGAGACATTCACAAAAATGGTGGCATAACCACTCAGAAGCACAATATCAAGGTCTCGAGATCAATAATTAACATACAGAGGTAGAAACTGAACTGAGGCTTAATCCAACAATCTTATAAGTCTACGGATTAGTAACACGTGATCCTAATAGAGAGAAGAGATAGCCTAGTTAGTCCCCGTAGAAGAGAAGAGGATGACTCAGATCAGAGGGCCATGAGGTATAAGGAGTAAAAAGAGCCTTACGTTCCATCCCACAATCAATTCCCTTACATAACTAAAGCATTTCTAGACTCAACTTCGACCAGTTTGGCTTGATAATCCTACAGGCAGTCAAGCTCTGATACCAACGCTGTCAGGACCCCGACTCAATGCCACATCGATCTAGCATGTAACACTTCATATCACTTTGCGACCTCACGCACGGTATTCCCACGGGTGTCGCCTTACCTTTGCCCGGGACCGTTTGCGCCTTTTGGCACACGTATATGACAGTGTCGCTAGCATCCATATGATAAGGAGCCCGGACTGACATGGCTAGTCGTAAACCCAAAGTGGCACAAACTTACAGGGACAGGCATCCATGACCCAACATCGAACGTGTCGGTCATCAGCGAGTGAATCCAGGCTGTAGCACTGGGCTAGCAGGACTCCGGTGAACCGGGCTGTAGCGGGCTAACAGGACTCCGGTATTCATCGCGTGACATTCCCCCGAAGGGACAGACACAGGAACGAAGGACACATGCCGGCCAGCCTAAGTGTTCCGGAGCAGCAGCAAGCTACCATGGCTCAGTGGAAACACTAGGAGACATTTCCCGGTAAGAGAGGCTACTAAGGATAAACAACTAGATAGCCAGATCCCACACATACCAAGCATTTCAATAACATACACACAATATGCTCGATATGTGCAAATACAACATGGCATCACAACATGACTCTACGACTCAAGTAATTTATTCAATAGGCTCCGAGGAGCGAGATATTACAAACATGGGTCTCATGACCTAACATTCAGAGCATACAAATCAAGCACAAGCGGAAGCTATCATGTCTGAGTACAGACATCTATAAATGAAAAAGGCTGAGAAGCCTGACTATCTATCAGATCCTGCCGAGGGCACAAGATCGTAGCTGAGGTAACAAGCTAAACGTCGAAGTCCACGCGGTACTACTAGCGAGACCGAAGTCTCTCTGCAAAAACATAAAATAGGCAAACATGAGTACAAATGTACCCAGCAAGACTTACATCAGAACTATCTACATATGCATCATCATCAACAAAGGGGATGGTGGGGTTTAACTGCAGCAAGCCAGCTTTGACTCGGTGGCTATCCTAAACTACGACTGCAAGTAACTCTTTTGAGGTGGCGCACACGAGTCCACATATTCACCATATCAATACACCACTATGGATCCGCTCCCGTCTCCCTACGAGAACGCCATCCATAGCACTCACGCTTATCTTGCGTATTTTAGAGTATCCACTTTCACTTGTCTATGAACTGATATAAGCAACCCAAAAGTCCTTTTCCGCGGACACGGCTATTCGAATAGATGATGTTAACCCTGCAGGGGTGTACTTCTTCACACACGCTCTCACCACTTACCGACGTTTACACGACATGTACTCGGCAACCTTCAAGCGGAAGCCCAACATGGGTGTCGGCCACGGCCTACCTAAACACTCGAGTCTCTAGTCCAGGTTTATCGCCTATTCGGGTTCCATCCATGAGGAGATCCGGCCGGAGTTTCGCTCACAGCCCCAAACGATGTGTACAGGGTTCTGTGACACCAAACGGGCGCCCGGTTTACCCGGCCACGTGCCTACCGCATCACAGCCCACCCCTACGGTCAGCGCTGCGCACGGCCTCCAGCATACTACAAACACCAGAAACTACTTGCAACTCCTGGACAGAGGACAAGGGTGATCAAGAAGCCGAGAGGATCCATTGGTTTCGGGCCCAATGCGTGGTAGTAGCTGAATCATGGATCACAAACACAGAACTCAGTTCCTGAGGACGGCTGCAATGAGACAACCCACCATGTACTCCTACATGGCCTCTCACCGCTACCTTTACCAAATCGTATTCACACACTTAGCTCACACACAGTAGGACATGTTCACACACCTCTGATTCATCCCCGATGAATCAGACCTGACTCAACTCTAAGCAGTAGCAGGCATGACAAACAAGCATGAATGAGTAGGCACAACAGGGCTCAAACAACTCCTACTCATGCTAGTGGGTTTCATCTATTTACTGTGGCAATGACAGGTCATGCAAAGGATAAAGGGGTTCAGCTACCGCAGCAAGTAACAGATGAATCGGTGTTGTCCTAATGCAGTAAAAGAGAGCAGGAGCGAGAGAGTGGGATTTTATCGGAATGAACAAGGGGGTTTTGCTTGCCTGGCACTTCTGAAGATAGCATTGAGTCTTCATCAGTGTCGACGATCACATCATCGGTATCACGTCTATCGAGAGGGGACAAATACCGGCAACACAGAAGGGAACACAATCAATGCAATGCACAATATGATGCATGATCATGACATGGCAAAATGAATGTGTTTTGGGCTAATGCATCTAGCAACAAGTTAAATGGGGTTGGTTTGAATACAAGATTCAAATTCAAACTCCATATGTGATTATTTAAATGCCATTCACTTCATTTGTCCTAATCAGTAGTGATAAGTTGTTCTAACATGCATGGAAATGGTACAGATGGATTCCTTGAATTATTTATATATAAATTATTTAATTTGGAGTTACGGTTGAATTTCTATGACTTTTAGAAGTTTATACAATTTTCTGGAATTTCCTGAATTATAATAACTCCAGTAATTCATTATCGCGTCAGCCTGACGTCAGTGTGACGTCAGCAGGTCAACAGGGACTGTTCCGGGTCAAACCTGACTAGTGGGGCCCACTGGTCAGTGACTCAGGTGACTAACAGAGTTAATTAACTCTAACTAATCAAATTAATAGCCACGGGGCCCACTATCAGTGTCAGCAGGGGTTAATTAGTTTAACTAATTCGATTAGTGCTAATCCTAATTAGCTAACAGGGCTGGGCCCACCTGTCATGGACACAGGGGGGGTCCCGCCGTGGTCAAAGTGGGTTAAACCCACCGGACTTGGTCCACGGCTCGTCGCCGGTGAAGCCCGAGACGGCGGAGGGGGTCGGAATTCCTCCTCCGGCGACCAAAACGGTGACTGAGGGGCTCTACGCGTAGCTGGCGTGTGCGCGCATCGAATCGTGGCATCCGTTCATGCTGGGGAGGTCGGATTTGGCGACGGCGGTGAGCGGGGCGGCAGCCGGAGCACGGCGAGGTCGGGGTTGGCGCTAGGGGGCACGGCAGGTCGCACGGGTGGGCGCGCCCGGCTCCTGGAAGAGTGCTGAGCACGTTGCCGTGCTCGGGAGTTAGCTACGGTGGCTCTAGCCTCGTCTGCATCATCGTCGGCGGCGAGGAACTGTCGGCTCCGACAGCCAGGGTGGTTAGAAGGCGCGGACGGGCACGGGGAGAGAGGGGAAATGGACAGGGGCTCACGGTGAGTTCGAAGAGAAGGTCGGCGTGCTCGGGGAGGCGGTGGAGACGGTGAATCGACGGCAGCGGTGGTCGGAGCCCGAGGTGGAAGACGACGGCGATGGCGATGTTCCAGGCCCTCCCGGCTTGCGTGGCTCATCGAAGATGAAGAAGACAACGTGGCGGAGCTTCTGGGCGCGTCGGGATTGCGTGGGGTGGCCAGTGGCCGCGGCTATGGCGAACGGCGGCGACGGCTGTGCTCGGGGCTCACAGGGAAGAGAGGGAAGAGAGAGCCAACAGAGGGGGAGCGGTCCAGAGGGAGAGGGGAGAACGAGGGGAGGATCTGGGTGTCTCTGTGGCATCGTCTAGGAGGGCCGGGGAAGCAGGAGGTGGCGCACGGCGGCGCGCGCGGCCGACAGGCAGCTGCCTGCCTGCTCTGGCGGGAGGAAGCAGGTGGATGGCACGGGCCAGCACAGTGCTGGGCCGGCCAACGGGCTGCCAGGTGGGCTGCGTCAGGTAAGGTTTTCTCTGCTCTGTTTTATTTTCTTCTTCTGTTTTGTTTTATTTAATTTCGTTTTGCCACTGTTTTGAATTTAAAAATAATTCAAACAATGCCAAAAGCTCCTCTGAATATTTTTATTTTGCTAGATGGACTTTTCCAAAAGCTCATAAAATATTTCAGGGATATTTGAAATTATATTCTAATTATATGAATATAATTCAAATTCAAATAGCTAATGAATTAAATTCAAAGTCCCAAAAATAAATCCTTAAAAATGTTCAATATTTTGGTTGGGACCAGAACCCTTGCCAAAAATTATCAAACATTTAAGAAGAGCATTTTGGAACAATGAATGAGATTTTTAGGGTTTTGCCCTTCTTTTATTTAGGGTTTTGAGGCTTCCAATTTCCCTCGGTTCAAGTTTCAAAAATTTAAACATGATGCAAACACCAGGCAGCACCAGAAGCTAGGGATGTGACAGCCAACCCCATCCAGATCAGTGGCGCTGGCGGCCTGACGAGCCCGCCCTGCTCCGAGCGCGACGCGAGCTCGGGGGCTCGTAGCTATCGTCGCTCGTCTCTGGAGTCGCGTGAAGCTCTGTAGAGTCACTGGACCCACCGGCACCTCCGCTGCCGCCTGAGAAGCTTCTGGGGAAGCGATTGGCGGACCTGGTCCTCGCCACGACGATGCCCCGGCTGCTCTTCTTGGGGCAGCGTTCCAGCCGGCGTCCTTCCCCATCAAAGACCTTGAAGAGCATCAAGGAGGCGCCATCATAGTCGAGGTGGATTACGAGGGCGCCCCCTGTCCGACAGACCCAGGCGATCTCGCCCCAGCCACGGGTCATGTAGACCTTTCCCGGAGCGACAACCTCAACCTCCACTCCGGTCGCAGGGGTACTGCCGTCGGCGTGCTGCAGCCACAGCTCAAGAGGCCCCCTCGGCGGGATCTCGAAGGAGAAGGAGGGAGGAAGGTGAATCCAAGATCGAGGAGGCATGGCTGCGTGAAGCACAAGCTCGCGAGAGGAGCCCTCGGCGTGGACTCCAGGAGGAACAACTCGCACCGGCGGTGTTGCTCGGTGCTCCCTTCTCTAGAGCCCTCAATGCGGGCGTAGAAGGGCAGCGGGAACCCCGGCGGCGGCCGCTCGTACCAGGGCCTCGATACCTCCTGTCGCGCGCCCTCATCTGGGCGGCTGGGGACTAGCCACTTCTTCAGCGGAAGCGGGTTGGGACCCTCTCAGGGGGCCTTCCCCTTCTCTTCTGCAGAAAACCGGCAAATTGGTGCCATCGGCGTGAGGTGGAGCAAGCGCGAGGATGAAGAAGAAGAGGAGTAGCAGGGGGAGATGAGCTAGAAGGGCTCGCGCCGTTCTATACTTATAGCCGAGGAGGCCAACCATTGACCTCCACGATCGCAGGTAATCATGACCCGTTGCATGCAGGGACTTGTCAAGTCGTGCGGTTGTCGAGGCGTCATGGGGAAGCGGAGACGCCCACGTCCAATCAACCACCACGCGGTGCCCAAGGCCGTAGGCTGTTGGGGACCACGGCGCTTCGCACTTGCCCCTTCGCTTCTTTGCTAAGCCAAGTCCGGGCGCGCCATGGGCCCGGGGGCTACTGTCGGCATTCTGGGAACGGGGGTCCCCAGACTTGCCTGCCTGCGGCCTGCGGCGTGGCTCAAGTGGGGGCCCAATGCAGCCCAGCTTCATCAGCCCAAGCTCAAGACCCTCGCCAGGGGCCAAGCCTTGCGGGGCGGATGATAGGAACCTTCCTTAGGAGCAGCCTCCCAAGGCAGGCTCGCGAGGAGGCGAAGAGATCAAGGCGGGGTACCTCCCAAGGAGCTCGTGATGCAAGCCATGACGATCGAGACCAGGCGGGCGCCAGGCGGGCGCCGACCTGCGCAGTGTCCTTGTTTCCCTTTTGGTGCAGAGGGGGCAAGCACAGACCAGGGCATCAGGCAAAGGTTACCGTTTTGGTGCTCCTTGCCCTTCGGCGGCCCCTCTGTCACCAGCTTCTCGGCATCCATCTTCGCCCAGTGCACTTTCGCACGGGCCAAGGCCCTGCATGCACCTTCAATGCAGACGGACCGCTTAATGACTTCTAGCCGCGGAAAGGCATTTACCATCCGCTTGACAAGGCCAAAGTAGCTGCCTGGCAGCGGCTCGCCAGGCCACAGCGGACTATGAGGTCCTTCATGGCTAGTTCGGTCGCCTTGTGAAGTTCGACTAGTTGCTTCAGCTGGTCGCTCAAGGGCATCAGATGTTTGGCTCCAATATACTGGGACCAAAATAGCTTATCCGCCGAGCTCCCTTCCTCAGCTCGGTAGAACTCTACGGCATCAGAGATGCTGTGTGGCAGATCTCCGAATGCTTCTGAAGAGCTCCGAATTCGGGTAAGTAAAAGGAAAGTCTCCTTCACATGCTTGCCTTGCATAATGAAAGCCTTACCCGATGCTATCTTCTTGGCTGCCTCAATCTCCTGGAGGGCCTTCTGAGCTTCGACCTTGGCGTCTTGCACGCTCTGACGGGCCTCAGCAAGCTCCGACTCTTGCGTCTTGGAGTCACGCTCCAAGGACTCGAATTTTTTGACGAAATCCTAGAGCTCTTGCCGGACCTCATCAACCCGAGCCTCTTGTTTTTCACGCTCGGTGCGCTCCTTGGCCACTTTGTCTTCGGCCTTGTCGGCATTCTGGGAATGGGGGTCCCCAGACTTGCCTGCCTGTGGCCTGCGGCATGGCTCAAGTGGGGGCCCAATGCAGCCTAGCTTCATCAGCCCAAGCTCAAGACCCTCGCGAGGGGCCAAACCTCGCGAGGCGGACGACAGGAAGCTTCCTCAGGAGCAGTCTCCCCAGGCAGGCTCACGAGGAGGCGGAGAGATAAAGGCGGGGTACTTCCCGAGGAGCTCATGATGCAAGCCATGATGATCGAGACCAGGCGGGCGCCAGGCGGGAGCCGGCCTGCGCAGTGTCCTTGTTTCCCTTTCGGTGCAAAGGGGGCAAGCACAGACCAGGGCATCAGGCAAAGGTTACCGTTTCGGTGCAACAAGACCAAGACCAGCAGAACGGCAGGATGGAGGTCAATGTGGAGCCCAGAGCAGCGTCATCGTCAGAGCCTTTGGCAGCCGAAGACCAACTTTAGTCAGGATAAGTGTACCAGATATTCCCCTTCAAAATGGCCAATTGTTGGCGCCCTTCCCGCTCATTATTTGGGGAGAGGCCCAGGGCCTCGCTCTATAAATAGGACTAGCTACCACAGAGTAGAGGCATCGAACATCTATCTCAAGAAGACACATAGACTAGAGAGAGGCGACTGAACTCACCCAAGCAATTCATCGCACCAGCTCAAGAACAGCCACTCGCGAGGATGTTCTCCCTTTGTACTATTCATCATCAGCCCCAGAGGCAATGCACCACACCACACACTGGAGTAGGGCATTACACCACAATGGTGGCCGAACCAGTATAAATCTCGTGTCCCTTGTGTGCTCATCTTTCTAGCCTAGATCCTTTGCGAGACTTGGACGCGTGAGCCGGTAGGGGAAAGATCTTCACGCGCACCCCAGAGTTCGAACCTCAAGGGTCTGCCGGAACCCAAAATTCGACAGGCCTCGGACAGCGCCTTCTTAAGGGCCGCCACTTCGGTCGTGGCCCCTATTAAAATTCATCATGCTTCTATTAGCATCAACAATTTTTTCCTTTATATAACACACGGACGGGGTATCACTCACCTTTGTTCTCTTCGAGCTGCCTCTTCACGAGACCGAGCTCTTCTTTGGCCCGGCCCAGGTTCCGCTTTAGTCCGGAGACCTCCACAGAGAGGGCGGCGGCGGCCAGCAGCGACGCCTGCTTATTCACATAGACATAACATGATTAGACTCCTGGGGATAATATTTGATCCTCTGTTCGGCCTTTCTTTCCGAATACCAAATAGAGCATCAGGGGCTACTGTCTATACCGTGATATTTTCTCATAATTTAATTACTTACCTCAAAGCCTGTCAGGAGGCTGGCGCAGGCTTCGGTCAATCCGCTTTTGGCAGGCTGAACCTTTGCAATCACCGTACTCATAAGAGTACGGTGTTCTTCATCAAGGGAAGCGCTCTGAAACGCTTCCACCAGGTTATCCGATGCCTCTGGATGGACAGAGGTCATCGGCACAGGCGGCTTGCCCCCCTTTGCGAGGGGCTGCCTTCCCGAGTCTGGAACCACTGGAGGTTCCGGCGCAGTATCCGGCTGGGGGCCAAGCTTGCTGCGGCCCCCCTCATCAGAATCCATGGGGATCTTCCCCACCATGAGCCCGGCATTGGGGGTTTCGCCTTGAGGCACCTCCAGAACTATCTCCCCCTGGCCCGGTATCCTCTGAGACAACACTTCGGTGTTTTCCGCGAGCTGGGGAGTGGAGGCCGTCGGGAGCGGACCGTTGTTCATCACCGACGAGCTCAAAGACCCATCCAAGGAGGATAAGTCGATCCTGGCTTTGGACGGACTGCACAAACATATTTTGACATGATAAGAAGCCATAAAGCTAAACATGCCAGAAGTATTATGGTATCCGGATACTTACGACTTCGCCAGGGGCTTGTCCCTGGGTAGCCACTCCTCGTCACTGTAGGCGGCTGTTGTCGAGTGGTCCAGAGGGAGGGTCCTTCCCTTTTTGGACCTTTCGGCCTCCCTGGATGGGGCGGCCTTCCTTTTCTTCTCCCCCTCGGTTTGAGGGAGGGGGTTTTCCTCTTCCTCCTCCTCGTTGTCGTTGGAGGAGTTCGCCTCGGTGTCTTCGGACGATGAGTCCGACACAACCTTGCACCGAAGACCTTTCCTGGTCCCCGTGGCCTTCTTCTTGGCCTTCTTCTCCAGCACCTCATAGGGCGCCGGAAACAACATCTCCGTCAGGAGAGCAGTTGCTAGATCTTCAGGCAACGGAGCTGGACAGTCGATCCACTCTGTTGCCGCCACATAGTCATGTTAAATCAGTATACCAGCTTAGGTTCCTCCCATGAACATACTGAGGAAAGGCACATCTTGTGAAATATAGAGAGCTTACCAGATTGGCGGGGCGCTTTGCACTGAGTCCGCGGTCCTTAGTGGTGGGAGGAGGTACTTCGGCGGCCTTGAACAACACCTTCCAGACGTCTTTGTGCGTCGTGTCGAACAGCTCTCGCAGCGTCTGGTGTTTGGCCGAATCGAACTCCCACATGTTGAATGCCCGTCTTTGACACGGGAGGATCCGACGAAAGAGCATGACCTGGACCACGTTGACAAGCTTGATCTTCTTGCTTATCATATTTTTGACGCAGTTCTGGAGTCCGGTCAGCTCTGCAGGCGCACCCCTGGCTAAGCCCGTCTTCTTCCAGGAGGTGAGCCGCATGGGGATGCCAGATCGGAATTCGTGGGCTGCTTCCCAGTTGGCGTCGCGCGGCTCGGTGATGTAAAACCACCCCGACTGCCACCCCTTCACGGTCTCCACATAGGAGTCTCCGAGCAGGTGACGTTGGGCATCTTACCCACCATAGCGCCTCCGCACTCCGCTTGCTGGCGAACCACTATCTTCGGCTTCACGTTGAAGATCTTCAGCCACAGGCCGAAGTGAGGCTTAATGCGGATGAAGGCCTTGCTCATGACGATAAACGCTGAGATGTTGAGGATGAAATTAGGGGCAGATCATGAAAATCTAGCCCATAGTAAAACATGAGCCCGCGGACAAATGGGTGGAGGGGGAATCCTAGTCCGCGGACGAAGTGGGCGAGGAACACAACCCTCTCGTGGGGCTCCGGAGTCGGAACGATCTGCCCTGCATCCGGGAGCGGGTGTGCGATGCTGCGGCCAAGTATCCGGCCTCCCAGAGCTTCGTAATGTCCTCCTCTGTGACGGAGTTGGCCATCCACTTGCCTCCCACTCCGGACATGTTTGGAATGGTTGTACGGAGAAGGTGAGAGTTGGGGCACTGGAGCTCGAGCATGCGAGAATGGATGAGCGAAGGAAGAAGGCGTGGGTGAAAAAGGAGAATCCCTATCTCTTTATAAAGGCGGTAGAAACTGTGTGCCTCCCCACTTGCCCGTTAAAATTGCTTATTCCCCAAGCGCCACGATTGATGGCGCAGTTGGGTTACCCATGCCCGTATTGATGAGAATCCCGCGATAAGGGGACACGATCTCTGCTTCGACAAGACGTGTCAAGGAAACCACCTCGCATTAAGTGCAGTAGCTGGTTGCGAAAAATGGTTCGAATAATGACCGGACCGTGGCGTGATGTCATGCTATAAAAAGCTGTCAGCAGATAAGATTTGTGGAATATTGTGCTCTATATGGTGGTATGTGGAATTTGTTTTGCAGAGCCGGACACGATTCTCGTGTTCAAAATCTTCTATGAAGTATTCGGAGAAGGAACCCACCTTGTAATGACGAAGACAATCTACGCGCCGGACTCATCGTCATTGAAGCCTGGTTCAGAGGCTACTGAGGGAGTCCTGGATTAAGGGGTCCTCGGACAGCCGGACTATATACTTTGGCCAGACTGTTGGACTATGAAGATACAATATTGAAGACTTCGCCCCGTGTCCGGATGGGAATCTCCTTTGCGTGGAAGGCAAGCTTGGCAATTCGGATATGTAGATCTCCTTCTTTGTAACTGACTTTGTGTAACCCTAGCCCCCTCCGGTGTCTATATAAACCGGAGGGTTTAGTCCATAGGACGACAACAATCATAATCATAGGCTAGCTTCTAGGGTTTAGCCTCTACGATCTCGTGGTAGATCAACTCTTGTAATACTCATATCATCAAGATCAATCAAGCAGGAAGTAGGGTATTACCTCCATCGAGAGGGCCCGAACCTAGGTAAACATCGTGTCCCCCGCTCCTGTTACCATTAGCCTTAGACGCACAGTTCAGGACCCCCTACCCGAGATCCGTCGGTTTTGACACCGATAACGAGCAACAACTTTTTACCGTCTTCTCAGAAGGCAGCCATCCAGTGGGGGTTCATGCCGACCCAGTACATACCTGCCAAGAAGTTTCGGGCGATGGTGATCGGATCGAAGTCGAGGGAAATGATGTACGGCGACCCACTACATACCTGCAAAGAAGTTTCGGCTAATGGATATCGGATTGAAGTCGAGGGGCATCATGTACGCCTCCGTATCATGGTGAGCCAATCTCGCAAGACCAGATAGCAGCAAGCAGGGTGTCTTGAAAAGCTTAGTCCTCGCTTCGACGATGGCCCTGTGCATGTCCCTCGAGCATCCAGCCAGCCGCAGGGCGCTCAACATATCCATACACGAACAACAGAGGTCGAGAATGTCACTGGGGAGATTGCTCCAATTGCGGCTCATATGGATGTTGCGCGGTTCACGTTCGGCCATGGGGGAGTTTGGAAGGTGGGGGTTTTGGGGGGCTTGATTTACGGAGGAGAAGGTTGTCGGTGTTGGAGCGGCTAGCGAGGGAATAGTGGTACTAGGCAAGGCGAGCGAGGCGACAGTACACGGGGGCACAGTGAGATGGAGACGGAGATGGAGATGAAGTGGTGCTACGGGAGGGGAGAGGGAGATGAGGCAAGGCATGCCAATGTGCTATACACCGGCGGTGACAGACTGCATGGTGCATAGGGTGAGGTTGACTTTGGTAACCCGAACACGCCGTTTGGACTAGTGTCAGGCGCAGGTGTCGGTGTCAAAACCGGCGTATCTCGGGTAGGGGGTCCTGATCTGTGCGTCAAGGCTGATGGTAACAGGAAGCAAGGGACACAGATGTTTACCCAGGTTCGGGCCCTCTCGATGGAGGTAAAACCCTACTTCCTGCTTGATTAATATTGATGATATGGGTAGTACAAGAGTAGATCTACCACGAGATCATAGAGGCTAAATCCTAAGAGCTAGCCTATGATGGTATGACTGTAATTGTGATCAGCCTTCTAAGGACCAACCTCTCCGGTTTATATAGACACCGGAGAGGGCTAGGGTTTACATGGAGTCGGTTACAAGGAAGGAAACACAATATCCGGATCGCCAAGCTTGCCTTCCCCGCCAAGGAGAGTCCCATCCGGACACGGGCCAAAGTCTTGAGTCTTGTATATTCACGCTTCAATAGTCCGGACGTTATACACAATCCGGCTGTCCGGATACCCCCTTATCGAGGACTCCCTCAGTAGCCCCTGAACCAGGCTTCAATGGCGATGAGTCCGGCGCGCAGTATTGTCTTCGTCATTGCAAGGCGGGTTCCTTCTCCGAATACTCCAAAGTGTTTATCAAACACGTAGACCGTGTCCGGATCTGCAAGATGATCTTCACATGGTATAGATCTGATTTGCTGGCAATCTTCGTGCGTCGTGCCCTTGCATCATGGTCTGGTCCAACACGAACCGGGGTTTCTTACCCCACCACGACTCGTGTTACGAGGCGGTTTTATTAGCACGTCTCATCGAGGCAGAGATCGTGTTCCTCTTATTACGGGATTTTCCATCAATATGAGCGTGCGTGACCCCATGACGGCTGTTGGTATAACCCCGTGTGTTTTTAGATAAGCCTCAAACGGTCACACCGGGGACTCTTGATATTCACCCTCTTTATAAAGGGGTCGATACCTACGCCTCTTTTTCACCTTCATCGCGCCTTCTCGCACCTCGAGTTCTAACACCCAGAACCTAAGCTCCAATCCCCCGGAACCTCCAATATGTTCGGATCTGACCCTCAAGGCCGATGGGTGGCCTCCTCGATCGAAGAGAAGGACATTTCAAAGCTTAGGGAGGTCGGATACCTGACCGCCGATATCCAGCACAAGCTTCCTGCTCCAGGGTAGGTCATCCCTATGCCGGAGCCCAATGAGTGTGTCGTTTTCGTCCCACACTTCCTCAGCGGTTTGGGTTTCACCCTCGATCCCTTC
This sequence comes from Triticum dicoccoides, assembly GCF_002162155.2. Taxonomy (NCBI): domain Eukaryota; kingdom Viridiplantae; phylum Streptophyta; class Magnoliopsida; order Poales; family Poaceae; genus Triticum; species Triticum dicoccoides. Next base: position 402,261,201 of record NC_041385.1, on the reverse strand, counting down.
TTGAGGGGGATCATATTCTACTATGGATTGGATTTTCATGATCTGGCTCCAGATGCTATCCTCCATATCTCGTCGTTTATTATCGTGTGTGAGGCTTTTCTCCACGTCACGCCACACTTCGGCTTATGGCTCAAGACCTTCAATGTGAAGCCGAAGATAATCGGGGGGCGATATGTGGAGTACGGAGGTGCCGTAATAAGGAGAAACGCCAATGCCCCATGGCAAGAGGGTTCTTTCCCAGAAATATCCGATGTATGGCAACGGAGGTGGTTTTATGCCACGGCTCCCAGAGGCACAAAGTGGGCGGCTGCCCCTGAGTTCCGCTCAGGCCCTCCGTCACAACTGGCGTCTTGGACAGATGTAGGACGGAATTGGGGGCCCGCTGGTGATGTACCACTACTGCAGAATCATATCCAGGAGCTTCTTGAGAGGGGCATCAACCTTGTCAGCATAATGCAAGTAATGTTAATCCGGCGGATGTTGTCGTGCCAACGCCGGCCTCTTCGGATGTGGGAGTTCAATCCGGAGGGTCCACGGACTGTCAAGCACTTCTTTGGCTTGAAGCCCGAAGAGATGTGCAAATTATTCTTCGGACAGAAAGTAGTGTGTCCGGACACCACCGAGGATGCGGGCCTAAGCTGCAATCGCCTAGATACCCAAGTAAGTAGCCTTGATACCGAACACCCTATTTTGTATTTATCATGACTGTTTATCCTGACAATCATCCATGTCCAGGAATGGCTCAACAAGGCGGAGAGAATCAGGTGTCCGGGACCACTTCCCGAAGGCTCGTCCGCCCCTACCATGGCCAATATGCTCGACCGGGTACTTAGCAGAATGCCCACGGGGAAAGACAAGGGGAGGGACGAAGAATCCGAACCCCACACACTATGCATCCGAACCGGGGGAATTGTTACCTCCCCCAAGGAGGATAGTCGGGGAGTGGAGGCCAAGGCCTCCTCCTCGCGCGGGAAGAAGAGGGCCGCCTCCAAAGACTTGGAGGCGGAGACGCCCAAACCAGGGAAGAAGGTATCACCAAGGCGCTCTGCCGCGACGGGCATCCTCACCGTGTTATGCCCGCCAACGGGCCAGCCCTCCACCGAGTTGTAAGTCAATCATTAATTTGAAGGTACTGTATTTCTCCTGGATCAATAACCAGGATTCAACTTTTTGCAGTCCGGCTGGCAGCTCTTCTCAACAGGGATCGTCTTCGGGGGACCTTCCTTCGGAGATGATGGAGAGCGAGACCCCACCCACCTCTCTAATTCATGAAGCGGGCGACACCGAGGTGTCATCACGGAGGAGTCTGGATCTGCCGAAGCCAGAGGCCACTACGTCAGTCGCCCTGAGTCCGGACGAACTGACGGGCTTACTAGAGCGAGCTACGCTCTGAGAGGAGCACCGCTCATTAATGAGTGCGGTGCTCAAGAAGATTTCATCCGCTACAAGCGGTTTGAATGAAGCATTCACAAGCCTGCTCAAGGGCTTTGAGGTACGTAATGAAGAATGCACTATTTGTTTGGCTGTGAGGCACGCGGTAGGTGTGCTCCATATAGATAGTAGCCCATGAGACTCTGGTTGTCTGCCCTAGGCAGCAAACGGAGGATCATAAACCAATGATTTATGTTGTAAATATGTGCAGTTACCTGTGGGTCTGGCCGCCGACCCGTCCATTGAAGTTGCCGAACTGACGAGGTAAATTGGGTCGATTGATGCCGATATCACTCTGATGAATGAGCGGCTGGATAAATCACATGGTATTTGCCCTGCCTTCCATTGCATAGGAAAATTTCAAGGTGGCACATATTAATGTAATATGTTCAGACTACAGATGGTGCTGCTCTCGTGGAGGCCCTGAGGGCGGAACTTGCTCTAGCCAAGGAACAAGCTCGGGTGAGCAATGCGGCTGCCCTAAAGGCGGCCGAGGAATTAAGAGCCGAACAGGCTGCTCATCGCCGAAGCGAGGAAAAGATAGCCGAAATGGCTATCGAGTTAAAAAATGCCACTGACCGGTATGAGCTCCTGAAAAAGGAGCATGAGGATAAATTGGCTGACCTGAGCAAGGCACTTAATGCCACCAAGCAAATACAGACCGAGCTCAGGGGTGCACGGGAGGAGCTTCAACAGGCCGGTAAAATTGCAGCTGGGGGCTCCTATTTGCTGCGGACGAAGTTCTTCGATCCGAAGTACGCTCCCCTGGATGGACGCTGGAGTTCGCAGGACGCATACGCGAACCTGGCGAAGAGTACGGCTGATGCTGTGGAGTTCTTCAAAGATCAGGGTGAACAGGAGGTGGAGAAGCTTTTCTGGTCGCAGTTCAATGCTCCCACTCGCCCGCTGCCGTTAAGTGATAAGATGGCTGCTGTGGCGGAGCTTCACAGGCTGTCTGGGCTTGCGATGCAGTCTGTAATAGACCATCTTTGGTTGAAGGGGCCTAAGCCGGACAGTTACTTTGGTTTGGTGCAACAGTTCCTTGGGGCCGTGCCTCGGATCGATGCCATGAGGAGGTCGGCATGCATAGAGGGTGCGCGGATGGCCCTTACCCGCGTTAAAGCGTATTGGACAGATATGGATGCCAATATGATAGCGTCCCAGGATCCAGTGGGGGGCCAATATCCGGCCGGGCACTACTTGGCGCAGGTCACAGAGGGTGCCCGCCTGATGGAGGCGCAGTGCCCGAAGAATCTCCTATTCGAGTGATGATTCAAATCATTGTAAAAACAATGTTATTTTGATTATAAGGCTATATTTATAATGTTTGTCTGAAAATATGATTGTGTCCCCTATGCGGCCGTTTATATATATATATATATATATATATATATATATATATATATATATATATATATATGTGTGTGTGTGTGTGTGTGTGTGTGTGTGTGTGTGTGTGTGTGTGTGTGTGTGTGTAATCCGAAAGTTAGCAGTCGTTAGCTTCAGCCCCCACGCATACAATGCGGGAGTGTTCGCGAAAAAAATGTGCTTAATCACT
>NC_041385.1:402119369-402258202 GCF_002162155.2 Triticum dicoccoides | reverse complement strand
AATATCCGGCCGGGCACTACTTGGCGCAGGTCACAGAGGGTGCCCGCCTGATGGAGGCGCAGTGCCCGAAGAATCTCCTATTCGAGTGATGATTCAAATCATTGTAAAAACAATGTTATTTTGATTATAAGGCTATATTTATAATGTTTGTCTGAAAATATGATTGTGTCCCCTATGCGGCCGTTTATATATATATATATATATATATATATATATATATATATATATATATATATATGTGTGTGTGTGTGTGTGTGTGTGTGTGTGTGTGTGTGTGTGTGTGTGTGTGTGTGTAATCCGAAAGTTAGCAGTCGTTAGCTTCAGCCCCCACGCATACAATGCGGGAGTGTTCGCGAAAAAAATGTGCTTAATCACTCTTTATCCAACGTCTTGGTCCATTAAGGAGGTGATCGCACGTCGAACTAGGCAATCGGACTATATAGCTGTAACACTTTCGCTTAGCCGCGGGATTCTAACATTGGGGCTACTATGTAGCCCATGGTACCTTCGCGTGCATCCGAATACGGGCGCGTATGTACCTGGCCGGGAAATGGCCCTTCATTAATGCAGAGGAATCCTAGAGATTCCGATGAGTCGTCGAGTGGTTGACCAGTCTCTCGTTGTATCATGACAGTCAGTTTTCGGCTTTCTCTACCGAGGTGCTCATCCGGAATAACCAGGGCACAATCGTAGTAGTTCTCCTTTGGCCACCTTAGCCAATAATAAGGGAACGTAAGGCGTCAAACCCAAGAGCCGGGCAAACCCAACATTTGACCAAAGACATGATTCAGAGCTGATGCATATAAGGCCAAACTCGTGACGCCGAACACTCCCGAAGGTATTCGGACTTTATAACAGATGATGGGCTCATGGATGCCCATTCATTGTAAACCCTATGTTTCCAGGTACATGCATTAACCTGTCGTGGCGAAATGCCAAAAAGGCAGTATCCTCTGTGGGTATGGAACCCATGGGATGGTTGAATAACAAGAGGCAATAGAAAAGGTTTACACAGGGGATTAATCTAAAAAGAAACCTATTGAACGGGGCCCTGCTGCACGTCTGCGCCTTTGTCTCCGTTGTGCCGCCTCCTAGAAGGGTATCGCGTGAACATTGTCTGCGAAAAAGCGAAACTCATAGAAGAGTGCAACGTAAGTATGCGATGGATAGAAAAAGTGTAAGATGTTGGCCTGCCAATAAGGTTGAGCCAAGTGTGGGGCTTTATTACGTGTTTTTTAGCCCCTGGTATCCACTATAAGATTACATGTACGGTGCCCTGGTTTAATATGGGCTGCCGGACTCGTCTAACCGTGTCTGTGGTCTTAACGACCCGTCATGTTTTTCGTTAGAGGCCGCTTATAGTCTGGTCGCTAGGGCCGTCGCATGTTCCTCTGCGCGTGAAGAGCGCTTTGTTATTCCGCTAATGGTGATGACGCCACGTGGGCCGGGCATCTTGAATGTGAGGTAGCCATAGTGCGGCAATGCGTTGAAGCGGGCGAAGGCCATTCTTCCAAGCATTGCTTGATAGCTGCTTGGGAAGGGTGCGATGATGAAGAGTAGTTATTCGCTCATGGAGTTGCCTGGAGAGCCGAATGTTACCTCCAGTATGACGGAGCCCCTGCTGTAGGCTTCAACGCCTGGTATCACCCCTTCAAAGGTGGTGTTAATCTTGCTGATTCTAGATGAGTCTATCCCCATCCTGTGGACAGTGTCCTCATATATTAAATTGAGACTGCTGCCGCCGTCCATGAGGACGTGGGTGAGGTGGTATCCGTTGATTATTGGGTCAAGCACCAAGGCATCTGATCCTTCGCACCGAATACTAGCTCGGTCGTCCAGGTGATCGAAGGTGATCGGATAAGACATCCAGTAGTTAGGTGTGGGTATGATGGGCTCTATATCGCGCGCGTCTTTATGGGCGCGCTCGTGCCTTCTCGAGGATGTGTGAGTCGCGTGGATCATATTCACTATTTTAACCTCTGGCAGGAATTTTTTCTGTCCCCCAGTGTTCAGCGGGCGAGGTTCATCCTCGTCTTCACTTGGTGTTTCCCTTCCCTTGTGTTCGGCGTTTAGTTTGCCGGCCTGCTTGAAGACCCAACACTCTCTATGCGTGTGGTTCGCAGGTTTGTCGGGGGTGCCATGAATTTGGCACGGTCTATCCAGAACTCTGTTCAGATCGGATGGTCCCTCTTTGCTACCTTTAGATGGCTTATTTTGCTGGTTAGGTCGAGAGCCCCTGAATCCGGCATTAACCATTGTGTTATCCGGGCTCTCTTCCTTGTTTTGGCGTTTGTTTTTATTACGTCGTGGCTTCCCGTTGGCATCCCTTATTTCGGACATGCTAGGGTCACTAGTGCCTTTACGGGCTAGCCAGCTATCTTCACCCGCGCAAAAGCGGGTCATAAGTCTTGTTAGGGCTGCCATTGTCCTTGGCTTTTCTTGGCCGAGGTGTCTGGCGAGCCACTCGTCACGGATGCTCTGTTTGAATGTCACTAGGGCTTTGGCATCCGGACAATCAATGATTTGATTCTTCTTAGTGAGGAATCTGTTTCAAAGCTTTCGGGCAGACTCTCCGGGCTGTTGGATTATATGACTTAAATCGTTAGCATCCGGAGGCCGGACATAAGTCCCTTGAAAATTGGCCCTGAAAGCGTCCTCAAGTTCCTCCCAACTCCCGATTGAATTTTCGGAGAGGCTTTTCAACCAGTGTCTGGCTGGTCCCTTTAGTTTGATGGGGAGGTATTTGATTGCGTGGAGGTCATCCCCATGAGCCATATGTATATGTAGGATAAAGTCCTCAATCCAGACCCCTGGGTCTGTCGTTCCGTCGTATGCCTCTATGTTCACAGGTTTAAAGCCCTATGGGAATTCGTGGTCCAGTACTTCATTAGTAAAGCATAGGGGGTGAGCAGCCCCTCTGTATCTGGACGCGCTGTGGCATGCTGTCGGCTGTTGTTGTGTTCGGTGTTTATTCCGAACTGGTATTTGGTTGTCATAATTGTTTTGATGACCACAGTCCCCCACCGGGGTGTGTCCTTTAGACCCGTAGATGGACCTAGCTGTGCCAGCTTTCTTATCCAGGTGCTCACGTAAATCGTGCACGTCTTCGGTAGTTGCTTTGTTGTGGTTATGAAGTGGTACGCATGGTCTCCTGGTCGTGTTATTCTTTGGTGGAACAGCCTCGTTGTTGAATTCTGGCAGTAGCTTGCCTCTGCGGCTTTAAGCCGTTGCTTCTGCTTCTTTAGACTTCTTGTTGTGGCCATAAGCTTTCTGTGGAGGTTCTCTCGTTCCACGCGTTCTTCCGGAATGATGAATGCATCATCGTCCGGACTGTCTTCTTGTCCTGGGCCGGTTTGATGAACTCGTCCCTCTGGATCGTTGTCTTCGGGCGTATGCTCCGAACTATGTTCGGCGTGACCTAGTTCGTCCTGCTCCATCGCTGGTTCTGTTTTGTCGTTGTTTCCTTCGGGGTTGACCGGAGTATCCATCCTTCTGGCACTCTTGCTGATATTTTTACTGTTGCTGGATTTGGAACGGCGTCTGCACCGTCGCTTTGGTCTTTGTCCAGGGGTTTTATCTTCCGGATTGTCACCGTCATCTTCCTTGGGCGTATCCACCATGTATATGTCATGTGACGAGGCGGGAATCCGGTACCCCATAGATTCTGAGTCTTCTCCTGCATCGTCGTCCATACCGTCGATGCCTTCAGAGTCGAAGTCAAGCACGTCGGTTAAATCATCAACCGTGGCTATGAAGTGGGTGGTGGGTGGGCAGCGAATTTCTTCGTTGCCTGCTTCCCACTTGAGCCGGACATAGTTCGGGCCCGAGTCTCCTGACAAAGAGAGAGACTTCAATAAGTTCAGCATGTCGCCAAAGGGCGAGTGCTGAAAGGCGTCCGACACGGTGAACTCCATCACCAGAGCCCAACCAGGCTCGGCGGGCTCGGGGACGCGCGGACTGGAACCTACAACCGGATATCAATCCGGGGGTTCGGAGTCACAGGCTCCCTCAGAAGTGAGGCTTGTGTTCGGCTCCATTGCCGATGAGGGTACGGCCTGCGGGGCGGGTTGCAGCCCTCCGTCCTTAGGCAACGCAACCTGCCCCGAAATTAGATCTGAGACTTCTGCCGGGGTGATATTCCGAGCATCGTCTAACAACAGGTCTATGTCGTGCTCATCGTGATTGTTCGGCGTTCCTGGCGCTGGCCCGCATCCGTCGAAGATCAAGTCTCCGCGAATATCTGCCGTGAAGTTCAGGTTTCCGAACCTGATTTGATGGCCAGGGGCGTAGCTGTCGATCTGCTCCAGATGACCAAGTGAATTGGCCCGCAGTGCGAAACCGCCGAACACGAAGATCTGTTCGGGGAGGAAATTCTCGCCCTGGACAGCGTCGTTGATGATGATTGAAGGAGCCATCGAGCCCTGTTGCAACGACACAGAGGAACTCTTAATGAAAGCACCAATGTCGGTGTCAAAACCGGTGGATCTCGGGTAGGGGGTCCCAATCTATGCGTCAAGGCTAATGGTAACAGGAAGCAAGGGACACAGATGTTTACCCAGGTTCGGGCCCTCCCAATGGAGGTAAAACCCTACTTCCTGCTTGATTAATATTGATAATATGGGTAGTACAAGAGTAGATCTACCACGAGATCGTAGAGGCTAAACCCTAAGAGCTAGCCTATGATGGTATGATTGTAATTGTGATCGGCCTTCTAAGGACCAACCTCTCCGGTTTATATAGACACCGGAGAGGGCTAGGGTTTACATGGAGTTGGTTACAAGGAAGGAAACACAATATCCGGATCGCCAAGCTTGCCTTCCACGCCAAGGAGAGTCCCATCCGGACAAGGGCCAAAGTCTTGAGTCTTGTATCTTCACGCTTCAATAGTCCGGACGTTATACATAGTCCGGCTGTCCGGATACCCCCTTATCTAGGACTCCCTCAGCAGGGTGTTGTCACTTCACTCTGAGGACCGGATGAATAGTATTTTGACCATCAAGTGTACCACAGGTATACTACTACTACTAGTAGTAGTAGTAACATAAGTACTCCAGTATTGTATAGCGGAAATAGGTCTCCCGTGCTAGCATGCATGTTCACTTCATCCTCCAGGTATCATCCGTATTGCGAGCAGAACCAAATTCTCATGCATGCAGAAGCGCGAAGATGGGCCTTTGATGAGGGTAACCGTGTACTCCCTCCGTCTAGGTGAGCGCAACCTAGGTGGCTGTACATTGGACGAGAAAGAGCACCGGGACGAGCAAAACTTCCAACCACGGCACTGTTACAAATGGAAGCAAAATCAGCAATTAATACGTAGTTATAAGGATGCCTTTTCAGCTCTCCAAGCATCAACGCCCTGCCACGATGCATGCAGTGGTCGTTCTGGTGCATCAAGGACGGCATGCAGATCGTTCCACACTTGAGGAGAGGAAGAATGGAAAGGTAGAACGCTGCAGCAGAGGAACAGAATGCTGGCTAACGAGGCTGGGAGGGGATCGAACAGTAATGCTCTATGCCTAAAGGTTTTGGGAAAACCTGATTTTCATAAGGTGACTTACTCACCTAGACGGAGGGAGTATTCCTTAACCAGAGAATGTTGTGTCTCCCACTCACGCGCCAATATCCATCTGAACCAGCTACGACACATTTTTTTTATCTGTTTGCATAGGTCCCACCTATCAGGAAGGATGGGCACGTACACGAACAGGTACGACTCCTCAGTCTACCCGCATAGCCTTTTCGTTTAGTCTACCTAGCCGTCTAATCAACTACATGCACGCCACTTCCCATTTAGTTCTCCATCGGGAACCGATTTTGCTCAGCTTCTTCACCTCCCCTTCGTCTCCATTTGCATCCAAACCCCACTACGTTCACATTGTTTTAACCTCTTTAAATAATGATCTACTACTTTAGTTAGACTAGCCATCTAATCCTAATTCTCCAAACCATAGCCCTCCATTCTAGCAGTTCCAAATGGTGAAAGAGATCGAGATGCAGGTTTTTTAGTGTCCAACATTTCCTCGTCGAAGGCTCGTTGAGCATAGTTGCCACCGTCACCGTACACCCAAGGGTTGTTCGGCAGTGGATCAACAATGTATCCAACTCCCTCGAAAAGGTAGAGACGAGGGTCATCGGTCTCGACGCAGAGTACACGAAGCGTGCCACTGGGAAGATCCAACGTGCCATCGTCCTTCAGCTGTGCCTCGAAGATGATGTTTTGGTGTACCACATCATACACACGCCCTCCATACCAGGTGAGTTTCATGATTTCTTTTCTCAGGAGGACGTATACTTCTGTGGGGCAGCAATTGAAGGGGACAAACAGAAGCTGGAGCCATACAACCTTGATTTGAAAGCAACGCTGACCTACAAACCAGAATCAAAATTCCTATAGAAGATTGTGATAAACAGACACCATCCCTATTCGACGTAGCAAATGTTTTGCTCGGTACAAATCTTCAGAAGGGTGATGAGACGGTGGCATTAAGATCGTCTCGATGGGAGAATTATCCCTTGACGTACGAGCAGATAAAATATGCTGCCCTCAATGCCCGTGTGAGTTTCGAGATAGCTACAACGTCCAAAGAAATATTTCCTCTCTTGTAAAAAAAATATTCCCTCTTGGTGTATATTGATATATATGAACTGTTTTGATGGTGTGCATGTCTTTGGAACAAAGTAGTAGCGTGGGTCTGCTTGACTATAAGGAACTATTTATCCGCATATATAGCTTTCTCTACTACTCCTTCCAGTGATCGGTATGCAATGCATGTGTCCGTAGACATGATAGCTTGTCCATGGAAGTTTAACTACGGCGACCATCACATTTCATCCACTGCCACTCGCGATTCCCAAGACGCCGCTCCAACCCACTGCACCATGTCCCCTGACGTGCGCCTCACCCCACTCGGCCGCACCGCCCCTCTTCCTTTGTGTGCATGACATGTGAGCCACCTAAAATGCGGTGAGCATCAAGTTTCTACCACAGCCACACGCGATTCCCACGACGCTGCTGAAACCCATGACACCACACGTCCCCCGACCTTCAGCTAACCTCTCTCGGTCCCACTGCCCCTCTGCCTTCAGGAGCATTACATGTGGGCCAGTGACCTATCGGGTCCACATGTTATTGACTCAAAGACAGGTGTAGTAAGGTGCTAAAGCTCAATCCCGACGGCCCTAAGAGGGAAATGTAACTCCTGCGCCAGGCCTTGTGGTGCTACCGCTACACGAACTCATGCCAAACTCAAGATTTGTTTCTTTACTATACATGCACGCAACAATTTAATGGATATTGTAATCTCAACATGTGATGGGGAGCTCTAAATTTGAATTTGAAACTTATAAAATGAAAAGATTCAAAATAAATAAACTAGGAGAGAGGGAGTATATCGTAGGATGTGTCCCATACGAAATAAGTCCCCTAGTTTGTCACCGCGAAGATGCGGTTAGAAAGAAGCACAGCATCTTCGTACTCGTACAGCAACAAATCGGCCACAGACAGCATGGTCCGCCTTTGACCGCCATGAGCAAGGTTCGTGCTATCTTATTCAATCTCACTGTGGTTCCATCGTACCAATTCATGTGGTGGCCCGTTGCATGGCTGATCCCAATGTTGGACAAAGGTTCTACGGGAACTGTCGGTGTCAAAACCGGCGGATCTCTGGTAGGGGGTTCCCAAGCAGTGCGTCTTAGGATCAATGGTAACAGGAGACAAGGGACACGATGTTTTACCCAGGTTCGGGCCCTCTTGATGGAGGTAAAACCCTACGTCCTGCTTGATTGATATTGATAATGTGGATATTACAAGAGTAGATCTACCACGAGATCAAGGCGGCTAAACCCTAGAAGCTAGCCTATGGTATGATTGTTGTAATGGTTGTTGTTGTATATCTATCGACTTGCCTGGCCTCAGTTTATATAATGCACCAGAGGCCTAGGAAAACAAGATTTCTAGCCGAATACGCCAGTGGGGGAGGAGTCCTTGTCTTGATCGCCAAGTCTTGTGGAATCTTCCTTGTATGCGGCAACTGTCCGGACTGGCCCATGAGTATACGGCCATGGGGATCCTCGGCCCAATCCAACTAATCGGGAGACGACGTGGTGAGTACCCCCTAGTCCAGGACACCGTCAGTAGCCCCCTGAACCGGTCTTCAAGTTGGGGACGCTCCTCGATTCTTCTGAACTATTCTTCATCTTCGGTCGCCGGTCTTGAAAACTGGTTCAACAAATCTTCTCATCTTCTATCTTGAGGATCGCCGAAATGCATTCGACGAGTTTACGCGTTGGGTATCCGAGGAGACCCTTTAAGTTTACGGCCTTTATCAATGCCTTGTTATTTTTATGCCATGCCTCGGGTTTGAAGTTGTTCCCGGGTGACAACATCCTCTTGCGTCCGAGCTCCAACGCCGGACTGCATTCGAGGTATCCTTTGCAGCCGAGCACCAATGCCGGACTGCTTCCCAGCTCTAACGCTGGACTATGTATCCGAGCTCCAACGCCGGACGGTCTCCGAGCTCTAACGCCGGACTATGTATCCGAGCTCCAACACCGGACGGTATCCGAGCTCCAGCGCCGGACTATGTATCCGAGCTCCAATGCCGGACTGTGTATCCGAGCTCCAACGCCGGACTGTATCCAAGATGTCATAGATCATCTTGGTCCAAAAAAGTTGAAGGAGTTTAGCTGAGCTTAATGCCGGAAATGCCCTCTATGGAGCCAGCCACTAGCGCCCGAGCTTTATGCCGGACTGCTTCCGAGGTGGTGCACCACCCCGAATGTGGGCCAATTTTTCTCAATATTTTTGATTGGTGCCAGTAGCCCTCAAGGTGGGTATCGGTCTAAAACCCGAGATACACATGAAGGATGACCTAAGACCGCTGATCCCCGTAGCTGCTGAGACTCAGGTTGATTTGCAAAAATCGGTCTGAGGATCAAGTCCTAGCTCGGCAGAATACTTCGGGACACAAAAAGCGGCGTGCTCGGTCCTCGAGACTCAGGTTGGGTGCGGCCGACCAACCTGAGGATCAAAATCTCCTCGGAAACTATATTGCACTTAAAATTTTCTACATAGAACAGGCAATGCAGTAGCCCCTGAGACACTGGCCAGGTGGCAACACCAGATCAGGGGATTGATGTGCCCCTTTAATATTTGTAAATAATAAGCCCGAAGCCCGGTAGCCCATGAGCCTTAATGCGGGCACGGGAGGCCGAATTAAGGATCGATATCCATAGTAAAATCACAAATTATGTGTAATGACTCTATGTATCCAAGTACTTTACGTCATTAATGCTCGGATCCGCATTGTACAAAACTTTGTTGACCGACCATCGGCTTCCATCTCCTCGGCCAATAGCCGAGGAGTGTTTGTCCTTCTTTATAAAGCCTTTATGAGGGCAAAGATTTACAACAAACAAGGAAATCTGGCCATATGGTTTTATAAACAAAGGTACGTGGAGAGACATGTTATATTACTGTTTAACAGAAGAAATGCCTTCCAGAGAAAATAGTCCCGCTATCGGTTCCTTTCTTTGGGTTGTCATGCTAAGCATGATCATGAAACCTCTGCTCCAATGTAAGAGCAAAATATCGAGGATTTAGTTTGGGAGGCCAGTTAATAGCCCCCGATAGTGTTCGGCGACAGTCGAGGTCAAGCTGGAAACACTTCGGCCAATGAATGGCCCGTCATTTAATATAGTCATCGGATCGCTGACCAGTTTACACCTATTGTGACAGTTAGTTTTTGGCTTTCTCCACTGAGGTGCTTGACCCTGCGAGCTGGAAGCACAATCGCAGTGGTTCTCCCTTTGCACACCTAGCCGAACAAAGCGGAACATAGGAGGCAAGCGCGGGAGCCGGGCAACCCAACTATTGACCGAAGACACAATTCGAAACTGATGCATATATAGCAATATCCGAGAATGTTTTTGCCGAATCTCAAAAGGTGTCCGGCGTTGCACTGCGAGACTTGTGCTGAAAACACACAAATAGTTTAAAAGTGCCATGGGCTCGAAAAGCCAAAAAAAAACTTGTTCAAAAGATTAATGTCCGAACTAGATCAAGTGTTTGGTGCCAATCCGAAAATTGGACTTAAGAAAAAAAAAGGTGCTTCTGCTGTGCTTTAACATGACACATCCTATCTCAAAACTTCAAGCGGGTTAGCCTACGGCTTCCGGCTAGTGACCGCACACTTGTGTCGAAAAAAGGAGTGATAAATAAAAACTTTGCAACGGCTGGGAAGAGAAACACTTAGTATGAAACGGCTCAAATAAACATAAGAGCCCCCAAGTGACTTGGGTAAAAGTTGACTATATAATGTAAGGTGACATGTAGAATGCCTTCAGGCCGGATTGTAGATCGTTCGTCGTAGCGGACCTTTTCGCTTGAACCTCTGGACCCAATAGTCCGGAGTGTGTCCAAATACCCTCACGGTTATAAAAACCGGGGCATGCGTGGAGACCAGGTGTAGGGGTCATTAGTGCTTTATCAGACAAGTGCCTAACTAGTTATGTTATATTACATGATTAGTAAGAAACATCTTCCAGGGAGAATAGTTCCGTTAGGGGTTCCTTTCCCTGGGAGGCATGCCCTAAAGTGCATGTCCGGACTGTGAAAAGAGCAGAAAAACATCTGGGGGCAGGTAAATAAATAGGTAAGAAATCAACTTTTAGTTCACCGACCGAGTATTCCCTTAAGAACGCTAGCTTTCGGCTTCACCCAGTCTGAGGTACACATTCGGCTGACCCGGCAGTAACAATCGCATAGGTGCTCCCTTTACCACCTAGCCGAACAATTGGGAACGTAGGGGTAAGCACAGGAGCCAGGCAACCCAGCTTGGCCAAAACTTAAGTCATATCGATGCATATAATGGTGAATAAAAGGTACATGCGGAAGTGTGACATATGTGTTGGGCATAAAGCCCGAATTAATAAGCTTCTGTTAAAGAAGCCCCCAGGTATAATGAGCGCGGGTAGCGCATCAAGTGTGTGCGAACAAAGTTTCGACAAGGAAGATAAGCAACTTTTTCCCGAGAAAGTATAATGCTTGGTCGAACCGAACACAAGTTAGAAATTTTAAAACTTTGAGCATGAAGGTAACTTAGCTGGTTAATGTGTTCGGTATTGACGATGCGGTCCGAGCTTGATGCGGGACAAGGTTCCATCCCCCAAGCCTGTCCCGAGGTGGCGGAGCAAAGAGCTCGGCCCTGTGAAGTGGTGACATAGCATGGTCAATGCAGGACGGCAGAGTGATGCCGAAGTCCCTGGCATGGGGTAATGAAGTGTTGACAAAGCCCCCCATCCAGCCGAGGTGACATCAAAGGATATAGTCCGGCTGGATCATTTTCATGTGCACAAAAAATAGTGCAAACCAGAGATAATAGTAAAAAAAAATCGTTGCATAATAAATAATTTATGCAAAGTGAGTAATAAAAGAAATATGGCCTGGCGCCGAAGTCGATGTCGATGCAGGTCGTCGGCGTAATGCAATAAAGGCGTGGCAAAGCCTGGATTCACAGGTCGGTCCGAGTTCCGGATGCGGCGTTCGTCGGACTATGTACGGAAACTGACCGAACCATCATGCGACCGTCGATAATGCGGCCAGTATTTGATAGACCTGTGTACATATGATGGACTAACCAGAGTAATAATTCCTTGGGAAAAATTAACCCAAACAAGCAAAAAGAAATACTAGGATTAATAGCACCTGGTTTTTTTGTTGTAGCAATCCAAAGGAAGGTGATTCCCAAAATTGGGACTCGATCCGCGCGCCCATTGCCTAGTCGGCTAGTGACGCCGAAGTGTCCGGAGTAGGTTGATGAAGAGATGGCGAAGCCCCCGGTCTAGCTGAGATGTTGAAGTAGGTCGGCGTGATGGACACCAGCTTGAAGAAGCAATAGTGCGGCCCTGCCGATGCAGGTCGTGACGTGGTCGATGCCGGCTTGATGAAGCGGCCGTGTGGCGATGCCGGTATGCCCTCTCCGTGTAATCCGTGGGGCGGCGATGTTGGTGATGATTTATCCTTCGCGATGTCGGACTCTCGTTCGGCTTGCCGAGATGATGATCCGAAGAAATTGAGCTCGGCTCAACAAAGCGACGACGTGTCTAACGCAGGTCAGCCGCCATGGAGTGATGTTGTCGGGCTGGTTTGACACCGGCGCGACGGTGAAGTTCGTATTGCAAGAATACTTTCAGTACTACTGGGATGTGTTTGAGAATAAAACACAACACCCCATACGAAAACTTCCTTCAAAAAGGATGTCCGAGATCCCGTTCATAAAGAAGACGAATTCGGGTTGGATTCGTTCTCGCGCAGAAAACAAATCCAAAAAGTGATGCACTAATCGGAAGTTTCCTGGAGTTTGGACGGTCGGATCGAGCTGAATTTTTGGCAGGTGGTAGATATGGGAATTCCGCAGTAAATCAACGGTTAGATCCTCCAAAGGACATCCGAGCTAGATGCTGGATACCACGCCCTAAACTCGTCCGGATTCTCGTCCAGATTCAACACGGCTCCGGTATATCGGAGATTGCCGGAGATTCCTCCATCGGAACTCGACGAAATTTTTGCAGGGTTGTTGTAGACTTAATTCCGCATAATTCCACCGAAGTAATCGTTTAAGCGACACTCGAGGAGGCGGTGGCGGCGGATACAAATTTGCTGTCCAGAAAAACAGCACGGTCGCCTGAGGGCAATGTTGACGTTGAGCCCCCGAGCTCCATGGATGACTCCTCCATGATCTAGATAGAGATCGGAGTTGGTGTTGATGAAGGCCTTCATCCGAACATGACGATCGGAGGTAGGGCGCAGTCCTTGGTCAAGCCAAGGTGACCAGCCGAGCTGGCGATGAAGAAGCCAACGTCGCAGTTGACCTGCAGTCGAGCCATTGATCCTTTCGCCGATCACACAGCGGAACTCTCAATGAAAGCACCAATGTCGGTGTCAAAACCGGCGGATCTCGGGTAGGGGTTCCCAAGCAGTGCGTCTTAGGATCAATGGTAACAGGATACAAGGGACACGATGTTTTACCCAGGTTCGGGCCCTCTTGATGGAGGTAAAACCATACGTCCTGCTTGATTGATATTGATAATGTGGATATTACAAGAGTAGATCTACCACGAGATCAAGGAGGATAAACCCTAGAAGCTAGCCTATGGTATGATTGTTGTAATGGTTGTTGTTGTATATCTATCGAATAGCCTGGCCTCAGTTTATATAATGCACCAGAGGCCTAGGATAACAAGAGTTCTAGCCGAATACGCCAGTGGGGGAGGAGTCCTTGTCTTGATCGCCAAGTCTTGTGGAATCTTCCTTGTATGCGGCAACTGTCCAGACTGGCCCGTGAGTATACGGCCATGGGGATCCTCAGCCCAATCCAACTGATCAGGAGACGACATGGTGAGTACCCCCTAGTCCAGGACACCGTCAGGAACGGTGTCACCGTTGTAAATGTTGAGCAAATTTATGTTGGTAGCCTCCCGTACATATGCAAGCCAATCTCCACTCGCACCGAGCCTAACCTGTGAAATAGTGGGCAGGGGGAGAATTAGGAAATGGACACGGAAGTAGTCTTTAGAATGCATTTACTACATGATCAAACTCATCTTACCTGCTCATCGGAGGAAATTCGAGTGCCCCTCAACGTCGGCATCTCAAGGGGCGTCAACTTGCAACTACGGCCATGCCGTGCTGGAGAGACCCCCAAGGAAACATCCTCGTGCCTTCCACGGAACATCAAGATGCATTTGTATGAGTAGTTTATCTTGTGAGATAAAAGGATGGACGAGGGAAGCCCTCTAGAGATAGAGATAGACACTACTACTACCAATGTGCTGGCCCGTGCATTGCAATGGGTCCAAAGTAGTAGAATCATACTTGTTCACGTGCTTAAAATATAAACACTCTAATTTTGATATACATGTGTCAGCAGACATGACAACTTGTCCATGGAAGTTGAACCATGGCGACCATCACGTTTCTTGTTTCTACCACCGCCACACCCACACGGGATTCCCACGACGCCGCTCCAACCCACGGCACGACGTCCCTCGACGTGGACATGGATCCTCTGACATGGCTATCACTACCTTGCCCTGCCTTTACTTCGCTGACAGGTGGGACCCACGCTTGGGGGTCCCACATGTCAGTGACATAATGGTAGGATTGTTCGCGTCAGGGGACCCTCATCCCCCTGACGTGCGCCTCATCCCTCTCGGCCCCACCGCTCCTCTCCCTTTGTGTGCATGACATGCAAGCCAGCTGAACTGCGGCGACCATCAACTTTCTACCACAGACACACCCGATTGGACGCGGTTTGCCTGCTCCGCTGTTGTGCTCCGATCCGTACTCTCACACCATCGAATTTTCATCTAGCGGCTGTGACACATTTCGTCCCGGGCATCAATCCTGAGTTGGAGTACTTCTGTACTACAGGTAGTACCCGCCGGTGTGGCCATCTACGCCTTGTAACGCCCCGACGCCCAGCTGTGGCACCCTCGCCACGGCCACGCCACCACCGTCCAGTTCATCTCGAACGAGTGAGTCGCGAACCACGCCACCACCATGAGAATGACATGTGGGCCAGCCGCATTTAAGTTCTGCATGTCATTGGCTCATAGGTCGGGCACCAAGCCACTGAAGTTTGGTCCCGTGGGCCCCGAGAGGAAAATGTAACTCCTACGGCAGGCCTTGTGGTATAGTGGTAGTACTAGTAATATATTAGGAGTACAAACTTGGTACTAGTAGGAGTAGTACTAGTACGGAATGCTCTTACTCTATCAACGATCCCCATCTGACACCAAATTTCTTGGCTTCCGTGCTATAGCTAGATCTTCCCCTCGTTTTTGTT
Source organism: Triticum dicoccoides (assembly GCF_002162155.2). Classification (NCBI taxonomy): domain Eukaryota; kingdom Viridiplantae; phylum Streptophyta; class Magnoliopsida; order Poales; family Poaceae; genus Triticum; species Triticum dicoccoides. Next base: position 402,243,353 of record NC_041385.1, on the reverse strand, counting down.
TTCCAACCCGGCGGCGGGCGGGGTGCGGTTTGCCAATAGTCGGTTTTCTCAACGACGGTCCCACATGAAAGTGAAAATGCTAGGCAACACGCCTTCCCTAAGCTATGTGTCGTGTCGGACGGGCCGTGGAGTACTCCCGATTCCCGGGCGTGTGGGGGTGCGACGCGAATGCGACAGGCCTTTTCTTTTTACTAGCAATGTGCCCGTGCATTGCGACGGATCCAAAGTACTAGTAGAATAGTAGTACTTGTTCGCAAACTTGAAAGAAATCACTCTTGTTTTGGTATACTTCTAATATATTACTCCCTCCGTTCCTAAATATTTGTCTTTTAGAGATTTCAAATGTACTATCACATACGGATTATATAGACATATTTTGAAGTGTAGATTCACTCATTTTGCTCCGTATGTAGTCACTTATTGAAATATCTAGAAACACAAATATTTAGGAACGGAGGGAGTACTTTTCACTCAAAATATATTTCTCAGGCTGTTTTGGTGAGGTGAGGGAGGGATGTGATTGCTTTCAAGATAATAAGGGGTTTTCTGCAAATTGGAGCAGAGAAGTGGGATATTGTTGCAAAAATGCCACAACTTACCTCATAGCCGTTAGATGCAGATCTAATGGTCAGAAACGACGGATGACAGACACACCACCATCACCAGCTGAGTCTTTTATAGGACTAGGAGTAGAGAAACAAGGATAAATTGTAACATTTGGTTCTGCTACTTGGCACGATCGATAGATAGAAATAATGAATGGAAACACTAGGGAGGGGCTATTGCCGCCAGATAAGCAGGGTACATAGTACTAGGTTGGTGCATCATCGGTTTGGTCACACGCGGTCCGAGATGTTCTAGTGTTTCTAGCAAGATGCCCGCACGTTGCACGAAGTTGATGGAAAAGGTAAGCACAACTTATAAATTGACGGATGGAGTACTAGTTACAGTGATGCATATAATTAATTAAGCAAAGGGATCGCACATGTCGGTATTGACTGGAACGAGAATGCAACAGCACAATAAGAATTAAGGCCACGATGATGCAATCACAGTGGTGGTTACAGAAGGCAAGAAGAAAGATGGATCCATCAATGTACGACCTCCTCCTCCTCAACTTAATGCGCTGGGCCACTGACCGGCGGCTAAGGAGCGGCTGCTTTTGTGGCGAGGTCGAGGTGCTCCTCAGTAAAGGCATCCAAGGCTTCCAGCCGGTTGAGGAAGGCCAACATCGTAGCGTCCTCACTGGCCTTGTAGATACCTATGTACACGATTTGCTCGTACACGTGGATGTGTAGGTCGACGAATTCTTGCAGGGCGAGGCGCCTCACGGCGAGCGCGACCACCAGGTGGACATTCTTCGTGGCGTCGGCGGGCAGTCGCAGGGCCACCAGTGCTTGAAAGAGGTTCCGACCATGGAGGCCGATTAGGGTGGCAGGCAATGAGGAGCCCGAGAGCGCGGGCTGGAGGAGTACGGTGATGTCGTCCGCGAGCTTCTTGAGGACGGTGAACTTGTTGCTGGTGGCAACGATCATCTAGTCCAACTGAGAGTTGTAGTTGGCGTCGACAGCGGCCATCCACCAGCCGGTCTCCAACATCGTCTGGAGACGATCCTCGGGGCCATGCTGCAGGCCGGCGTTGTGGACCATCTGGCACAGCCGCTGGCCGCTCGTGCGCATCGCTGCCATGGGTCTGGAGTGAGCTCTTTTGTGCTTAGTGTAGGTGCTTAGGCAAATGCTTAGGTGCGTACAATGTGGTAGATGCATTGGATGGAGGGGCGCCTTTATATGAGGGCAAACTGCGTTGCATTCACATCGTGCAGCCTCTTTTCCCGGACCTCCTCCCATTACTTCCCTCATGCATTAATTGAAGGAGGATGCATTGGCCGTTCAACATTTCGGGAACCGCCACTCCTTCCCTCGTCTGCATTAAATCTGTATCGGGAACTGCGCTGCCCGCTGTCAAATCGAATACTCCCTCCGTCTAGGTGAGTAAGTCACCTTACCAAAACCAAATAGTAAACACATAGGCGCGATGCATTAACTCTCACATTGTTTCTTATTTTTTGACATAAATAGAGGAATCAACCAATAAGAGATGTGGGGCTTGTATGCTTTTAATGACTTGAGACTATCAAACATGACATGCAGTGGTCAGTTCATTGCACACAATGATATTAATAATGCTTAGTATCATATATTAGTATCATGTACTCCCTCCGTTCCTAAATAATTGTCTTTTTAGTAATTTCAAATGAACTACTACATACGGATGTATATAGACATATTTTAGAGTGTAGATTCACTCTTTTTACTCCGTATGTAGTCACTTGTTGAAGTCTCTAGAAAGACAAATAGTCCCTCCGTTTCTTTTTACTCCGCATATAAGATTTGGTCAAAGTCAAACTACACAAAGTTTGACTAAATTTATATGAAAAATTATGAACATCTACAATACTAAAATTATATAGTATGAAAATATGTTCCATGGTACATCTGAATATATTGATTTCATATTGTGAATGTTTATATTTTTTAATATAAAGTTAGTCAAACTCTATAAAGCTTGACTTCGACCAAAACTTATATGCGGACTAAAAAGAAACGGAGGGAGTAGTACTTTATTTATTTCCATGTATGACACATAGTAGCATAGCATTTATTATGATATGGTATCATGATATGATAGTCAACTCTCTCTTTCTTCATTTAATTCTACGAAACCTCATCAAAATTGCCTAGTTGGCATGCATGATACTAGCTATGATACTACCATTACAACCAGCCTTAGCAAATAAACATTAAGTTCTCTCGTTTTCCTCTCCACCTTGGTCACCTAGACGGAGGGAGTATATTGTGCTATTTAAAAGTTGAGGGCGGGGCTTTTCTTGTGCGGTAGGCGGGGCAGTTCCGCCTAGTCGGTTCGACAGAGACGCGAGAAGATGAGGGAGTAGGCTGCTGCAAACGTAGGGCTATGTGATTTGACAACGAGTTACTGCTAGACACGTGGGGCCCCGTGATTTGACTTGCCATTATCATTTTAACTACAGCGCTACGACCGGCGTGAGTCTCCCGATTCCTGACCACCTCCATACAGGTGCCTCTCTCAATGCTCCACCATGTAGTAGAGGCTGGCTCTTGCATGAGAGCCCACTTCTCCACTTTTTCCTTGCCTCTTTCCTCCACATATGCAAAACTGTCATGTAAAGCGGGCTTATAGCCCACTATTGTAGTACTTACTTGCTCCTACATGTGCTAAGCTTGCCACATAGGCATAACGTCTGATGTGGCAAGTTTGCTGACCCAAGGAAGAAACGATGCTAAACGTGTGTTCCTAGGTGAAAAGACAATTTTGAGTCTATAGCTAATTAAATGAAGCAAACTTAGCAACAAAAAACTAATAAACACCTATGCATTGGGGACTTGATTGCTAAGCCATTTAATGCCCTTAGCACCTCATCTAAAGCACCATTTCATTGGAAGAGGTCACTCCTTGGCAAATGCAATAAATACTACTCCCTCTGTCCCATAATATAAGAACGTTTTTGGCACTACACTAGTGTCAAAAACGTTCTTATATTATGGGACGGAGGGAGTACGAAGAAAGATATAGAGAGAAGTAAAAAAATACTCTTATAGCCAACCTTATAGCTAACCTTGTTGTAGTATGAGTGACTAAGTGATGACATGCCAACATCAGATAGCCTAATGCACCGTGTTAAATCTCCAAGGGCGCGAGCGACGCGACGGTCGTGGTAGGCGCGACCATGATACGGCCTGCTGGCAGCCCTTGGATCTGAGATCGAACGATCGCATGCTAAGTTGCTAAAAATTTGCAGAATAACCCTCCAGGATAGGATATTCACCCATAGGTCTAGAATCACGCCACGCAACCATTCGATCTCAGATTCAAGGGCTCTCGGAAGCCCGTATCATGGGAGAATGGAAAGCCACTACCCTGCCATTCGCATGCTGGCAGTTCGCTCCTACTCGTCCCTGCACGTCCTTTAATATTACGGCGGTTCGCTCCTAGTCGTCCCGTCCTTTCACATTACGGCAGTTCCACTAATCCTAACCCTCTTCCCAAATCCATGGCGTCCCAAATCTCCATGATCAGCGGTGAGTACAAGGTTAGAACCATCACCGGTGATGAGTTCGACGTCATCTACACCCGTTCTTCCGCGACGGTGAAAGGATGCCTTTCTTGCTTCAGACGCATGTTCGAAAACTTAAATGATGAGTGGGTCGCTGGCCTAGATGTTGATTACACCACAGTCCCGGGACAAGAGAAGGATCTAAAGGAGGAAGAGAGGAAGAAGCCCGTCGTGATCCAGGTTTGCGTGCATGACTTATGCTTGGTCTACCACATATGCCATGCCGATGTTGAATGCCTGGATTTTAAGAACTTCCTCGAGAGAAACCTAGTCAAATTCGTTACTATAGACTTTATGAATGACAAAGAAGTCCTGGGTCGGATAGGCCTCGTTGTAGGCAACCCCTTCAACCTCCAGAAGAATCGGCTACTGCCCTCCGGTGGCCAGCCTTCAATGATGTCCCTGGCAGGAGCCATGGTTCATCCTTCGTACGGTAAACTGGAGAAACCACATTACACGTTTCATCGTCATGCATGGCAGATGAATGTACTAGATATAGACCACATCCACTACGCTGCAATGGATGGCTACCTTTTGTTTCAATATCTACAAGGGTTGGATGAAGAGCAAGATCCAAGTGTGCGGTTCAAGCAAAGAAGTATTGGCCAAGAGGAAGAGGGACAAGGACGAAGTCGAGTACGTGGACGAGGACTCTGAGTGAGTAAGGTGTCAGTGTCGTTGCTCATGGTGGTTCTAGTGCAGTGTCTACTGGATTAGTTGCATAGTTTAATTTCAGGTGAGATTAGTTTAATTTGAGGGGTGTGTTGTGCTGAGCCCCCAGCAGAACTATGTTATGTTTCTTCTCGTTACTTTAACTCTTCAGTATGTACATACTACTAGTATTTCTTTAATAGAATTTAGCACCCCATTTAAGCACGTACTAGCTTTTTTAATAGTACTATGTGCATAATTTGGCGACGAGCGCTCTCTATATGTACCACCTTTTTATTAATTTCAAGTTTTGCTCCATGGCGCAATCCATCGAAACTACTAATGTATTGTACAAAAGTGGAGTATATACATTTTTTAAAAGGCTAGAGGGCGGGGCAGTCTAGCTTGATCAGTTTCACGAGAGGCGAGGGCCTTTGTGATTTGACAGCTCATTATTGCTGTCAAATCAAATAGTACTGTGCCGCCTGCTGCACGCCCGGCTGAACACGCCTCCTCGCCTCCATCAAACCCCTCCATTAAACCCGCATGCAAACCGAGAATCCTAATCCGGCCACACGTTCATTCATGAGCGGGCCGGAATTAAACGCAACACTGGCCGAGCTCCTCCCGTCTACCCTCAGTTTAAACAAGGACACACGCCGGCCAAGCTCCTACCGTCCGCCCTCTATTTACACAAGGCCAGGTGGACAGCGGGCAAGAATCGCACCCCTCTGCCGCTCTCCCATCTCCTCCTTCACCATTTTCTCCACTCTTCCGATGGCTTCCGAGGAGCCGTTCTCCCGCATATTACCCGGCTGGGTGGCCCGCCGAGCCCTCCGGATACGGGCGAGGCTGCTCAGTGCTTAACCAACCTCGCTTGTCCCGACGGAGCCAGTTGCCGCCCCAAGCAGGCATGTGGTTCAGCAACTCACCGCTCCAGTTCAGCTCGATGAGGAGTGGCGAGTTGCTCCACGCCGGCACGACGGTGAGCACGCCGGTACGGGCATCGTCGCTACCGCATCGTACCGCGCCACCAGTGTCTGCGGTGGCCGCGCCTCCCATGTCTGTGCACGTGCCTCCCGTGCCTGCGGCAGCGCCATGCAAGCAGAGGCAGAAGCAGGGTGCATGGAGAGCGACGATTCGGTGGCCAGCTTCTCCGTGTCTGTCGCCATCATCGAGGAGAAGTAGAACATGGGAGGCCCCCGCCACTTGGGACCCATGAAGGCCACCGCCGAGGCGACGACTGCACATTCAGGTGGTTTCTTTGCTGCTTCGTCTCTTCCGAGGACCTTCGTCGACCCCGCAAGTGTCTGGCGGACATGAGGAAGACAAAGGGATCCGCGGGCGGCCATTTAGATTATGTACTCCCTCTCCAGCTGGCGGGAAATATTTGTTCTAAGAATGGATAAATTGTATGTATCTATAACTAAAATAAGTCTAGATACATCCATTTCTAGGACAAGGATTTCCGGACGGAGGGAGTATTAATTCTACCAAGAGAGCTGGATTGGCACCGCTTAGTTCATGTAAATGTAATGAAATCCATCATATTTATATGAAGATCCGGCTTTTTTATATGAAATCATTCATGCTTATATGAAATCAGTCCGTGTTTGCGCGAATTTCATCTGGTTGATCAGAGTTGTGAAAATGTATGCCGCTAGCGTTTGATGTCGTCCTCCGCTGAAGGAAGCAGGAGAAATTTGCCGGCTGTTGTTGGAGATGCTCTTATGCTGGAAATAATAGAGTGACATCCAATCTATTTGAGTTAATTGCCTGTATGATTGTCCCTCTATAAAAAGTTAATTGCGTGTACAATGTACACGTGACTTGCAGGGTGGCTACAGCTTCGTACAGAAAGTTAAAAAGAAACAAGTCCATCCTTAATCTTGTATTGTAAGTACTCTGTGGGTTCCACTGTCAGTACAGTAGCGGAAGAAGTATATACTAAATAATTAATATATAATATAAAAATCTAAAGTTCAAAGACAGAATTCAAACTCATGTCATCGCGTTGCGAGCATCCGGCACTAACCAGTCCAGCATATTTTTGTTGTAGACCATGCTGGAGATATATCTCCATGTCTACTCTTCCATTCATTCCTAAATATTTGTCTTTTTCAGATTTCAAATGGACTGCCACATACGGATGTGTATGTAGACATATTTTAGAGTGTAGATTCACTCATTTTGCTCCGTATGTCTTTTCAGGAAGGGGTCGGATTTATCCTTGATTTATTTATGAGGTATCCAGATGGCACTGCACCGCCAAGAAAAGAGGGTAAAATCAAAATTCTGGACTACTTTTTTGAGTATGTTGGTAAGCTCCGGTCATAGTCACTTGTTGAAATCTCTAAAAAGACAAATACTCCCTCCATCCAGAAATACTTTTCATCAAAATGGATAAAAGGAAATGTATCTAGACGTATTTTAGTTTTAGATACATCTCTATTTATCCATTTTGATCACAAGTATTTTCAGACGAAGGGAGTATTTAGGAACGGAGGGAGTAGAAAACAGAGTTGGTGATGATGGTGTGCGTGCCATCCTGCAATATAGGTCGTCAGATTTATATCTAACGGATAGGAAAGAAACTATGGCAATTTTGCAAAAATATACCCACACGCCTCTCCACGTTCGCAAATAAGGCATTCCCTCGTTCAGCCTTTTCTCTCACAAGATAAACTGCTCATACAAATGCATCTTGATGTTCCGTGCAACGCACGGGCAGCTAGCTAGTTTCTTTTAAAATAGTTGTTGCATGCGATAATTGGGTTGAAGTGATATATTTTATGTCTGCCCCGAATGATTTCAGATTCACTAGTAGTAAAAAAGAAAAGGTTGCCTTGTTAATTAACAGAAAACAGGGTAAAAACTATCACATGAGGCCGGTAAAAAAAAGGCACACTGGGTTCAGCGTCATCGTCACTACAACTGTGCACACACGAGAAGTCTACATATCAAGGGGGCTACTGATCGAGGCATGGAGACACAATGTTTGAGAGAGAAACCAATTGACAGATTATGATCAGATGGAGTTGTCACCCGTCTGCTGTCATTCTTGGGGTCGGGGGGAGGGGGAGGGAGAGAAAGACGTATCGAGAGTGTGCGCGGTAGGCACAGAGACACAACTAGCGAGTGTGTGTGTATGTGTGTGTGTTTGAAAGAGGAGTAGATAGATTACTATCAAGATCGAGGTGCCACCCTACTCCTTCGGTGTCGGGTAGTGTGTGTGTGTGTGTGTGTATGTTTGAGAAAGAAGCCAGTCGATAGATTAGTATCAAGATCGAGGTGTCACCCTACTCCTTCGGTGTTGGAAGTGTGGGTGTGTGGGTGTGTGGGGGGGGCAGTGACACTCACATATCTCTACTCTTATAAAAAACAGAGTTGGTGATGATGGTGTTCCTGCCATCCTCAAATATAGGCCATACGATTTATATCCGACTGATAGGAAGGAAACTATGGCAATTTTGCAAAAAGATACCCACACCCCTCTCTGCATTTGCAAATAAGGCATTCCCTCATTCATTCTTTTCTCCCACAAGATAAGCTACTCATACAAATGCATCTTGATGTTCCGTGCAACGCATGGGCATCTTGCTAGTAGGGAGAAGGAGTTTGTGTGACACATATCTAGCTATATTAAGGGACAGGTAGATAGCATTTGTGCGAGGCATACTTAAAGCATCACGAAGATAAACAAACGTGTGCATGCAAGTGCCAGAAAAAATGAAGCGAGAAACAATGTGTGTGTGTGTATGTGCGCGCGCGCGCGTGTGTGTGTGTGTGTGTGTGTGTGTGTGTGTGTGTGTGTGTGAGAGAGAGAGAGAGAGAGAGAGAGAAATCTCAAAACAAAAGGTGCTCTGTTGGAATACCATTGTATGTATTCATATGGTTCCGGAACTCGAGTTAACCTTAGGCATATGTGTGAGAGACATTATTATACTTTGAGACATTAGTGGCTGTGGGTGGGCAGAATTAAAGCGGTGGGCGTGTTAGACAGAGAGAGCGTGTGTGTTTCTGTGTGAGAGACTTGTAGGACGGGGTAGAAAGACGAATTTAACCTACGGAGGGAGAGAAATACATGAAGTGCGCATGTGTGATTCCGATGCCCACAGGGAAATGAGATATGTATGCGTGTGAGAGAGATTGCACAATTCATTCACGTATCACTATCTAGCGATCGTGGACGTGCATCGCCTGAACATAAATCAATATCTACTTCGTATCATGGCCAAAGGTACAATATCGATTCAACGCTATAAAGATTGGACACTCACATATCACATTTTTTTTCTATTTAAATAAACCTTTTCAGTTGTGCATGCCAAAGTTACAGTGATGTTTCTTCAAACAACCAATGTAGTTATCATGTACATGCACCACTGTTACTCTTGCATTCAAATTCATTAGTCTTGGATGATTTAAGTTTCTATTTTGAAGTAATATATGTAATATTCACATATGAATTCAACGGGTACGCAATTTATGAAATGGAGGCTATGTAATCATATGAGGTAACACTTTTAAGTAGCAGACTACAATATCCATTTCTTTTTGCGCGCCTCTACACTAACACATCAATGCATTATGTTTAAAGTAAATAACCAATGGCACTAAATTATCTATTTACACGAGAAATACATAGGCTGAGCGTTTGGTCCCTTTTTTGTGAACACGCCACTACACCCGTATGATTGGTCGCGCCCGTGTGAACTTCCAAGTTATCGGCGCATCATCCTGAGTTATTGTCTTTTTTCTGGGGTGGACTTTGATAACCCACAAGTGTAGGGGATCGCAACAGCTTTCGAGGGTAAAGTATTCAACCCAAATTTATTGATTCGACACAAGGGGAGCCAAAGAATATTCTTGAGTATTAGCAGTTGAGTTGTCAATTCAACCACACCTGGATAACTTAGTATCTGTAGCAAAGTATTTAGTAGCAAAGTAGTATGATAATAAAGGTAACGGTGGCAAAAGTAAAGATAATAGTTTTTGGGTTTTTGTAGTAGTTGTAACAGTAGCAATGGAAAAGTAAATAAGCGAAGACCAATATGTGAAAAACTCGTAGGAAATGGATAAATGATGGATAATTATGTCGGATGCGATTCCTCATGTAATAGCTATAACATAGGGTGACACAGAACTAGCTGCAGTTCATCAATGTAATGTAGGCATGTATTCCGTAAATAGTCATACGTGCTTATGGAAAAGAACTTGCATGACATCTTTTGTCCTACCCTCCCGTGGCAGCGGGGTCCTAGCGGAAACTAAGGGTTATTAAGGCATCCTTTTAATAGAGAACTGGACCAAAGCATTAACACATAGTGAATACATGAACTCCTCAAACTACGGTCATCACCGAGAAGTATCCCGATTATTGTCACTTCGGGGTTGTCGGATCATAACACATCATAGGTGACTATAGACTTGCAAGATAGGATCAAGAACACACATATATTCATGAGAACATAATAGGTTCAGATCTGAAATCATGGCACTCGGGCCCTAGTGACAAGCATTAAGCATAGCAAAGTCATAGCAACATCAATCTCAGAACATAGCGGATACTAGGGATCAAACCATAACAAAACTAACTTGATTACATGGTAAATCTCATCCAACCCATCACCGTCCAGCAAGCCTACGATGGAATTACTCATGCACGGCGGTGAGCATCATGAAATTGGTGATGGAGGATGGTTGATGATGACGACGACGACGAACCCCCCTCTCCGGAGCCCCGAATGGACTCCAGAACAGCCCTCCCGAGAGAGATTAGGGCTTGGCGGCGGCTCCGTGCACTACAACAAAAAGACACATCCGTGACATTTTGGGCCGAACGAGAAAAATTATGTCATACATATGACACTTCTATGACGATAATTGTGACAAAACCCAGTATCATCATAGATGTGGTGGGCTCCTACTTCTATGACAAAAAATCATGACAGAAAATGGGCTTTTCATCCTGGGCGGGCCGGAGACGCAGCTGCATGACATTCTTTGGGCCGTCCATGATGGAAAAACCGTGGTAGAAACAAGGGGGGGGAATTTCAGGGAGTTGCCGGTTACGGTGGGAGAGGGATGCGCGTTTCTCTCGTACAGGTATGCGCGTGTGTGCGAGGCGTGGCTCTAACTGAACCCGAGCGAGGCGTTGAGCACTAACTGAACCCGAGCGATTGCACTGCAGGCTACGAATTACTGAACCCGAGCGATCGATCGATGGCTGTTAACTGAACCCGATGGAGCGATTCCTTCGCTACTGCTGCTAACTGAAGCCAATCGATTGGATGAACAGTGAGCGTTGCGGGGGGGTGGATGAACAGTGAGCAGTGGCGTTGCCTCTGGATGAACAGGACCCTATGGTGTGGAGGGATGGATGAACAGTAGACTGTGGAGGGGTGGCCGTGGAGGGGTGGTTGAACAGGACCCCGTGGTGTGGAGGGCTGGATGAACAGTAGACGGTGGAGGGCTGGATGAAAAATAAACGGCGGAGGGGTGGTTGAACAGTAGCCGGTGGAGTAGCGCGGGGTGGAGGCTAGATGAACAGGAGCCCGTGGAGGCTGGACGAGGTCGACGGTAGCCCGTGGAGGCTGGAGGAGGTCGATGGTGGAGATGAACAGTATCCCGTGGAGTCCCGTTTTGCGGTACGCCACACCCCTCCCGATGAACAGGACCCCCGTTTCGACCGTAGTGCTCCAACACAAGTCTGTTTCATTCGTTTTGCGGTACGCCACACCCCTCCCGATCAACAAGACCCCCGTTTCGATCGTAGGAGGTCTGTTTCGTCCGTTTTGCGGTACGCCACACCCCTCCCGATCAACAGGACCCCGTTCCGAACGTAGGAGGTCCGTTTCCTCCGTTCTACGGTACGCCAGGCCTCGTTTCCATCGCCTGTTCCGTCCAAGCCCTCCCGATGAACACGACCACGCATTCCGTTTTGACCCAGCCGGTTGGCTCCCCATGAACACGATGACGACGCTGTTTCTCCGTTCTGACCCAGCCATGTACGTATGCACGAGTAGGCGTTCTAGACCCCGCCCGTATGTACACATACGTGGCCGTATTTTCTTTCTTGCACCCTGGCCGCTGTACGTACGTGTACATGCTACGTGCGCGCCTCTACTACGACACGTGCGCGCCTCTACAACGACCAGTATGTACGTACACATTCGCGACCAGAATGACAACGCTACGTAAGCTTCGACCAGGTGGGTCCCGACTGTCAGGAACTTCCTTGCGTGTGAAAACGTAGCTGGTGGGTCCCAGCAGTCAGAGGGGCGAATCGTTTTTTTTTTGCCTGGACGCACTTCCTTGCGTGCGAAGGTGTAGCTGGTGGGTCCCAGTAGTCAGGGGGGAAATGTTTTTTTCACGAAATACGGTGGCCTGTCCGGTGGGTCCCCGCTGTCAGGTGGAGGAATAATTATTTTCCGCGTAATAAGGAGGCACTTCCTTGTTGCGGCCGTGGACCGAGCTGTCAGCCTCTCCACATACAGTCCACATCCGATGGAAATCATTCCTTGACCACGTTGACCATGCCGCGCCGAGAGCACCAGGGCGGTGGACGACAGTGAGGCCTAGGAAGGGGATGACGGGGAGCCGGGGAAGACGCGGTAGCGGAAGCCCGCGCCGAGAGGAGTACGAGGGTTCACTGGTTCGGCTGCGGCGTGAGGCTGCCGTTGCCGTAGGGCCTGGCCAGCGGTGGGAATAGTAGGGGGAGGTGAGGCCTCCGCGGCAGCACATCCGGCCACAGGAGGCAGGAGCATGCGGCACGACCGGCGCTGCTTTGGGCAGCTGGAGCAAGAAGACCATAGGTTGAAGAAGCACTACGGCCGGTGGATGGACATTGTATGGTCACTAGAGCTAGAATCGTTTATATTGACTAAGTTGACAAAGCCCTCCGTCCCCGTCAACTTAGTAGGCCCACAAGTCAGCCTCCCACCAAGGTGGGTCCCAGCTAGCTGGGGGGTATTCATTTTTTTGTGCGTAATAAGGAGGCACTTCCGGTGGGTCCGAGCTGACAGCAGGGGGAACGTTTTTTTCATGAAATACGGTGGCCCATCGAGTGGGTCCCGGCAGTCAGGGGCAAACGTTTTTTGCGAAATACTGGTGGCCCGTCCGGTGGGTCCCTGCTGTCAGGTGGAGGAATAATTATTTTCCGCGTAATAAGGAGGCACTTCCTTACGGCTGCCGTGGACCCAGCTGTTAGCCTCTCCACGTACAATATTCTTCCGATGGAATTCAGTCGTTGACCACATTGACCACGCCGTGCCGAGAGCACCACGGCGGTGGACGACGGCGAGGCCTATGAAGGGGACAACACGGAGCCGGGAAGATGCGGAAGTGGATGCCCACACGGAGAGGAGTACGAGGGTTCACTGGTTCGGCTGCGCTACCGTCGCCGCATAATATGTTGCGGAACGTTGCAGAAAATAAAAAAATTCCTATGGTTTCACCAAGATCCATCTATGAGTTCATCTAAGCAACGAGTGAAAGGAGATATGCATCTACATACCACTTTGTAGATCGCGAGCGGAAGCGTTCAAAAGAACGGGGTTGAGGTAGTCGTTCTCGTCGTGATCCTGTCACCGGAGATCCTAGCGCCAAACGGATGGCACCTCCGCGTTCAACACACGTACGGTCAGCGTGACATCTCCTCCGTCTTGATCCAGCAAGGGGGAAGAAGAGGTTGATGATGATCCAGCAGCACGACGACGTGGTGGTGGATGCGGCAGAACTCCGGCAGGGCTTCGCCAAGCTGCTGCGGGAGGAGGACGAGGTGTAGCAGGGGGAGGGAGGCGCCAAGACTTGGGTGCGGCTGCCCTCCCCCCTGCCCTCCTTTATATAGGCCCCCAAGGGGGGCGCCGACCCTGCGAGATGCAATCTTCCAAGGGGGGGCGGCGGCCAGGGGGTGGAGTGCCCCCCAAGGCAAGTGGTGCCCCCCCCAACTAGGGTTTCCAACCCTAGGCGCAGGGGGGCCCAAGGGGGGCGCACCAGCCCACTAGGGGCTGGTTCCCCTCCCACTTCAGCCCACGGGGCCCTCCGGGATAGGTGGCCCCACCCGATGGACCCCCGGGACCCTTCCGGTGGTCCCGGTACAATACCGGGTGACCCCGAAACTTTCCCGATGGCCGAAACAGCACTTCCTATATAGTTTTCTTTACCTCCGGACCATTTAGGAACTCCCCCCGACGTCCAGGATCTCATCCGGGACTCCGAACAACATTCGGTTTGCTGCATACTCATATTCATACAACCCTAGCGTCACCGAACCTTAAGTGTGTAGACCCTACGGGTTCGGGAGACATGTAGACATGACCGAGACGGCTCTCCGGTCAATAACCAACAGCGGGATCTGGATATCCATGTTGGCTCCCACATACTCCTCGATGATCTCATCGGCTGAACCACGATGTCGAGGATTCAAGCAACCCCGTATACTATTCCCTTTGTCAGATGGTATGTTACTTGCCCGAGACTCGATCGTCGGTATCCCAATACCTCGTTCAGTCTCGTTACCGGCAAGTCACTTTACTCGTACCGTAATGCATGATCCCGTGACCAGACACTTGGTCACTTTGAGCTCATTATGATGATGCACTACCGAGTGGGCCCAGTGATACCTCTCCGTAACACGGAGTGACAAATCCCAGTCTCGATCCGTGTCAACCCAACAGACACTTTCAGAGATACCTGTAGTGCACCTTTATAGTCACCCAGTTACGTTGTGACGTTTGGTACAGCCAAAGCACTCCTACGGTATCCGGGAGTTACACGATCTCATGGTCTAAGGAAGAGATACTTGACATTGGTAAAGCTCTAGGTAAACGAACTACACGATCTTGTGCTATGCTTAGGAATGGGTCTTGTCCATCACACCATTCTCCTAATGATGTGATCTCGTTGTCAACGACATCTAATGTCCATAGTCAGGAAACCATGACTATCTGTTGACCAACAAGCTAGTCAACTAGAGGCTTACTAGGGACGTATTGTGGTCTATGTATTCACACGTGTATTATGATTTCCGGGTAATACAATTATAGCATGAATAAAAGACAATTATCATGAACAAGGAAATATAATAATAATCCTTTTATTATTGCCTCTAGGGCATATTTCCAACAGTCTCCCACTTGCACTAGAGTCAGTAATCTAGTTACATTGTGATGAATCGAACACCCATAGATTTCTGGTTTTGATCATGTTTTGCTCGCGAGAGAGGTTTAGTCAATGGATCTGCGACATTCAGATCCGTATGTACTTTGCAAATATCTATGTCTCCATCTTGAACATTTTCACGGATGGAGTTGAAGCAACGCTTGATGTGCCTGGTCTTCTTGTGAAACCTGGGCTCCTTGGCAAGGGTAATAGCTCCAGTGTTGTCACAGAAGAGTTTGATCAGCCCCGATGCATTGGGTATGACTCCTAGGTCGGTGATGAACTCCTTCACCCAAATTGCTTCATGCGCTGCCTCCGAGGCTGCCATGTACTCCGCTTCATATGTAGATCCCGCCACGACGCTCTGCTTGCAGCTGCACCAGCTTACTGCTCCACCATTCAACATATACACGTATCCGGTTTGTGACTTAGAGTCATCCAGATCTGTGTCGAAGCTAGCGTCGACGTAACCCTTTACGACGAGCTCTTCGTCACCTCCATAAATGAGAAACATGTCCTTTGTCCTTTTCAGGTACTTCAGGATATTCTTGACCGATGTCCAGTGTTCCTTGCCGGGATTACTTTGGTATCTTCCTACCAAACTTACGGCAAGGTTTACATCAGGTCTGGTACACAGCATGGCATACATAATAGATCCTATGGCTGAAGCATAGGGGATGACACTCATCTCTTCTTTATCTTTTGCCGTGGTCGGGCATTGAGCCGAGCTCAATCTCACACCTTGCAGTACAGGCAAGAACCCTTTCTTGGACTGATCCATTTTGGACTTCTTCAAAATCTTATCAAGGTATGTGCTTTGTGAAAGACCTATGAGGCGTCTCGATCTATCCCTATAGATCTTGATGCTTAATATGTAAGCAGCTTCTCCAAGGTCCTTCATTGAAAAACACTTATTCAAGTAGGCCTTAATGTTGTCCAAGAATTCTATATCATTTACCATCAAAAGTATGTCATCCACATATAATATGAGAAATGCTACAGAGCTCCCACTCACTTTCTTGTAAACGCAGGCTTCTCCATAAGTCTGCATAAACCCAAACGCTTTGATCATCTCAACAAAGCGAATGTTCCAACTCCGAGATGCTTGCACCAGTCCATAAATGGATCGCTGGAGCTTGCATACTTTGTTAGCATTCTTAGGATCGACAAAACCCTCCGGCTACATCATATACAGTTCTTCCTTAAGATGCCCGTTAAGGAATGCCGTTTTGACGTCCATCTGCCGTATCTCATAATCATAGTATGCGGCAATTGCTAACATGATTTGGACGGACTTAAGCTTCGCTACGGGAGAGAAAGTCTCATCGTAGTCAATCCCTTGAACTTGCCGATAACCCTTAGCGACAAGTTGAGCTTTATAGATGGTGACATTACCATCCGCGTCCGTCTTCTTCTTAAAGATCCATTTGTTTTCTATCGCTCGCCGATCATCGGGCAAGTCAGTCAAAGTCCATACTTTGTTTTCATACATGGATTCTATCTCGGATTGCATGGCTTCTAGACATTTGTTGGAATCTGGGCCCGCCATTGCTTCTTCATAGTTCGAAGGTTCACCGTTGTCTAACAACATGATTTCCAGGACAGGGTTGGCATACCACTCTGGTATGGAACGTGTCCTTGTGGACCTACGAAGTTCAGTAGCAACTTGATCAGAATTACCTTGATCATCATCATTAATTTCCTCTCCAGTCGGTGTAGGCACCACAGGAACGTTTTCCTGAGCTGCACTACTTTCCGGTTCAAGAGGTAGTACTTCATCAAGTTCTACTTTCCTCCCACTTACTCCTTTTGAGAGAAACTCTTTTTCCAAAAAGGATCCGTTCTTGGCAACAAAGATCTTGCCTTCGGATCTAAGGTAGAAGGTATACCCAATGGTTTCCTTAGGGTATCCTATGAAGACGCATTTTTCCGACTTGGGTTCGAGCTTTTCAGGTTGAAGTTTCTTGACATAAGCATCGCATCCCCAAACTTTTAGAAACGACAGCTTAGGTTTCTTCCCAAACCACAATTCATACGGTGTCATCTCAACGAATTTAGACGGTGCCCTATTTAAAGTGAATGTAGCTGTCTCTAAAGCGTATCCCCAAAATGATAGCGGTAAATCGGTAAGAGACATCATAGATCGCACCATATCCAATAGAGTGCGATTACGACGTTCGGACACACCGTTACGCTGAGGTGTTCCAGGCGGCGTGAGTTGTGAAATGATTCCACATTTTCTTAAGTGTGTACCAAATTCGTGACTTAAATATTCTCCTCCACGATCCGATTGTAAGAATTTTATCTTTCGGTCACGTTGATTCTCTACTTCATTCTGAAATTCCTTGAACTTTTCAAATGTCTCAGACTTGTGTTTCATCAAGTAGACATAACCATATCTACTCAAGTCATCAGTGAGAGTGAGAACATAAGATATCCTCCGTGAGCCTCAACGCTCATTGGACCGCACACATCGGTATGTATGATTTCCAATAAGTTGGTTGCTCGCTCCATTGTTCCGGAGAACGGAGTCTTGGTCATTTTACCCATGAGGCATGGTTCGCACGTGTCAAATGATTCATAATCGAGAGACTCTAAAAGTCCATCAGTATGGAGCTTCTTCATGCGCTTGACACCAATGTGACCAAGGCGGCAGTGCCACAAGTATGTGGGACTATCGTTATCAACTTTACATCTTTTGGTATTCACACTATGAATATGTGTAACATTACGTTCGAGATTCATTAAGAATAAACCATTGACCATCGGGGCATGACCATAAAACATATCTCTCATATAAATAGAACAACCATTATTCTCGGATTTAAATGAGTAGCCATCTCGTATCAAACGAGATCCAGATACAATGTTCATGCTCAAACTTGGCACTAAATAACAATTATTGAGGTTTAAAACTAATCCCGTAGGTAAATGTAGAGGTAGCGTGCCGACGGTGATCACATCGACCTTGGAACCATTCCCGACGCGCATCGTCACCTTGTCCTTCGCCAGTCTCCGCTTATTCCGCAGCTCCTGCTGTGAGTTACAAATGTGAGCAATGGCACCGGTATCAAATACCAAGGAGTTACTACGAGTACTGGTAAGATACACATCAATTACATGTATATCAAATATACCTTTAGTGTTGCCGGCCTTCTTGTCCGCTAAGTATTTGGGGCAGTTCCGTTTCCAGTGACCCTTCCCCTTGCAATAAAAGCACTCAGTCTCGGGCTTGGGTCCATTCTTTGACTTCTTCCCGGCAACTGGCTTACCGGGCGCGGCAACATCTTTGCCGTCCTTCTTGAAGTTCTTCTTACCCTTGCCCTTCTTGAACTTAGTGGTCTTATTGACCATAAACACTTGATATTCTTTCTTGATTTCAACCTCTGCTGACTTCAGCATTGAGAATACTTCAGGAATGGTCTTCACCATCCCCTGCATATTGTAGTTCAACACAAAGCTCTTGTAGCTCGGTGGGAGCAACTGAAGGATTCTGTCAATGACCGCCTCATCCAGGAGGTTGATCTCCAGCTGGGACAGGCGGTTGTGCAACCCAGACATTTTGAGTATGTGCTCACTGACAGAACTGTTTTCCTCCATCTTACAACTATAGAACTTGTTGGAGACTTCATATCTCTCGACCCGGGCATGAGCTTGGAAAACCATTTTCAGCTCCTCGAACATCCCATTTGCTCCGTGTTTCTCAAAACGCTTTTGGAGCCCCGGTTCTAAGCTGTAAAGCATGCCGCACTGAACGAGGGAGTAATCATCAGCACGTGATTGCCAAGTGTTCATAACGTCTTGGTTCTCTGCGATGGGTGCTTCACCTAGCGGTGCATCTAGGACATAATCTTTCTTGGCTGCTATGAGGATGATCCTCAGGTTCCGGACCCAGTCCGAATAGTTGCTGCCATCATCTTTCAGCTTGGTTTTCTCTAGGAACGCGTTGAAGTTCATGTTGGCATGAGCGTTGGCCATTTGATCTACAAGACATATTTTGCAAAAGTTTTAGCCTAAGTTCATGATAATTAAGTTCATCTAATCAAATTATTTGATGAACTCCCACTCAGATTAGACACCCCTCTAGTCATCTAAGTGTTACACGATCCGAGTCGACTAGGCCGTGTCCGATCATCACGTGAGACGGACTAGTCATCATCGGTGAACATCTCCATGTTGATCGTATCTTCCATACGACTCATGTTCGACCTTTCGATCTCTGTGTTCCGAGGCCATGTCTGTACATGCTAGGCTCGTCAAGTTAACCCTAAGTGTTCTGCATGTGTAAACCTGTCTTACACCCGTTGTATGTGAATGTAAGGATCTATCACACCCGATCATCACGTGGTGCTTCAAAACGACGAACTTTAGCAATGGTGCACAGTTAGGGGGAACACTTTCTTGAAATTATTATAAGGGATCATCTTATTTACTACCGCCGTTCTAAGTAAACAAGATGCATAAAACATAATAAACATCACATGCAATTATATCGTAGTGACATGATATGGCCAATATCATATAGCTCCTTCGATCTCCATCTTCGGGGCTCCATGATCATCTTCGTCACCGGCATGACACCATGATCTCCATCATCATGATCTCCATCATTGTATCTTCATGAAGTTGTCACGCCAACGACTACTTCTACTTCTAAGGCTAACACGTTTAGCAATAAAGTAAAGTAATTTACATGGCGTTCTTCAATGACACGCAGGTCATACAAAAAATAAAGACAACTCCTATGGCTCCTGCTGGTTGTCATACTCATCGACATGCAAGTCGTGATTCCTATTACAAGAACATGATCTCATACATCACAATATATCATTCATCATTCATCACAACTTCTGGCCATATCACATCACATGACAATTGCTGCAAAAACAAGTTAGACGTCCTCTAATTGTTGTTGCATCTTTTACGTGGCTGCAATTGGGTTCTAGCAAGAACATTTTCTTACCTACGAATAACCACAACGTGATTTTGTCAACTTCTATTTACCCTTCATAAGGACCCTTTTCATCTAATCCGCTCCAACTAAAGTAGGAGAGACAGACACCCGCTAGCCACCTTATGCAACTAGTGCATGTCAGTCGGTGGAACATGTCTCACGTAAGCGTATGTGTAAGGTCGGTCCGGGCCGCTTCATCCCACAATACCGCTGAAGCAAGAAAAGACTAGTAGCGGCAAGCAAGTTGACAAGATCTACGCCCACAACAAAATTGTGTTCTACTCGTGCAATAGAGAACTACGCATAGACCTAGCTCTGATACCACTGTTGGGGAACGTTGCAGAAAATAAAAAATTTCCTACGGTTTCACCAAGATCCATCTATGAGTTCATCTAAGCAACGAGTGAAAGGAGAGATGCATCTACATACCACTTTGTAGATCGCGAGCGGAAGCGTTCAAAAGAACGGGGTTGAGGTAGTCGTTCTCGTCGTGATCCTATCACCGGAGATCCTAGCGCCAAACGGACGGCACCTCCGCGTTCAACACACGTACGGTCAGCATGACGTCTCCTCCGTCTTGATCCAGCAAGGGGGAAGGAGAGGTTAATGATGATCCAGCAGCACGACGGCATGGTGGTGGATGCAGCAGAACTCCGGCAGGGCTTCGCCAAGCTGCTGCGGGAGGAGGACGAGGTGTAGCAGGGGGAGGGAGGCGCCAAGACTTGGGTGCGGCTTCCCTCCCCCTGCCCTCCTTTATATAGGCCCCCAGGGGGGCGGCCCTGGGAGATGCAATCTCCCAAGGGGGGCGGCGGCCAGGGGGGTGGAGTGCCCCCCAAGGCAAGTGGTGCGCCCCCCCCCCCCCACCTAGGGTTTCCAACCCTAGGCACAGGGGGGCCCAAGGGGGGTGCACCAGCCCACTAGGGGCTGGTTCCCCTCCCACTTCAGCCCACGGGGCCCTCCGGGATAGGTGGCCCCACCCGATGGACCCCCGGGACCCTTCTGGTGGTCCCGGTACAATACCGGGTGACCCCGAAACTTTCCCGATGGCCGAAACAGCACTTCCTATATAGTTTTCTTTACCTCCGGACCATTCCGGAACTCCTCGTGACGTCCGGGATCTCATCCGGGACTCCTAACAACATTCAGTTTGCTGCATACTCATATTTATACAACCCTAGCGTCACTGAACCTTAAGTGTGTAGACCCTACGGGTTCGGGAGACATGTAGACATGACCGAGACGGCTCTCCGGTCAATAACCAAGAGCGGTATCTGGATACCCATGTTGGCTCCCACATACTCCTTGATGATCTCATCGGATGAACCACGATGTCGAGGATTCAAGCAACCCCGTATACTATTCCCTTTGTCAGACGGTATGTTACTTGCCCGAGACTCGATCGTCGGTATCCCAATACCTCGTTCAGTCTCGTTACCGGCAAGTCACTTTACTCGTACCGTAATGCATGATCCCATGACCAGACACTTGGTCACTTTGAGCTCATTATGATGATGCACTACCGAGTGGGCCTAGTGATACCTCTCCGTAACACGGAGTGACAAATCCTAGTCTCGATCCGTGTCAACCCAACAGACACTTTCGGAGATACCTGTAGTGCACCTTTATAGTCACCCAGTTACTTGTGACGTTTGGTACACCCAAAGCACTCCTACGGTATCCGAGAGTTACACGATCTCATGGTCTAAGGAAGAGATACTTGACATTGGAAAAGCTCTAGCAAAACGAACTACACGATCTTGTGCTATGCTTAGGAATGGGTCTTGTCCATCACATCATTCTCCTAATGATGTGATCCCATTGTCAACGACATCTAATGTCCATAGTCAGGAAACCATGACTATCTTTTGACCAACGAGCTAGTCAACTAGAGGCTTACTAGGGACGTATTGTGGTCTATGTATTCACACGTGTATTAGGATTTCCGGATAATACAATTATAGCATGAATAAAAGACAATTATCATGAACAAGGAAATATAATAATAATCCTTTTATTATTGCCTCTAGGCATATTTCCAACAGAATAACAGGGGGTGTGGGTGAGTGGAGTGGAGGGATGGGCTGGCCAGCGGTGGGAATAGTATGGGGGCGGTGAGGCCTCCGCGGCAGCACAGCCGGCCACGGGAGGCAAGAGCAGGCGGCACGACTGGCGCTGCTTTGGGCGGCTGGAGCAAGAAGACCAGAGGTTAAAGAAGCACTACGGCCGTTGGATGGACATCATACGGTCAGTCAAGCTAGAATCGTGCATATTGACAAAGTTGACAAAGCCCTTCGTCCCCGTCAACTTAGTAGGCCCACTATACTGGGTCCCAGCTAGCAGGGAGAGTATTCTTTTTTTGGGCGTAATAAGGAGGCACTTCCTTGCGTGCGAAGATATAGCTGGTGGGTCCGAGCTGTCAGCAGCGGTAACGTGGACCCAGCTGTCAGTGGCGGTAACGTGGACACAGAGGCCCTTTCTGTGGGTCCCAGATGTCAGGTGGAGGAATCATTATTTTGCGTGTAATAAGGAGGCATTTCCTTGCGTGCGGCCGTGGACCCAGCTGTCAGCCTCTCCACGTACAGTCCACTTCCGATGGATATCGTTGATTGACCATGTTGACCAGGCCGCGCCGAGAGCACCAGGGCAGTAGACGATGGCGAGGCCTTGGAAGGGAACGACACGGAGCCAGGGAATACTCGACAGTTATTTCCCACGCGGAGGAGTTCGAGGGTTTACTGGTTCGTCTGCCGTCGCCGGAGAATAACAACATGTGTGGGACTGAGGGTGAGTAGAGGGATAGCTAGGCCAGCGATGGGAGTACGGTGGGGCGGTGAGGCATGCGCGGTAGCACAGCGGGCCGCGGGGAGGAGGGAGCAGGCAGTCCCGCCGGCGCTTGTTTGAGCGGCTGGAGCAGGAAGAGCAGAGATTGAAGAAGCACGACGGTCGTTGGATGGACATCGAACAATATATAGGCCATCTGTGGAAAGCCTCAAATCTGTGGAAAACAGCATACAACCCATCTGCCATTATTTCAAATAGTTTACAGCCCATTTGCTAATTCTTACGGGTTTTTTGGATCCCATATTCTTTTTCTTAGCATTACAGCCCATATTGTTGCCACGCTTAAAAAATTATACAAAATTTTGCATATGTCGGTGCGGTCTGAACTGTTTTTAATCCCGAAATTTCGAGTCACATTCAGACTGATTTTAAAAATAAATGTATATAAATATAAAATCCAATAAATTGTCCACGCATAAAAATCAATGCAATTTAAAATCTCGAAATGAAAAAAAGATATTTGAAACTAATTGCCGGTTTGATGTGTTTTAAAAATGTACAACCCATTTCTCATTACTGATAGGCCATTTTCTCGGCCAGTCGAATGAAGCTCTCCTCATCTAGCCCAACAGGCCTGATAAATTGACTTACTTGACAAATCACAAAAAAACTAGGCTAGCCATTTTCAAAAAGAAAAAAAACTACTGGGTTGGTCTGTGGTAAACATAAAAGAAAAGGCTGTCTAGACAAGCCAGAGTGTCCCGCACAGCCCAGTTGACACCCTGCTTCCGTCTCAAAAACATATTAGATAAATGCCACTCCAATTAGGCGATTCATAAAAATGCCACTGCAATTTCCAAACTTTGAAAAATGCCACTGCAATTTTTGCAAACTTTGAAAAACGCCACTCCAGTTTGCAAACTTTGAAAAACGCCACTCCAGACTTCAAAAAATGCCACTAGAAATGGCATGAAATGGCATTTTTCAAAGTTTGGAAATTGCAGTGGCATTTCTCGGAGGCATTTATCAAATTAACCCAAATAAAAAAATAATTGGGCGAGCTGCTGGGTCCCTGGTGTCAGCCGCTCGTTGTGCAATTCTCTTGTTTATTGACTACGTTGACAATGGCATGGGACCCAGATGTCCGAAATCCACTAGGAGGAGCCATTTTTTTATTGGCTTGAAATAAGGAGGCACTTGCTTGCGTACTGCCATGACCTTGGCGGGTCCCTGCTGTCATCCTCTCCATGTACAATCATCTCTTGATTGTGTACGCGTCAACTTGCTAGGCCCACAAGTCAGCCTCTAAACCCGTGGAGGACAAATACAACCCATTTAAAAAAATAACAGCCCATTCCATACGTTCAAACGGAAAGTTCAACATTCAGAGCAAAGTAACAGGTCTGATCCACATATAGAGTACTGAACTTCCACGTTGACAACCATCATAGCCAAGTTAACTATCTACTCCCACTAGACAAGTACTAACTTACTCTTAGCTAACTAGACGATGCCGATGGTACATGCTAAATGCCGGCACCCGCGTCCTGCGCCTCGCCTTGGACTTGCCAGAGGTGCGATAGCGTGCGTTGCTCGCGCGCGTTAGCCCTTTCCATGCCGGCGTGGTCCACCGAAGCTTCGGCTTCCAAGCGGGAAACCCACTTGACGAGCTGGTAGTAAAAATCGGCGTCACGAACGCGTGCGTGCCCGACAGCCTCCAGGGCTATTTGTCGGGCGCCGGCCTCCATGTAGTCGGCCCAGTTGCGGGTGCTCTGCTCGCGACTCAGAGCGTCGGTGCGCTGCTGCTCCATGTCCCGCTGGCGGTGCAAATCGGCAATACGCTACTCCTCCGCCAGGCGGTCGCGCTCCAACAACTCCTGCTCCTCCGCCATGCGGTCACGCTCCAACAACTCCTCGATCTGCGCATTGCCATCTAAAGACAGATAGAATGCCTCCTCCCTCCATCTGCCTTTCGGTGAAAAATCGAACACTAGTTCCGGCGGTGACCGCCTCCGGCGTCACCTACCGCGGACGGGCGGGGGCATGGCGGATGTGGCGAGCGACATCGGGCTGGTGGGGGCTTATGAGGATATGGTGAGTTGGGTCACGGTGGCCTAGAGAATGCCGGGAAACAGTACTTATAGGGGGAAGGTAGCGCAATGGTCATCGGAATTCAATGCATAATGGCTTAGCGCACCAGCTTGCCGTGGAAAACTAGGGAAACTGAAATTATGACTGTGTCGTCCCGCCCGTCTGGGTCGCACGCCGGCATGGCGGTCAAACGAGTGCACTCGAATAATCTCCCTCCTTGTCAATAATGATTTCACGGATTTAAAAAGCCCACAACAATTAAAGCGTATCTTTTTTTGCATCAGTTAGCTGCCTTAATTACGGCCGGCTGCATGCAGGCACTCAGAATCGCTCGCAGGCAGTACGCGAAGCAGCATGCAACGAGTCGCAGCCGAGTGCACGCATGCAGCCACTTAAATCGCTGGAATTAATTAGGCTTAAACTTCTGCATGCCGTTAATTATTGCCATGCCTTGGTCTTTCTGCTTTGCTCACGGGACTAATAAATCCGGACGAAGGGAGTACCTTGGCTGGTGAGAGGTTTGAATTAAGCCCTGCAAACCGGAAAGGAGGTACTAGTATGTGCGTGATCCGCTATTTATTCGTGTAGGATCGAGTAGGTCGTTTCTTGAATTGAGCCCTTCAAACCGGAAAGGAGGTAGTATGTGCGTGATACGCTATTTATCCGTGTAGGATCGATAGTTTAGCTTGTCAGTTTCTTCAAAGGTAGGCATTTTTATCTGTGTAGGATCGATAGTGTAGCTTGTGAGTTTCTTCAGAGGTAGGCATTTTTATTCAAAAAACTGCCACTTCGCATCTTGCATCGCAAATAAAACTGCCAGGAGCGCATTTGTAGGCTAGCTAGTGATCGATCAGTAACTTGTAAACACTGAGCAAACAGAAATAAGTAACTGTTAATGCATCTCAATGATTCACAGATCATATACAAATATGTAGCTCCAAAAGCAAAGATCAGCCACTTCGGATCTTGCATTGCAACTAAAACTAACTAGTATGATTCCCATACATAAGATCAACATGGTAATGCATCTCAATGATTCACAGATCATATACAAATATGTAGCTCCAAAAGCAAAGATCTAGAAAAAACATATGTTCTTCCTACTAACATGGATGCTTCTCTTGGCCAACATTCAGTACAGACTGAAAGACAAATTTGTTTGTGAAGTCTACAATTCCTCTTGCAAACGTAAGTGGTTTCACCAACAGCTGGAACCATGAGAATGAATCACACATGATGGAGGAACATCCACTGCAATATGATTTGGTCTTCTCTTGATCACACCGCGAGACTATTTTTGGAATACAAACTTTAACTTAGGGAAAGTGATGCCCATTGTATAATCAGACCAAAGCAATGAAGCACCAAGTGTCGGCCAGTAAATAGTATAGTACTACTTTTCTACAGTCCATGACGTGACTATCCAATCTTTGTGTCTATTTTCAAATGGCACTGCATGCAGTGACTATACTATTCTCTTGTGCAGTTCAACCAAAATTGCGGACATTTGTTTGTTTGCCAAATAGCAACGGGCAGACATCTCTGTCTGCACAAATATCAAGCAGCTAGTAAACATATACCACACCATGTTCGCAGTGATGGAAGAGGTGAAATCGATACAACCGAAATTGAGCATCCAATCATTGAATCATGTCCTGCACCTCCAATGTAGGTCCACCCTGCCAATAAATTCACATGCAAACCACTAGTATTACTATCTAATGACAGTACAAAAAGAGTAGCAAGATAGTAGCAAACCATGTACCTTCGTAATGAACAGCTCATAGTGCCACCAATTGGATATAAAGGTTTGGAAAAAAACATGCTCCTAATGTTGAACCCGTTGGACTTTTTGTGCAGCTCCACTAAAATCGAGCATCCCTGTTTGCATACATATTGAAAGTGTGATTACTATAAAAGTGGCACTAGTTGAAGCATAGACTCACAAATATAAGCATTCCAATTTCTTAATGGGAAAAGGTAGCAAGACTGTTTCTAACCACCTGTTTGAAGGAATAAATAAAGCAACAGCGGCTGATGTCAGGAAGGCATACATAGTTTTTTTCTGAAAAACTGAGCCATTCCTAACCTTTCCTCTTCTTTTAAGCATATTTTGTGCAGTTCTACTAAAATAAAATGCCATCACCGCCTTGACAATTTAGTTACACTATACAAAAGGAAATGACTTAACATTACATCATGATGTCGGGTATGTAGTAGACAGGCATTAGAGACAAACATACAGACCTCCTCCGATAACATAATGAACATTAATTTTAACAAAGATGTGACTAGCTTTAACGGGATAATTTGAGTGAACTCTACACTCTCTGTTCCTTAATATAAGACGTTTTCGTGGTTCAATTTAAAGTACCCAAACGTCTAGTATTTAGAAAAACAGGTAGTAGTTTTCTTGAGCACATATCTGGGAAAGCTTGCCACACTTTATTTATGTCCATACACTAATGCAACACCATTCGAATACTACAAATATACACTAATCCAGTGGCTAGTGCAACAGTAGAGTAGTTAGTTTATTACTGGGTACAGTACAATGGTTTTGCTGAACAGATTTCAATAAACTCTAGCACTGGAAGGTTTCTATAAGAATTAACAATACAAAATGTAAAGGTAACAAGTTTCAGCATTGGTATACTAGCTGTGCATGAGCATTAAACCAAATACAGAAGTCTGAAGGTAACTAGCATTATTAACTAATGGCAGTATAAAAAAATTGCAAACCATTTACCTCCAAGGTAAATATCATTTCGAACTCGGGGGGACCTTAAAAATTGCTATCCCAATCTTGATAATCGATCAAACATAAAAACTTGATCGAACGAATCAAGAGAACAGCCGGAGGAGGAGGTTCCCACTCTTGACCTTTCCTCTTGTCTTCATAATTGTCTGTGCAGTTTAACCAAAATAAAATGACATCAGCGCCTTGGCATTTTGGTGACACTGTACAAAAAAATCAACTTATCTCATGAAAGTGAGGTATGTAATCTATAAGCATTAATAGCGCAAAAATCTGAAGGTAGTAACAAGTTTCATCGTTGGTATACTGGCTGTGCAACAGCAATAGAATGCCTTAGCTGAAAAATCTTTAATACATCCACAATCAACAGCTAACCCTGAAATGATCCAGTGACATTAAATGGCACTGCTTAAATTTATCTGTGGCATTAGACTGAGAGCGGCATTAGTTAAATGTGGCATCACTTTAGCAGTAGCATTGCTTGACTTGACTGCTGGCGTTATACTAATAGCAAAAAAAGTGGCAATAAGAGCATGGGAGGCCCATTCGGACAGTGGGCGCACCAGTACAATGTACCTCCACGGACGCAGAGTGGTGAGGGAGGTATGGTTGCCCAGAGCAACAAATATCCAGGCAGCATATGTGGATTATGTCCCATTTTTGTTCTCTTTAGCCACCTTTTTCCTATGTCAGGACAACAAACCGATCGACCTGGTCATTCTCTATTGCGTTGTCATGCCTTTCTACCCTTCTTCAACCAAGAGACACGAGACTCGTTCCTTAGCTACTGATTTTCCCCTTTTCAACCTAGATGCGGGTTCGATGCCTACTCTCTTGGACAGTACAGTCTCCCTTCCTTTCCTTATTCAACCCAGACATGCATTAGTCTGCATGAAGTAGGGTTTCCTTTAACAGTGCAAATTATGGTTTTCGTCTGCGTGGCCAGCAGAGCAGAGGATAGCAAATTGGGAAGATGGTGGAGTGGAAAAAGATCCACATGCAACGACGTGCCAGATGGGGCAATAGAACAAGGGTATGGTTCGAAAAGAGGTAGCACACCTGAGGGTCAGCGGGAAGTGGCTTCGCTCGTGGTCGTCGTCCTCCGCACACACTACGGAAGCGATCTCGCGCGGGCGCTAGCTCTGAGAGGACGGCCTTGTCGTCAGTGCATGACCTCGCTCGCCGACGACGAGTGCGTCAACGCTGCACATCCTTTTCTTCCCCGGCAGATCTGTGACCACCGGTGAGGAGGGAGAGAGGGGCCGTCTTTTTTAGATCTGGAGAGAGGGTGGCAGTGTGAGAAGCAAGTGGGCAGCCCTTGGCAAGAAAGCGCTGAAGCTCCAGCCTATATATCTTCTTTATACTACTAGTACTGGAGGTGGAGTAGTGGTAGAGTAGTTTATATTTTCTCTGCATACAGTACCAGTTAGTCGTGCTTCAAAACTGAACGGCACGCCATTAAAAAACTAAAGGCCGATAACTAATGCGGCACCTCGGGCCAATGCAGCCAGATCGCATTTTGCATGAGAAATTACACACCATGTTTCGTTGACATGTGGTCCCGTTCCACATATCAGTGAGACGACGGCGAGTAGTAGGAGTATTTCCGAACCGACGTGTAGGTCGGGGCGCCCCTTCGTGAACCGTGGCAAACTGGCAACCGTCCATCGACTCTTCGCCTTTCCCTCTCGATTTGGAACTGTTGTCGCACGCTCTTCCTCTCCCTCCTCCATTTTCCTTCAGCCCTTCACCCTTTCTTCTACCATTGTTCAATCGTCTTCTCCATGGAGGGAACAGGACGAAAACGACCCCGTTATTCTTGCCCCGATCTGAAAGATGACGTGGTGGAGGAACTCATTGATCGGTGCGACGTCATCACCTCGGCTAGCATGGCAGGTTCGTTCAAGCCCATTCTCGACTCAACTAATAACATCATTACAAGGAACCCAAGAGTCAAGGAGTGGTTTGATCTCCCCTATCTTCTTTGCCGGGACCCTGATGACTGGCACTGTCACGACGGAGGCCTCGCCCTGTGCAAGTTGATGCCGCTTGATAATGATACGTATGATGTTAAGATGCCATCCCTTGAGGGCAAGGCTTGGGCAGTCACAAATGGAGATTGGGTTGTTTACACTGGGTCCAATTGCGAGTGGGAACTTGTGAATGTGTACACTCGTGACTGGGTTCCACTTCCAAAAATCTCAGCAAACTGCCTAGAGGTTGAGCACACCGGTATTGCACGCATGTTCAAATACAATCATGGTGACTGTCTTCTACGGAAGATAGCAATTTCTCGAGTCCCCAACCGCTCTTGGAATTACAACAGCTATGAAGTTGTTGCTATCTTCGACAAGCTTGTTGCCGTTGTTAGTGGTTTGACTGGATGGATATTGCTCAAAAATCAGTTTTTGTACACGGATGAGTACTGTGATGCAATTCAATACGAGGGCCTTGTGTTTGCTGCCACCACTCATGGCACTGTTTTTGCATGGCATCCTCGTTGTTTCGGTACGTTTGTCTTCCACTGTAATTATAATTGTTTCATCCACATGCATGCGGGTTAGCAAGGCTGGTCATAGTGGGGAGTAACTTAGACTAGTAACATGCATATGTTACTAGTTTATGTTACTACCTCTATAGTGCATAGTATCTTAGATTAGTATCATAGGTGGTCTCATATATTGACATGCATGACACATAGTAGCATCACATTTATTATGTTACGTATCTACCTATGTTACTATAACCATCTCTCTCTTCCTTAATTGCCTGCCACATAAGCATGTTTGCGAGTCCCAAGTGCATGATACTACTTATGTTACCCCCACTATGGCCAGCCTTACTAATTAACATTCTTCTTGTGTTTCCAAGGTCCTGTGAACATTCCACCACCTATACTTGAAGATTTTTATAACCAAGGGGGAGATGATGATGGTGATGATCACGAGCATGAGGACGAGCAACGCCCATATACTATTTGGCGCCTGGCAACTAATTCCGATGGATCACCTCTTCTCGTGTGTATACAGCCCACTGATGATGTTACTGCTAAGGAAGCAGGTGTAGTCTCCCATGGTCGCACTCTCCGGACCTATTCCAACACCCGTTGCATGGTATTTGGGATGGATACTAGTGTGCTAGCGCCAACTCCTTCTCCCTGGTACAGAATTGATAGTCTTGGAGAAAACTCACTCTTCCTTGGACAAAACTATCCAATGATGGTGAAAGGCGATCCAACTGCTGTTGACACAACGTTACTACCATTTATGAGAAGCAACTGTGTCTATACCTCAGACATTTGGGTGGTTCCCTACCCTGGTACTGATATAGTAGGCTGCTTCAGCCTGGATGATCAGTCCTGTGTTGGTCTCCAGATCGACAATGGATGGCCCATCCCAGAGAATCACTTGTGGTTCAAAGCAAGTGTTTCCAACGCCGAGGAATGGTTGAGTTGAAGTTCATTTCATTGCTTGTTATTTGTTGTGCGGTGAAAACTTTAGTATTTATAATGTATCCTCGTTGTCGATGTGGGTTGATGACCTGTTGTATGTAATAAAATGATATGCCTGTGATAAACTTACTAAATTTATGAATGGCTTTCGAGTTGCTTCTGTGAGTGAGTGGTGCGACGAGGCAAAAAATATATTTTCCGAATACATAATTGTACGTGCATTGCAACAGGTTATCGGATGAGGCCAATCAACAATAGTAGTACACTATTTGTACTAGCTTCACATGCTTCGCGCGTCGTGCGGGTGTTTTTACTGTAGCCATACTGTACTACGGAACCAGCACCTCGAATCCTCAATACTAGTAGTACTATATACTAGTAAGTAGTAGGAGTAGTAGGGTGGCATGGGCCAGAACAAGCATTCACGTCCAGGAGTACGGCACACGCCACCAGCACGACTTCCATCTGACACCATATTTCTTGTAGTCCATGCTAGAGCAATCTCTTCAACCTCATCGTTTCTCTAACTCAGCCATCGCGCGGTGGGCAAGGTGGGGGTTTGCCGATAGTCGGTTTCCTTAACTGCGGTCCCACTTGTAAGGCCAACTGCAACGCACGACCCCAAACAGACCTCCGTTTTGCACGAACTCCAACGATAATTTTGACTAGAAAAGCAAGACCAAAGAAAACAAGAACCACAAGAATACATTTTACTACTCATGTAAGTTCGATTAGTGCCTTCCCGATGCATTCATTGTTGATCTGCGGAGGCTCGATCTTGCGTGATTCTTTCTTCTTCGAGTGTAAAGAAGTAGACGTTGCTTCCTCGCATCTAGTCTCATGTCTAGCCTCTATTCTAGTACTCCCTCCGGTCCGTTTTTCTCTGCGTCTAAGCAGCAACACGCATACCAAGTAGGAGTATCAACAAGTGCACTAATCTCATCTATAGCCTCTGTGCTAGCTAAAAGTGATAGAACATCTACTAAATTGCGCTCTATCAATATATGGATGTACTCTTCTTCCCAATACAAAAACTTGCATCTATTCTACTCCCTCCGTTGCACAATACATGCCTTCTATTTGTCAAAATATATATGTATCTAGACATGTTTTAGTATATAGGCCAGGATTTTAAATAGCGTCCGCTACCTCCGCTATTGTGGCCGCAATAGCGGTAGCGTCACCCTGCCGCTATGAGTTTAAGGTTGCATTAGAAAATACCGTGTTGTCATGATGCGGGCGCAATATCACTTGTTAGACCGCTATATCATCCGCTATACGCAATATCGCCCGCTATATAAGTCCTTGTTGTTCTGTTGTGTAATCTAGTTTGGTAAATGTGTCTTGCTTGCACGGTTGCACGACAAAATATTGTTAATTATAGTTTATATTCTTATGTAAATGATGATTTCTCAAATTAAGTGTCATATTTTTTGTCAATGGCCTAGAAATATACACAACAATCTCAAATTTATTAGTGTTTTTAAAAAATTGGCTATGTAGATATAGCGCCCGCAATATCGCCCGCTATCCGCATTCCGCTACACGGACCCTAATCCGCAACCAGTCCGCTATCCGCTATTTAAAGGATTGATATAGGCACATCCATTTTTGGACAAATGGAAGTCAAGTATTTTGGAACGGAGGGAGTACACAATAAAAAATTTAAGTTAGCACAACTAGTCTAATCCGAGAGCACAACCGAAGATTTGGTCGGGTTCTTCCTCCTTTTGCCGACACGTGGGACATTCAGCATCCAGGTCGTGTCATGAAAGAAAATAGAGTGGTAGTTGAAGCCACGAGATGTGCATCTTGGGTTAAACTGTAAATAGAATCTTACTACTCTTGAGTAACTCCAAAAGCGGCCACCGAAGATCTTTCTTGGATTTGTTTTTCATCACCAGCACGTCGAGGTGAAAGATGTGCAGGTTCAGTGGGTCCGCTTGCGTTTTCACTGACATGTGGGACCGCATGTGAGCAAACAGATGATGGGCTCCATGCGTCCGCTGGCTGGCTAAGAAGAGAGATAGAGGAGTTCTGAGAACGGACTGCGGGAAATTTGTCCTACGTATTGTACCTCGATATAGGCTCGATATAGTGGGGTGGCATGGGCCATAACTAGCATTCATGTCTAGCAGTACGGCACACGCCACCCACACGAGTCCCATCCGACACCAATTTTCTTGGAGTCCATGCTACAGCCATCTCTTCTCCCTCCTCATTTCTCAGCCATCGCGCGGTGGGCGGGGTGGGGGTTTGTCGATAGTCGGTTTGCTCAACTACGGTCCC
Organism: Triticum dicoccoides; assembly: GCF_002162155.2. NCBI lineage: Eukaryota > Viridiplantae > Streptophyta > Magnoliopsida > Poales > Poaceae > Triticum > Triticum dicoccoides. Next base: position 402,210,061 of record NC_041385.1, on the reverse strand, counting down.
ACTTGTAAGTGAAAATGCAACACCGCACGCATTCCCGCTTGAGCGGCGTGCCGGACCAACCGTGTGGGGGTGCAACGCAAACACGACAGGCTTTTCCTTTTGAACTCGTAACTTGTAAAATTTGGTTCTGCTTCATGGCGCGATCGATAGATAAAAAATAACGATTTTGCCTAGAGTAATGAGAAGTTTGGTTATGGCGCCGTTCATGCATGGAGTACATACGAAAATTATGAAGTTGATGCGAAAGGTAAGATAATTATTGTAGTATCATATACTACTACATGGATTTGATGGAAAGATAAAAGTACATACGGATCCATCAACGACATCCTCACGCCCTAGTGCGTCGGGTCACCAACCGACGTGTGAGGAGCAGCGGCATTGGCGGCGAGCTCAATGTGCTTCTGAACAGTGCCGTCCAAGGTTGCCCTGCGGTCCAAGAAGGCCAACGTCCTATCGTCCTCCTCTTGCATGCGCGTAGACGTGGGTGATTATGTTGATGGTGTCTTGCTGCGCCAGGCGCTGCGCGGCGAGCGCGACCTCGAGGTGGACATTCTCCGGCGCGACGGTGGGCAGTCGCAGGGCCACCAGTGCATCGAAGAGGTTGTCACCATAGTGGCCGTTGAGGGTGGCGGCCATCACAGAGCCTGGGCGCGTCGGCTGGAGGCTTACGTCAAAGTCGTCCGCGAGCTTCTTGACGACGGTGAACTTGTCGAGGAAACCGACAAGGACCTCGTCGAACAAAGAGACGAAGCTGTCGTCCAAGCGGCCCCTCGCCCTGCCGGCCTCAAGCAATACTACCTGGAGACGTTCCTCATTGCCGGGCAGCAGGCCGGCGTTGTGGACCATCTGGCATAGCCGGCTGATGCTCGCGCTCATCGCCTCCATGGGTCTAGCTTAGCTTCTACTACCTCCATCATGGTTTATTGCTCCCCATTGTAATCCGTGTCAAATTTTGACCACAGATTTAACTAACAAAATGTTTAGGCATGTTGCTGAAAATTATATCACAGAAAACTATGTTCAAATACGAATCCAAAAATATAATTTTTTTTGACATGCATCAACATTTTGTTAGTTAAATCTTTGGTCAAAATTTAGCACAAATTACAAAGGAGACTAATAAACCAGGACGGAGGTAGTAGTAGTCAACTGATCTTGCGATTCGAGTGATCACTCTTGCCCTTGGTTAGCGTGCGTAGGTGCGTAGGATTTCGTACTACTCCTCGGCCCTCTACTGCACCTGCCTTTGGCTGTATGATAGGTGGGCCAGCCACCCCCTGGGCCCACGTGTCATTCACCCAAAGGCAGTTGCCGTAAGTCAATGAAGCTGCGCCCCCCTCCGTGCCGGTGCAGTATAGTCATCTCACCGGACCTCTAGTTGGGGCCAAACGAGAGAAGTTTGATGTTTACTGGTTTATTGGTCCCCTTTGCATTTTGCGCCAAGTTTTGACCTTTGATTTAACTAATAAAATGTTAATGCATGTAAACAAAAATGTTGTGTAAGTCACATTACGAAAACCAAATAATCCCAAAACACTTAGGCATGGTGCATTAACTCCCTCCTTGTTTCTTATTTCGTGACATATCAACCAATGAGAGATGTGGGCCATGCATGCTTTCAATGACTTGAGACTACCAAATATGACATGCAGTGTTTAGTTCATTGCATGTAATCCTATTAAGACTCTAGTTAGCAAGAAAACATTAAGTTCTCTCGCCGATAGGTATAAAACACCATGTATTTATTTACAGAGGGAGTAGTACATTTTTTGTGACATGCATTACTAGATATTGCTAGTCAAATACTAAAATCCAGATGGACGTGGTAGTACTCCTAAATCCAGACGGTGGTGCTACTAGTACTAGTAGTAGTACTACCAATGTAGTACTCCTAGGAGTACTAGCACTGTACTACCCATTGGTCAAATTATTACGTGCTGCTCCTCACAGTGAAGTGACAAGACCCTGCACTGGAGATGACACCTGAGTATAGGCATCGTGTTCGGCATACCATAGTCAGCCTCACCGTCTGCAGTCACTATCATCATAGCTGTAGAGCTAGCCTGCTTACAACTAGCCTTGTTCAACATAATTTCCCCTGCGTAGATGCCCGTGCATTGCACGGAACACCAAGATTGGGGGTGGACTGCTCCGGCAGCGGCCATCGCGCCAGATTTTTCCACAGCCTTCTAGAAGTGGTGGGGAGGAGATAAGGCTGATTGTGAGAGACAAGGAGTTGTTTGTAAATAGGGAACAAGTGCGGGCATCTTTTTGCAAAAATGGAGAAGCTTGGTTTGTATGCATCAGATCTAGATCCGACGGCTATTGGTGAAAGATGGGAGGCACAACATCATCACCAACTCAAGACCTGTTTGATTTGCAGGATTTGGAAAACACAGGAATAGGACATGGCAATATTACAAGTTTCAAACTGATATTACAAATGTTAGGAGTAATGCTGCACCTAGGAAGAGGGAATTACTAGGAAGTTCACGTAAGAACTTTCGTTACTTTAGGTGGATGCAGCGTTATCGTACAAACTAAAATCCACCGCCCTGACAAGTCACTAATGGGAAAATAAGTTTTCGAGTCTCTGTCCACTTGATGTTTCAAAAACAAATTCAGCTTCTGCGGAGACTTTCTCATTTAGGCTTAGACGCTTGCGGTGATCAGCACGCCATTCATTGTTGCACGAGAGAACGCCAAACCTCATTACCTTGAGCACACTTGCCTCCAGAACAAAGAACCTGGCCAATTTAATCTCAGATGTGCTGCCTCGGTAGTCGATCAAATCAATTTCCGTAAGATGGAGATCAAGGCATTCGATGAGATTGTTATAGTGCAGCACATTTTTCACTTTCAGGTCTATTTTTATCTGCAAAAGAAGAGAACATATTAGAGCAGCTGGCTACATAAGATTGTCGTGTCATCAAGAGGTACCAATATCATTCGCTCATACGATAGGGTTGGCTGGCTAGTGATATTTTTTCACTCTCTCTCTCTCCCTCTCTCTCTCTCTGTTTCTGTTTCCTCTCATTTAACTAGGAGCACGTGAAGAGCTTGGGCATTTTTTGCCTTCCACTATGTGGCCTATGCAATATTTCGCAAAAGTATGCCACATAATATGCATCAATGTCAAATCAAAAGATTTTGGCTCCGCTCTCGCGATGTGAGAGAGTTGGCACCGCTGTGCACACAGACCCACATGTATAAACAAATCAATCAAACCAACTACACCAGCCTCTCACTCTCCCAAACAAGTGTTTTTTTATTGCCTCGGTCCTCTCTCTCTCCCACGCGGTGTTTTTTCATTGCGTGAGTTAATTTGGCACCGGAGCAAAGTAGGTGATCCAGATTGGGGCACCAGGTGAGCAATGGAGGGGCATCGATGCCAAATGCATCACAAGTGAATTTGGCACATGTTTTGGCCTACATGGCCCACTTTTGTACTCCCTCCGTCCCAAAATTATTGTCTTAAATTTGTCTAAATACGGATGTAGCTAGTTACATTTTAGTGTTAGATACATCCGTATCTAAACAAATGTAAGACAAGAATTTTGGGACGGAGGGAATACTAACTCGTATTTAGTATAAAATTTTGACCATAGATTTACCTAAGAAAATGCCAATGCATGTCACTAAAAATTACACCATTTGAAATTATGTTCAAATATGAATCCAACGGTATAGTTCTTAGTGACATGCATTAACATTTTGTCAGTTAAATCTATGGTCAAATTTTGATACTACAAAATTGGAAGAGTAAACCAGGACGGAGGTAGTACTTGCCCTTAGGGTAACCATAGAGTTACTGGAGTAGTCTAAGTTACTTTCCACTATGACTAGCCTAGGCTACTATAGTAGTACAACATAAAAATGATGCAGGTGATCACGTGAGGAAAAATACTAAAAACATTTCTTTCGGTGCAGTGCGTAGATGTAGTTTTGAACACTACACTTGTCATCGTAATTTGGGAAAATTACGAAAAAATTGAGCTACGTTGTGATTACCGTTTACTAATAGGAAAGAAGTTTCACCTTGATGAGTAGCTTCTCCGTGCATGGAAAGCATGTAAGGAATCCAACAACTTGATCTAGATTGGGGCCGATAGATTTTAGTGCTAAGATCTTCACTGTGCGCATGGACTGGGTCAAGCTTGTGGGAATCATTTTCTGGAAGACGGTCATAAATACATTAAGAAGAAATTTAAAAATGTGAATTTCAAGAAGACGGAGAAGAAGATGAGTGTTGTACCTGAACGATTACGGATCCAATAAAAAGTTCGGAGAATTTGGTAGACGAGTACACCAACGCTGTCAATTTCGGCGCGTCAATGACCCTGATTTTTGTTGGACCTTCAAGATCCGATACAAGCAATCTCTCAAGGAAAGGCGCATTCTCAATGACCATAACATGGAGCAGCTGGAGTGATATCTTCCCAATTGATGTCTTGTTGCGGGGCTAGCAAGACACATAAATCCATCGGAGATTCGTCGAGGCGATGTGGAGGCTAATGAACCCGTGGATCTGCTCAAGATGAAGGTACTCGCCGCAGTACAGCTGCGGAGCAGGTGCTCCGTAGCCTTCTTCAAGATGACAACGTCGAAGAGGTCGAGCTGCTTGAGTTGAGGAAGAAGAAGGGAAGCTGGCGCGGCGCAGCGTTGGCGTGAGGCGGAGCGCGGACGGCGGCAGAGAGCGACATCGTCCAGCTTCAAAGCTGAGCTCCTCGAGCTGATCTAGGGCGGGGGATAAGAACCACTCATCGAACTTGGGTTGGACCTTGCAGTTGGTACTGAACATGCAGATGTCAAGGCATCTGGCTGGCCCAGGGTGCGATGAAAGGATCTTGGAGACTACGGCCATGCGTTTGCAATCCCCATCGCAGAGGCAGCTGCCGACGGTGAGGTTGAAGGGGACGCAGCGCCAGAGGGGGCGCCACCACCGGGAGAGCAGGGCGGTCCGCACGGCAGATTTGGTGGGGAGGAGGCCGATGATGACGAGCAGCATGTCATCAGGGAGGCTGCTGATGAAGTCTAGGCTCGCCGGATGCGGTTTTGGCTCGAGCGGCCTCCGCTTGTTGGCTGCCTCGCCGTCCATCTCAACCGGCGGCAACGCCGGTGTACACGTGTGCTGGTGTGTGTTGTGTGTTGGGTGTGCGCGAGTGCATCCTTCTGTGCATGCCGCCGCGCAGTGGTGAATTGTGCGTGAGTGCGTCCTTCGTGCACAAGAAGTTTGTCCTCAATGCGCCCTCAATTTACTAGCGTGCGGGGTGCTACCCCGAGTGGTTTCAACTTTGTTTCCTTCACCGCGTGTCAGATGGGCCTCTAGTTTACTTATTTTCACCCACTGCCACATGGGCCAGCGCACCAAGATACAGAACACGAGCTGACAACGCAGCATGTGGATTGGTTGACCGGTCAACTAAACAATATACAGAGCTATACGCTGACACAGTGAGCGTATAATCCGTCGGTATAGAGAGTTCGAGTGAGAGGGGAGGCCCGTGAGAGATAGCAGAGAGAGAGAAAGAGCTACTCCCTCCGTTCGATAATGTAGTTACAACATTTTTTTAAAGTCAAACTTTTGAAACTTTGACCAAGTTTATAAAGAAATTACTTATATCTGCAATACCAAAGATAAATGATAGTATGAAGTAAGTACATGTTGTGATGAATCTAATGATCGTTCCAGATGTAAATGTTTTTCTCCACATATACCTAGTCAAACTTTTCTGAGGTTTGACTTTTCAAAACATCCATATGCTTATGGGCATGATAGAGTCCCTGACGAGAGAGAGAGAGAGAGTGAAAAAAGTGTGTGTGCGTGTGTGAAAGAGACATGGACAACACACGATAAAAGTGGATAAAAAGCGTGTGTGTCTTATGCAAACATATCACACATGCATCTTCGACAACGGATGCAAGGTGAGGAGATAGTGTGTGGTTGTTTGGAACCGAGAGAGGAAGACCCCTAGCACGTGGCCAAGAGGGGTCTGGCAAACAAGGGAGAGAGGTCGAGAGAGACGTATGGATAAAATGTAGACATGGGGAGGAGAGAGTGTATGTTTGTCATAGAGAGATCCCCTGGAGATCGTGATGGGACTACATTGGTGGGAGATCGAGTGACAAGGTGTGTGTGTGATAGAAGATGCCGCGAGAGATATCGAGATAGACGTATGGATGGAAGGAGACAATACGTGTGTTCCTGATGGCTAGTAAGAGATAATCATACTTAGGAGGGGGGAGTGCTTGTGCCTATGGCCCTGTTTGGATACTCTAACTCAGTTAGAGGTTAGAGTTAGATTCTAACCCTGAACTAACTCTAAGTAAAGAGGGTTTGGATGGCAGGGTTAGATGGAGTGCGGATATGGTGAGGCACCTTCACGGGCGGTGTGAGAGGGAGGGAGGGAGAGGACGAGAAGCTTCGAGGAAGTGGGGAGGGATCTGCTGCGGCAGAGCGAGAGAAGAAAGTGTTTATTAGTGGTCCCGAGAAGAACTAACCCAAATAAGCACCTCTTGGATGGGTTGGTTTTTTTGGATGGGTTAGATGCATCTAACCTAAACTAACCCTCCTGTTTGGATCTTTTTGGGTTAGTTGACTCCAAACTAACCCAAACTAACTCTAACCCATGGATCCAAACAGAGCCTATGATGGAGTGAGGGATTATGGTACTTAGGGGGGTGCGTGTCACATGGAGAGAGAACAAGGGCGGAGAGTGTTGGATGGGTCTATATGTATAGGGCGAGCGAGACATGTGTATGTGTGAACCAGGGAGATATAAGGCCCGTTTGGCTTGCGTCGTGAGCATCTTTTGCGTGGCCTGGGGTTGTGGCTGGATTTCATCCATGCTTGTTTGGTTGTTACCCTGTGAAAAAGAAAGCCCGCCTGGGCTGGGTTCCCTTGCACTTTAATTAGCCTGGCTGAACACCAGACACTACAAGTAGCCTGGCCCAAGCGACCGATTTCGAATGCCTGGCCGTGCCTGGTCGTGCGGCCACGAGGCTAACAGCAACATGGATGGATATTAGCATTAAATAATTGATGCATGGATTGATTGATGGGACGTTGATGCTTTGCCTGGCCCAGGCATGAACCAAACACTTCGGCACCACACAAGCCTGGCCAGGCAGAAATATTTTACATCTCATGTCCACACCAGGCAATACCGACCATCAAGGCATGAGGGTCAGGTCACGAACCAAACTGACCAATAAAGTTTGAGAGAGATTGAGGAGCCCCGATAAGGCTGAGTGGTGCGTCAGATAGCGGAGAGGGGGAAAGAGATATTCCATCCGCTCGATAATGCAATGCATGTAAATTTTTTAGAAGTCAAACTTTGGAAACTTTGATCAGGTTTATGCAAATGTTATTTATATCTACAATACCAAAGATACATCATACAAAAATACATCTCATGGTGAATCTAATGGTATATGTTTGACGTACTAGATGTAATTCTTTTTCTCCACGTACATGGTCAAACTTTGTGATGTTTGACTTTTCAATAAATCTATGTGCTATGGACAGAGGTGAGTGCCTCAGTCGAGACAGATCAAGTGTGTGTGAAGGAGAATGAGTAAGTGTGAAAAAAGAGTATGTGTGTAAAAGAGAAAGTGACAACAAACGATAAATTAGAGAGAGTGTGTGTTTTTTCGTTTCTTATGCGGACATATGACGCATGCATCTCCGAGATGGAAAAGCAAGGTGAGGAGATACATGAAGATAGCTAGTGTGTGATTGTTTGCAACGGAGAGAGACACCCCTGTAGCACATGTCCAATAGAGGTCTGGCCAACAAGGAAAAAAGGTCGAGAGGGACACATGGATGGCATGGATGCATGGGGAGGGAGAGAGGGTATGTTTGTGATAGAGAGATCCCCTCGAGATCATGAGGGGACTATATGGGTGGGAGATCGAGGGAGTGTGTGTGCGATAGAAAGATGCCCCGAGAGAAATCGAGATAGACCATGCACATGTTTGTGATGGAGACTAAGATTAGCTAGTCATATACATGTAGGAGGGACTGCTTGTGCCTACAATTGAGTGAGAGACCATCATACTTGGCTAGATGGGCATGAGATCGTGTGTGTGTGTGCGTGTGAGAAGGAGAGAGGACAATGGAGAGAGATAGAGTTTTAGATGGGCCTATCGAGTGCGAGTGAGATATGCATGTGTATGTGTGACCCAGGTGGATGGAGAGTTTGAGAGAGGGGGGAAGAGCTCCGAGACGACATAGTGGTGTGTGAGAGAGTTACGGGCAAAGAGCCAAGGAATTTGTGTGGGTACGATGAGTGCACCCAAGATACCTAGCTTGGACTAGCTAGAGTATCATACATAGTGTGCGAGAGAGACCTATAGATGGTGTATATATGAATGCGAACTAGAAAGACCCCCCCCCCCCACACACACACACACATAGAGAGAGAGAGAGAAAGGGAGAGGGACCAACAAGGTTTTTGTGTCGGATGCGTGCGACAGAATTGAAGATTGTCGGCGAGAGTGAGAGTGAGAGAGAGAGAGAACAGGAGTCCGGGAGAGGGGGAGGTCGCGTTTTATGCATCAAAGACTGATATAAACCATGTTTCGATATAAACTTGCATTCAAATATATAAATTGGAGAACATGTTGTCTGCAATCCACACATGAACGGATATATGCGTATATCAAACAAGTTCATTAATTTGACTTTCAACATGTTCATGGAGTACTATAATATTGTACAACATGCTACTCGATTGAGGTGTTCAATTTTGGATTTAGTTCACTATTTTGACCTACTAAACAAGCTAGTTCATTGAATCGAGATATTTCATTTTGGGTTTGATTCGCGTTTTTGAGTGGGTGAACTATTTGTCATATAGTAAATCGCTAGCAACGAGCATGTAAAAACACATTACTCCGGAGCATCATCTCTCCATCTAAAAAAGAAGTGGCAAGCTAATATTTCAAAATTTGATTCGAATCGACTTGGTAAGGTAGACGTGGATGCTCGTTCTCCCAAAATTTGAATGAACTGTTAAACATCCTCTCTGCTCGGTGGAATTCGCCCGAGCAAATAAATGGGAGACGCGAAATTGCCGTCCTATGTGGAACACGCATCAATTGGCCTGTTGTACATCGAGGGTAGGTTTGTAACTTCATCCAAGCGCGCCTTCTCCTCGGCCGAAATGACATGTGCCAAATAATTCATAAACCATGGTCGGCAAAACATGCTCTCCTCGCCCGAAATAGCTCGCGCCCACTATTTCAAAACACGCTCTCCTCGCGCGAATTCGCTCGCGCCCACTATAGTTCAAAACAGCCCTCCTCGCCCGAAATCGCTCCCTCCCACTATTTGGGGAGAAGCAAAGTTACTCTACTATCCCCGACCCTCAGTACACAGACCCAAGCCGAGAAGCCTATAGGCAAGGGTAGAACTGTAACTCCCCCTCACATTTCAGACAAATGCGTCTGTAAGACATGGTTCCACTCCCCTCCCAATTCCTCCCCCCCCCCCTCGCCCCCATTCATACCTCGTGGGTGCCAAATCACCTTCTCCCCGGGAAGCTCCCTTCTCCGAAGCCGCGAAACCTTAGCCCCACCTCCATGGCGCCCCCACCGCACCAATTTCACAGCCGCCCTCCTCCCTAATGCCGGAGACACTGTCCAATTGCCGTCATGCACTAGGCCATGTGCCTCTTACTCCGTGCTGCTAGTGCTGCCTCGACGACGGCCGCGTGAACCGTACCGGAGCCGATTCACCCCCGCCGTTGTTCACGGTGCTGGAGCGGCTCCAACTTTGGATCTGTCCAGAGACCTGGCGCTGCTTCCGCGTAGCCGTCGACCATGGTGACATCGCTCTTTCCCTGTCGCCGGTCGCCACCGCAACCGTGCCGGCCTCACCGACTCGGTGCTGGACCTGCCTATTTCACCATGCCGCCAGATAGGTCGCACCCTCATCTGAAATCACTTTATTTAGGCGTCAGTTGTCTGAATTTTTATTCTGGGCCAATCGATTCCCAATGGGAAGCAGCACCCCTCGAGGCAGCGGAGCTCCTAGGTTGCCGGTTGGCTGGTGTCTAACGTAAGGGTGCGGGGCTGCAAGTTCGCCGTGGAAGCAGCGCTTAGATGGCTATCTTTTAGAGTTGCGTGGGTTGAAGGTACTGCCGCCGCCAGATCTGGATGACGGGGAGTCTTTGTGGATTGGCCCGGGGGCGGCGCAACCACGGCAGTGTGGTGGGGCGGGGAGCGGGGTTTTGGCCGGGGCCATGGACGGCGGAGGCAGGCTGCTCTATCGTTGGTCGCTGGCTCTTCGGGGAAGATTCCGAACAGTGTCAGCTGGGAGGCACAAGACGGCCATCAAGCCATCCGGCATAGATCGGACAGTACCAAAATAAAATAAAATTGTGTGACCCCAATTTAGTCTTCAGTCAATAGACATGTGACCACTCTCATACCTTGCTATTGATCTCTTAGTGTATTTCTTTGGATCAAAGAGATATGTCGTTCTTAACATTATGCGTTATCTGCGTCTTCAGACACACCGTCTTCCGACTCACCGCAGCTAATCCAACAAGGGAAGCATACACCAGAAGGGAGCTACAGTCCCCACTCAATAGTTCCCTGCATCGAATGCACGTGCCTGACATGGACAGCCACAACAACTGCAGGGCCATCGACAAGTCAGCACATGATGCTCACTCCTATGGATGGCAGCCAGATAGGTTGTACCCTCATCTTACTTGTGTGCAACATTTATGGCTTTGTTATTCATCTAAGCACGGAAAATAGATCATCACATTTCACTGTATATTCATGCTGATCTCTTACGGGTCTTGTTCAGGAGTTCACGTTGTTCCATAGTTCAGCTAAGATACTTGTTCTTTAGGTAACGATGTTCCATAGTTATCATCCATCAGCCAATGCTATCCCACAGGCTGGTGATTATAGTATTATACCACTTCTAGTATTACCTATGTTGTTCTTTAATACTTTTGTGTGCCATCTAGTTAATCTCGAGTACAAACGATACATATTCTGTAGCTTTCATCTGTGTTCTCCCTTTAGTTTATGAGACCTGTTGCTGCTAGTTAACCCCAGTCCTACTATTTATGTCGTCCCCTACAGGCACTCATTTACATAAATCTAACTACTAGTTGTCTTCCATGCATGTCAGATATAATTGCACACACTGATATATCCACAAGAACCTCACGGAGCAATGTAAAGGCCAATAAACTTGATGTCAATGATACCCAATATGATGAAACATGTAAAGGCAGTTCTTCAGAAGACTTGCAGAAAGATGATGAATCCTCTTCACCCCACAAGGTTCTTGCTCTAACTTGGCCTGTGATATGGGTACAACATGCATATAATGTCCTGGAGTGTATCTACTCTGTTGCAATGCCATGTGCTTAGCATGCTGATCATGCATGTAAATATGTCATGCCTTCCTGTTTTTCAGTACCTATTCCATTCATGATAACATGTTTTCAAATTCAAGTACTGTCATTCTACTCTATCGCAATGCCATCTGCTTAATTTGGACATCATGCTTCTGAATATCTTATGCATTGTTATTCATCAGTATGTACTTCATCTGTCTGCCATACCATGTTTTTTTACATTGAAGTGTTGTTCTAGTGCTCTGTTGCAATGCCATCTTATTTTCCCAATCATACACGTATATGTTGCCTTAGTTATTTTTGTATGTATTCCGCTAGCATATAGTTTTACATTCAACTAGTTTTTTTTGTTGTGTTGTCCTGTCGTATCCCTAGCTCTTACACCATACTCCCTCCATCTGGATTACATGTTGCCAAAATGGATAAAAAAGGATGTATCTAGAACTGAAATACGCCTAGACCCATCCATTTTTTCCGGATGGAGGGAATACATGTCAATATGTCATGCCTTTCTATTCTTAGGTACCTATTCCATCTCTCTGTTGTCGCATGTTTTATAATTAAAGCACTATTCTTCTATACAAGGCATGCAAGGGGAAAACGACTATGTTAGAATCTGAAGGGTTACAAACAAGGCCTTTGCAAAAGATCCAAACACCAGGAGATAATAAACCAACTCCAGTTTTTATAGATACTGCTCCAGCACAGAGAAACCCAACTCCTACTGATAATAAGCAGATTCCAGTGGCCAAAGAACTAGTCCGCTCCAGTCGAGCAAAAATATGTCAACTCAATTCTAAGAAGCGTATGCGTATCCTTGCATCATGAAATTTTATAGCATGCTGATCATATTTTCTACATGTTTCTTACCCATCTCTCTTTTAGAAAATAAGCTTAACAGATAGAAGAATTTCTGCAATGGTATCGTTTATGAGGAAAGATTCTTGCAGGAATTCTCTGTGCTCCAATGTAGATGTAAGTACCTGTTGTATATCACTATATTTTTACATCAGCGTCTATTTTGTTAATCGGCGTGAATCCAACATTTATCTGATCTAAATTTAGTTGTAGCAAAATGTATGATTAAAGACCATAATGTTGATTTTTGTAAGGAAAACTGCTTGGTAGTTTTGCATCCTGAGTTGCATGAGTGTACTATCTCATATCAGAGGGTTTGAATACTTTGGTTCTGCAGTGGGTTTTTCAGTGTTTTTTACTGTGTTGTCCTGTTGTATCCCTAGCTCTTACATCATACTCCCTCCGTCCCGATTAAATGTCGCAGAAATGGATAAAACTGGATGTATGTGACGCCCGGGTAATCAAGCTACAGTAATCCTCTGGTAATGATGCCACATCACCTCGATTATTGTTGATAATCTCGCGTTAGTTCAGAACCGATTCAAATTCAAATCTGAATTAAAGTTAAAACAATTAAAGTTTTCAAAAGTCAAAACTAAATTGTTCCTAACGTGTCAAAAAAAACCCGTAACAAATGTTGGTGAAGAAATCATATTCTAATAAAAAACTTAAATACATTTAATAAACTAGAACAACGATAAAACAATTATCTAAAATGCTTTTAAAATAATAAGCACATGCAATACACTTTATTTAAAGTGCCAGAATATCTGGGGCTGTGACCTATTTAATAACACCAAATTAGTTGTCGCTCCTAAATATTTTAAAACTAAAATAAAAGAAAACTGAAAAGAAATAGAAAAACAAAAAAGAAGAAAGGAAAAGAAAACAAACCCCCCCCCACTGGGCCACAAACCAGCTGGCCTCTGGGCCAACCAGGCCGGCCCAGCCGGCGCCTATAGCCCCCCTGGGGCGACCGAACCCTAGCTACCCGATCCCCACTCCCCCACTTCCCCCCTCTCGCTCTCCCTCCCCTCTCGATCCAGATCGGGGGCGCGACCCCGCGGCACTCCCGATGACGCCTCCGTTGCCGACCGCCGACCCCATTGCGTCGCTGCTTGCCTCCTGGACTCCCCCTCGCCCTCCTCTCCTTCGCACGACACCCGCCAGATGCTGCGGCCTTGCCTGTTGACCTGACGCCGTCGCCCGTTGTCACCACCACCCCGTCGTCAACCGTCGTCGCCCCGAGCTCCGACGCCTCCCCGACTCCTCCTCGCGCACACTATTGCACACCTGCAGGGCCCGGTGAGGCCCCTCCTCTGCTTTCCCCCTCTTCTTTCCCTCCCGTCGCAGTAGGTCGCCCCCTCCGTCACGCCCGAGCTCCCGAGGAGCTCGCGGTTGCCGCGCCCGCGTAACCCGCCGTCGTGCACTGGTCGCACCTCCCCTGACCTGCTAGCTCCCGCCACGGTCTCTCCCCTTGCCGTATGCACGCACGCCGTGGTGGCCGGCTCGCCCCCCCCAGCTGCAGCGGCGCCTGCCCGTGCGTGTGCGCCGCCGCGCCCGCACCGCGCCGCAATCCCTGCCTCTGCCCGTTCTCGACGAGCCCCGCGTTGGGCCGCTACACACCCGTGCGGCTGCGTGCGCTGTGCCTCTGGCCACCGGCGCATTGTCGCCGGCCTCCGCCTCGCACCCGGGTGGGTTCGATCTCCGCCCGGGCAGCGCCCGTGCCCGTTGCGCCCGAACCCGCTAACATCAACGCCCGCTAAGGTCCCTAGGGCCTATGACATGTGGGGCCCATGCCCCAGAACTTTATTTAAAAAAAAGAATTAAAAATAAATAAATAAATAAATACATTAATTAATTAATTAATTAATTAATTAATAAGTGAATTAATTAAGTTAATTAATCATGTTTAATTAAGCTAATTAACCAGTTAGTTTAATTAAATAGTACTTAGTTTAACTAAGGCCTAATTAACCTAAACAGAGTATGACAGGTGGGTCCCACTGGACCCACATGTCAGTTTGACCCAGTCAACTCTGTTGACTATTGACGTCAGCATGACATCATGCTGATGTCATTAATTCATTTTTGAATTAATTTAAATAATTAATTAATTACCAGAAATTAATAAAATCTTCAGAAAATCATATCTTTTAATTCGTAACTCGGATTAAAATACTTTCTACATGTAAGTTGCTTAGAACGACGAGACAAATCCGGGTGCGCAGCCCGTTTGTCAGCCACACATCCCTAGCATAGCAAACACGCAACTTTTCCCCTCCGGTTCATCTGTCCGAAAACGCGAAACACCGGGAATACTTTCCCGGATGTTTCCCCCTTCCGCCGGTATCACATAATACCGCGTTAGGACATACCTAGCACCGCGTATTGCCGCGTCTTGCTTTGTGTTGCATTTGATTGCTCTGTTATTTATTGTGTTCCCCCTCCGTTACTCCTTTCCGGTAGACTCCGAGACCGCTGCCGATGTCCGTGTGTTCGACTACATCGAAGATGACCCCCTCCTTGCCAGAGCAACCAGGCAAGCCCCCCCTTTGATCACCAGATATCGCCTACTCTTTTCTCTATACTGCTTGCATTAGAGTAGTGTAGCATGTTACTGCTTTCCGTTATTCCTATCCTGATGCATAGCATGTCCTTGCTACTACTGTTGTTACCATTACCTGCTATCCTACTGCTTAGTATAGGATGCTAGTGTTCCATCAGTGGCCCTACACTCTTGTCCATCTGCCATGCTATACTACTGGGCCGTGATCACTTCGGGAGGTGATCACGGGCATATACGATATACTTTACACAGTTACATTACCTGTGATACTGTTCGGAGATGGGGGCTGAAGGGGCAGGTGGCTCCATCCCGGTAGAGGTGGGCCTGGGTTCCCGACGGCCCCCGACTGTTACTTTGTGGCGGAGCGGCAGGGCAG
Organism: Triticum dicoccoides; assembly: GCF_002162155.2. NCBI lineage: Eukaryota > Viridiplantae > Streptophyta > Magnoliopsida > Poales > Poaceae > Triticum > Triticum dicoccoides. The sequence goes on along the minus strand of NC_041385.1, from coordinate 402,194,868 downwards.
GTTGAGACCACCTAGGAGACAGGTGGGCCTGCCCTGGTCGGCGTTCGCGGATATTTAACACGCTTAACGAGATCTTGGTATTTGATCCGAGTTGGCTACGAGCCTATATGCACTAACCATCTACGCGGGAGTAGTTATGGGTATCCCAGCGTCGTGGTATCAGCCGAAGCCTTCTTGACGTCAGCGACTGAGTGGCGCGCGCCGGGTTGGACTGCATTAACGCAACTTTCTTTGTAATGGAGGTTGCTAGGTCTGCTCACCGGCCGCGTACGCAACGTGCAGGTGTGCAATGGGCGATGGGCCCAGACCCCTGCGCGCATAGGATTTAGACCGGCGTGCTGACCTTCTCTGTTGTGCCTAGGTGGGGCTGCGACGTGTTGATCTTTCGAGGCCGGGCATGACCCAGGAAAGTGTGTCCAGCCAAATGGGATCAAGCGTGTTGGGTTATGTGGTGCACCCCTGCAGGGAAGTTAATCTATTCGAATAGCCGTGATCTTCGGTAACAGGACGACTTGGAGTTGTACCTTGACCTTATGACAACTAGAACCGGATACTTAATAAAACACACCCTTCCAAGTTCCACAGACAACCCGGTGATCGCTTTTCCACAGGGCGACGAGGGGAGGATCGCCGGGTAGGATTATGCTACTGCGATGCTACTAGAGATGCTACTGGAGATGCTACTTGGAGATGCTACTTGGGGGACTTCAATCTACTCTCTTCTACACTCTGCAAGACGGAGGCTGCCAGAAGCGTAGTCTTCGACAGGATTAGCTATCCCCCTCTTATTCTGGCATTCTGCAGTTCAGTCCACCGATATGGCCCTTTACACATATACCCATGCATATGTAGTGTAGCTCCTTGCTTGCGAGTACTTTGGATGAGTACTCACGGTTGCTTTTCTCCCTCTTTTCCCCTTTCCCTTCTACCTGGTTGTCGCAACCAGATGCTGGAGCCCTGGAGCCAGGCGCCACCGTCGACGATGATTCCTACTACACTGGAGGTGCCTACTACTATGTGCAGGCCGCTGACGATGACCAAGAGTAGTTAGGAGGATCCCAGGTAGGAGGCCTGCGCCTCTTTCGATCTGTATCCCAGTTTGTGCTAGCCATCTTATGACAACTTGTTTAACTTATGTCTGTACTCAGATATTGTTGCTTCCGCTGACTCGTCTATGATCGAGCACTTGTATTCGAGCCCTCGAGCCCCCTGGCTTGTATTATGATGCTTGTATGACTTATTTATGTTTTAGAGTTGTGTTGTGATATCTTCCCGTGAGTCCCTGATCTTAATCGTACACATTTGCGTGCATGATTAGTGTACGATTGAATCGGGGGCGTCACAAGTTGGTATCAGAGCCAACTGCCTGTAGGAATCCACCTTTCCAACTCCTTGGCCGAAGTCGAGTCTAGTCATTGAAAAACTTTTACTAACATGGCTGTGTGGCTTACGAGCCCACGTCGCCATTTGGGTGGTATTAGGATCTTTTATTCCTAGCCTTTACTCTGGGACCCTGATCTCTCTTCTATTCGGGTTAAATGGTTTTGCTAACTCTAACTCTAGGTTCTCGTAAATACTTTCCCCCGTAGAGCCCCTTCAATCTAGATGATGGCCTGCTTCACCAGAAGATTCCAAAGATACTCTTTGATATTCTCTCGAGACTTTGTGCCCATCACTTTTGCTATTCCCGACCACCGATAAATCCTTATGGATAACTACTTACACTTGCCATTCATACGATCATCCCCCATTGATCCTGTTATTACAAGATACCTTGAAGTTTTCTCTATTGTTCCGAGAATACTTTGTGCCTACTGCCTAGCAGTTCTTTGCCACATGAATACCCCTTCTAATAAATCCTCGCACTTGTCGAATATCCGCTCATCCCCAGTTGTTCATGTGTTTCACAAAAGTATTCAAAATACTATTCGATCTTCCGAAAATCCTTTGGAGCCTTTTGCTCTTGAAATTCTTGCTTGCTTGCATTATGGTTAATCCCATAAGTCTCGTAGTCTTATTGACATTCCTTGTCATTATCATTTTGAGTCTGTTGACTCAATATGTTTGCGAATACCCGCAATCATCATTGATCCTTATAAATTACCTTCCCGGCTGAGCTGCTATTCTTTTAACTGGAATTGGTTCTCGACCAATCCAATTGTCGTTGATTGTACCCTAAGGCTATTCAACTTATCCGTCCCTAATCAGAGCATTGCTTCTGATCCCTTGATTTGGACATGATAATTCCTTTGCATTTGACAATTGAGTTCGTCAGTTGTTTCTATAATCTGATCTCCTTGCATTCTTCTTCCCCTAGTTGAGTACCGATGCTCACGTCAGATCCCTTGTGGACCACCAGATCCTTTGTTGGATTTTATCTGACAATGCCCTTCATATTCAATAACCTTGTGAGCCTTTCCTCTGATACATAACGCCTTTGGTAAATTGTATCCTCTGCTTTCTCAACCATGCTCTGCCTTCGAGCTTGAGTTAATTACTTCTAAAGATTCTGGTATATGATTCTAAGATGCCCCGATGGGTTGAACCTATGCCTTCCTTAATATGTGTGGACTCGAAAGTTTTCATGAGTCGTACTCTTTTGGTATTTTGCCAGATAAAATTTCAACACTACAACTTCATTGAACGCGAGAAGTGAATGAAAGGTTGTGCATTGGGGAAGTGGGAGTCGACCTTGAACTTTGTGTTCATGCCCATGGACACGATACACATCTTCTCATCGAAGCTTCTTTTAAAATTAATTATTCCATTGATATAAGATCATCTTATATCTGGGATCTGGCCTTTTGCAATCGTGGTTCCGACCATGTTCTCCTTTAAATACCATTTCTCGTGCAAGTTTAAGCACTTGTCTTCTGCAGAGCAATGCCCCAGTCCAACCTCTACTTCGATCTGTCATCGAGTATTACCCCATGGTATCTCGAGATTATCATGGAATTGCCTAATTTTTTATGAGTTCATCAAGTACTACCTTCTCACTGATTCAAATTTTTCACAGGCTCTAAGTTATTAAAAACTCAAAGACACCGATAACTGAATCGAGTTCGCATTGCGATTCAACAAGTATTTGAACCCATCACTGCTTACAAATTTATTAATCCTTCAAGTCGTTCCTAGCCTGATCGGCTATATCATTATCGAGCTAATTTTAACTGTGCTACCCGGTCCTTCTTCCCGGAGCACAATTTTCGACGATGAACTAACCTTACATCGATCATCATCATCATATCATTTCGCCTTGAACAACAAGCTTGGTTTCGAGTTTGTGTCGTACCCTTGGTTCCAATAACCTTTCACTTTATCATTACTTTGACTTGATGTCGTCGCCAATCGATTACATCTTCATGAACTCTCGTGACAAATGTGTCGTGAATATCATCAACATTCTGAGCTCTTCCAAGAGATCTATTGAAATCATGATGAGAAATACCATCCTTGCCCTCGATGATTGGTGTTATCATCGACCACTTTATTGCCTTCCGTTCAACACAAACTGGTTCGTGTTTCGTGTTATACCTTGAGATCCTTACTATCCAACATTTGTTCTTCTTTAGCTTGGAGTATTACCATCTTTTATGACAAGAATGTCATGAGGATTACTCCACCTCTTAAGAATTCTTGGTATAGTGATACTTCTCACCATCACCATTCTTTCTTGGTTCCCGTGTTGAGTATTACCATCTTTTATGACAAGAATGTCATGAGGATTACTCCACCTCTTAAGAATTCTTGGTATAGTGATACTTCTCACCATCACCATTCTTTCTTGGTTCCCGTGTTGATTCTAACCGAGGTACCTACAAGTGAACGGTGTTGTTTGGATTCTGTACTTCTAGCAACCCTATTGCTTGAAGTTAATGGTCAACCGTTCATTCTTAGACTATTGATTATTGAATCACCATTCTATCATTGATCGTGCTACCTAGTCCCATATTTCGGGCGCACCTTTCAACCAATGTTTAATTATGTATGTTTTCCTCGAGCATACCTCACTATAACATTTGATCTGAAAAGGGTTATCTCCTTGTTCAGATAATTGTGGAAATCCATCTTTTGAGATCTCAATGGAATGTCGCTGAGTCCATCAGCCACCTCCTCATTCTCTCCTTGACTTAATGATGAACTCTTGTTTCGGAACTCGCTTCCATAGTTCAGTTCCCAAGAATCTTACAATGTCATCTCGACAATTTGTGTTGCACCTTTTCTTCACAGACATCCTGAGTCTGAGTTATCCTGACACCAATCGGATATGAATCTCGGTCAGATATGGTGGTTGGGACAACTTTCCAGGAGTTATGATGTTGGTCCTTTGATGACCCGGTAATATGATGTCATGTCTAGCACCCCCCCCCCCCTCGGCTGGAGGACCTGTCATTATAATTTCTTTTGCAAAGATAACCATTCTTCTTGGAAAGAATTGTAAGACTTATTTTATAAGTTGCTCCTGATGGATCATTTGCGTATCCAAAGACTGACCCTTGATTGAAACACCATATCATTGCTACCTCGAAGCATGACTATGATACCCCGCTCATCAACAAGAACATTGGAGGCGCGATGCTAAATGTTTCTTGGTCAGATATCCAAACACCGTTGTATGGGTAACATCTGGATTAATCACTGTCTCTTTATTTGAATGGTTGGGTACTTGCTCTCCTACCCTGTATGTCATGGTCGGCTTGTATATGGGAAGGATATACTCCTAATAGTTGTGTGTAATCACAATTTTCCTTTCCATTGTTATGTTTAATCTGATAATCACGTTTTCCTTTCCATTCTTTTGTTTAACCTTTCCTGTAATCTGACTTAACTGAGCAAAGATAATTCCCTGCTTCGGTAAGCACCTTGTTGTACCACTCTGTGTGTAAGACCCTGTTACTATTGTTGATGACATCCCGATAACCACCGATGGACGAGAACTTTGCCTATTGGTCCTCCTCGTTCAACGAGCAGGAAATGGTTCTCTTCATCCCTTGCCCTTGGTATCGCTGTTGTTGCCGACATAACTGACAGGCTACCCTCTGACATACCTTGCTTGCATGATCACACAAGACGTCTTCACCATCCCTACTTTTAACCCGCATGGTGGGCCCATAACCCACAGTTCCACAGGATCAAAACCTGACTCTCCTGTACACCCCCTGTTCCCAAGGTTGTTCCTCGCGCGTGGCCTCGCATGTAATTCATGAGCCACCTTCAGGTCTGATATCGGACACAATACTTATTCCCGTTGCTTTGACACTTTCACGCCCTATAACAGGCATCGAACGATTGCCTGCCCGCTCGAAACTTCCTAGGATACCTCCTTACTTTGCTCTCTATATTTTCTTAACTTTCGATTCGAGAGTTACTTTCCGCCACCTTCCTCGATGTTGTCGACCCTATAGTCAACCTTGCCGAGGTCCGTTCTCCCAGAATGCCCACCCTTTATTCTTTCGTAAGTACGATGGAGTTCCTGAAGAAAGGACGCTAACTTCATCATGATGACCTGAAGCAGAGAAATGAAGACATCAACGAAAGGGATCAACCTCTTCGAAAGAGCAACCAAAGACGAGAAGACCCGTTAGAATATCGTAACCTGAATTTTCCCCTTAGTCCCCCTCTTAAATCTCGGGACGAGATTTCTTGTAGTGGAGGAGAATTGTGATGCCCGGGTAATCAAGCTACAGTAACCCTCTGGTAATGATGCCACGTCACCTCGATTATTGTTAATAATCTCGCGTTAGTTCAGAACAGATTCAAATTCAAATCTGAATTAAAGTTAAAACAATTAAAGTTTTCAAAAGTCAAAACTAAATTGTTCCTAACGTGTCAAAAAAAACCCGTAACAAATGTTGGTGAAGAAGTCACATTCTAATAAAAAACTTAAATACATTTAATAAACTAGAACAGCGATAAAACAATTATCTAAAATGCTTTTAAAATAATAAGCACATGCAATACACTTTATTTAAAGTGCCAGAATATCTGGGGCTGTGACCTATTTAATAACACCAAATTAGTTGTCGCTCCTAAATATTTTAAAACTAAAATAAAAGAAAACTGAAAAGAAATAGAAAAACAAAAAAGAAGAAAGGAAAAGAAAACAAACCCCCCCACTGGGCCACAAACCAGCTAGCCTCTGGGCCAACCAGGCCGGCCCAGCCGGCGCTTATAGCCCCCCTGGGGCGACCGAACCCTAGCTACCCGATCCCCACTCCCCCACTTCCCCCCTCTCGCTCTCCCTCCCCTCTCGATCCAGATCGGGGGCGCGACCCCGCGGCACTCCCGACGACGCCTCCGTTGCCGACCGCCGACCCCATCGCGTCGCTGCTTGCCTCCTGGACTCCCCCTCGCCCTCCTCTCCTTCCCGCGACACCCGCCAGACGTTGCGGCCTCGCCTGTTGACCCGACGCCGTCGCCCGTCGTCACCACCACCCCGTCGTCAACCGTCGTCGCCCCGAGCTCCGGCGCCTCCCCGACTCCTCCTCGCGCACACTATTGCACACCTGCAGGGCCCGGTGAGGCCCCTCCTCTGCTTTCCCCCTCTTCTTTCCCTCCCGTCGCAGTAGGTCGCCCCCGCCGTCACGCCCGAGCTCCCGAGGAGCTCGCGGTTGCCGCGCCCGTGTAACCCGCCGTCGTGCACTGGTCGCACCTCCCCTGACCTGCTAGCTCCCGCCACGGTCTCTCCCCTTGCTGTATGCACGCACGCCGTGGTGGCCGGCTCGCCCCCCCAGCTGCAGCGGCGCCTACCCGTGCGTGTGCGCCGCCGCACCCGCACCACGCCGCAATCCCTGCCTTCGCCCGTTCCCGACGAGCCCCGCGTTGGGCCGCTACGCACCCGTGCAGCTGCGTGCGCTGTGCCTCTGGCCACCGGTGCATTATCGCCGGCCTCCGCCTCGCACCCGGGTAGGTTCGATCTCCGCCCGGGCAGCGCCCGTGCCCGTTGCGCCCGAACCCGCTAACACCAACGCCCGCTAAGGTCCCTAGGGCCTATGACATGTGGGGCCCATGCCCCAGAACTTTATTTAAAAAAAAGAATTAAAAATAAATAAATAAATAAATAATTACATTAATTAATTAATCAATAAGTGAATTAATTAAGTTAATTAATCATGTTTAATTAAGCTAATTAACCAGTTAGTTTAATTAAATAGTACTTAGTTTAACTAAGGCCTAATTAACCTAAACAGAGTATGACAGGTGGGTCCCACTAGACCCACATGTCAGTTTGACCCAGTCAACTCTGTTGACTATTGACGTCAGCATGACATCATGCTGATGTCATTAATTCATTTTTGAATTAATTTAAATAATTAATTAAATACCAGAAATTAATAAAATCTTCAGAAAATCATATCTTTTAATCTATAACTCGGATTAAAATACTTTCTACATGTACGTTGCTTAGAACGACGAGACGAATCCGGGTACGCAGCCCGTTTGTCAGCCACACATCCCTAGCATAGCAAACACGCAACTTTTCCCCTCCGGTTCATCTGTCCGAAAACGCGAAACACCGGGAATACTTTCCCGGATGTTTCCCCCTTTCGCCGGTATCACATAATACCGCGTTAGGACATACCTAGCACCGCGTATTGCCGCGTCTTGCTTTGTGTTGCATTTGATTGCTCTGTTATTTATTGTGTTCCCCCTCCGTTACTCCTTTCCGGTAGACTCCGAGACCGCTGCCGATGTCCGTGTGTTCGACTACATCAAAGATGACCCCCTCCTTGCCAGAGCAACCAGGCAAGCCCCCCCTTTGATCACCAGATATCGCCTACTCTTTTCTCTATACTGCTTGCATTAGAGTAGTGTAGCATGTTACTGCTTTCCGTTATTCCTATCCTGATGCATAGCCTGTCCTTGCTACTACTGTTGTTACCATTACCTGCTATCCTACTGCTTAGTATAGGATGCTAGTGTTCCATCAGTGGCCCTACACTCTTGTCCGTCTGCCATGCTATACTACTGGGCCGTGATCACTTCGGGAGGTGATCACGGGCATATACGGTATACTTTACACAGTTACATTACCTGTGATACTGTTCGGAGATGGGGGCTGAAGGGGCAGGTGGCTCCATCCCGGTAGAGGTGGGCCTGGGTTCCCGACGGCCCCCGACTGTTACTTTGTGGTGGAGCGGCAGGGCAGGTTGAGACCGCCTAGGAGACAGGTGGGCCTGGCCCTGGTCGGCGTTCGCGGATATTTAACACGCTTAACGAGATCTTGAAATTTGATCTGAGTTGGCTACGAGCCTATATGCACTAACCATCTACGCGGGAGTAGTTATGGGTATCCCGGCGTCGTTGTATCAGCCGAAGCCTTCTTGACGTCAGCGACTGAGTGGCGCGCGCCGGGTTGGACTGCGTTAACGCAACTTCCTTTGTAATGGAGGTTGCTAGGTCTGCTCACCGGCCGTGTACGCAACGTGCAGGTGTGCAATGGGCGATGGGCCCAGACCCCTGTGCGCATAGGATTTAGACCGGCGTGCTGACCTCTCTGTTGTGCCTAGGTAGGGCTACGACGTGTTGATCTTTCGAGGCCGGGCATGACCCAGGAAAGTGTGTCCGGCCAAATGGGATCAAGCGTGTTGGGTTATGTGGTGCACCCCTGCAGGGAAGTTAATCTATTCGAATAGCCGTGATCTTCGGTAACAGGACGACTTGGAGTTGTACCTTGTCCTTATGACAACTAGAATCGGATACTTAATAAAACACACCCTTCCAAGTTCCACAGACAACCCGGTGATCGCTTTTCCACAGGGCGACGAGGGGAGGATCGCCGGGTAGGATTATGCTACTGCGATGCTACTGGACATGCTACTGGAGATGCTACTTGGAGATGCTACTTGGAGATGCTACTTGGGGGACTTCAATCTACTCTCTTCTACATGCTGCAAGACGGAGGCTGCCAGAAGCGTAGTCTTCGACAGGATTAGCTATCCCCCTCTTATTCTGGCATTCTGCAGTTCAGTCCACCGATATGGCCCTTTACACATATACCCATGCATATGTAGTGTAGCTCCTTGCTTGCGAGTACTTTGGATGAGTACTCACGGTTGCTTTTCTCCCTCTTTTCCCCTTTCCCTTCTACCTGGTTGTCGCAACCAGATGCTGGAGCCCTGGAGCCAGACGCCACCGTCGACGATGATTCCTACTACACTGGAGGTGCCTACTACTACGTGCAGGCCGCTGACGATGACCAAGAGTAGTTAGGAGGATCCCAGGGAGGAGGCCTGCGCCTCTTTCGATCTGTATCCCAGTTTGTGCTAGCCATCTTATGACAACTTGTTTAACTTATGTCTGTACTCAGATATTGTTGCTTCCGCTGACTCGTCTATGATTGAGCACTTGTATTCGAGCCCTCGAGGCCCCTGGCTTGTATTATGATGCTTGTATGACTTATTTATGTTTTAGAGTTGTGTTGTGATATCTTCCTGTGAGTCCCTGATCTTGATCATACACATTTGCGTGCATGATTAGTGTACGATTGAATCGGGGGCGTCACAATGTATCTAGAACTGAAATACGCCTAGACCCGTCCATTTATTTCCGGATGGAGGGAATACATGTCAATATGTCATGCCTTTCTATTCTTCGGTACCTATTCCATCTCTGCTGTAGCATGTTTTATAACTGAATCACCATTCTTCTATATAAGGCATGCAAGGGGAAGACGGCTCTGTTAGAATCTGAAGGGTTACAAAACAGGTCTTTGCAAAAGATCCAAATTCCAGGAGATAATAAACCAACTCCATTTTTCATAGATACTGCTCCAGCACAGAGAAACCCAACTCCCACTAATAATAAGCAGATTCTGGTGGCCAAAGAACTAGTCCGCTCCAGTCCAGCAAAAGAATGTCAACTCCATTCTAAGAAGCATGTGCGTGTCCTCGCATCATGAAATTTTATAGCATTCTGATCATATTTTCTACATGTTTCTTACCCATCTCTCTTTTAGAAAATAAGGTTAAACGATAGAAGACTTCCTCCATTGGGATCGTATTCGAGGAAAATATCTTGTGGGAATTCTCTATGCTCCAATGCTGATGTAAGTACCTATTGTATATCACTATATTTTTACATCAACATGTATTTTGTTAATCGGCATGAATCTAACATTTATCTGATCTAAAATTAGTTGTAGCAAAATGTTAAAGGCGCTAATGTTGGTTTTTGTAAGAAAAACTACCTGGTAGTTTCGCATACTGAGTTGCATGAATGTACTATCTCATATCACGCACATTACTGAATTGTAGTGCTTCTCTGGTTGCCCATTCATTCATTGTGTCAATGTTGCTTTCGTACTACCTTACCTGGCTAATGATAGTTGTGGCATATTGTGTTAATTTGGTGTAGGCTACTTGCCCAAACGTTTGTTGTGTCAATGTTGCTTTCCTATTATCTGACTTGGCCAATGATAGCAATGCTAGTGTGTTAATTTTGTGCAGGCTGCTGAAGATAAGAAGACAAACTCTGAAAACAGCAAGGCAACCCCATTGTTTCTTTCCAGTAAATCTAGGCCAGGTAATATGGCAATAACTCATGATTAATCTGTTTGGTTCCCATCCTAGTTTATGTTATGATGCAGTGGTCGAGACACTCTCCACTATCAATAATACAAGCCTGCCAAAATCGCCATCTGAATCTATTCAGTATCCTCTGTCTCGAATGCAACGGAATAAATGTATGTTTGCGAACCAATTAATGGCTGAAGCAATGATGGAAATGGTGGATGAATCAGACGTGTAGAGTCATGCGACACAACAACTGATCAATGTTTTCAGAGACAGTGTAGCAAAGCAGAAAGAACTCGCCCACATGCTTATGGGCGTCATCTGTGCTGAGGTTGTAGATTGTGATGTTGTAGATGGTTAGGTTCTGCTCATTTATTTGCACTGGCATCAATCTTTGATTGCCCAGTGGATGTAATTTCCTGTAATATATGCTGGATGTGCAACATTATTCCCTGTATGATGTACCTTTGCATGATCGGTTTTGGTCCTGTGCATAATTGCTCGTCGTAATGGGCTCAAATTATCTAATTTGGCCTAAAGACATGTACGAACTTTAGTGGGCCCATTAAGTTAATGGGCCGTTACTAGGCCGAAAGTTAATGGTCGGCCCTCTTACCTCCCGGGTCGTTAACAGGCCGACATCGAAGAGGGCAACAGGTGGCCCCAGTTTATTTCACGGGCCGTTAACAGGCCGTTACTAAGTTTGGGCTACATATGGCCCAACTATACTATAGGCCTTTAGCAGGCCGAAAGAGACAGCGGGCTTGTACAGGACCATGAAGACCATGGGCCGCTAAGAGGCCGAAAGTCAGGTCGTATTGTAAATGGCCCAACTGTGTTGTGGGCCTTTAGCAGGCCGAAAGAGAAACCGGGCTGGTATTGGACCATGAAGGGCATGGGCCGTTAAAAGGCCAAAACTAAGGTCCGACTACAACCCGCCCAACTCATTTATGGTCCATTAACAGGCCGAAAGGCACACAGGGACGGGAATTGGCCCAACACTTAAATGGGTCGCTAACAGGCCAAAACTCAGGTCCGACTACAAATGGCCCAACTAATTTATGGGCCGTCAACAGGCTGAAAGTGACACCGGGCCAGAAAATTGGCCCAACACTTAAATGGGCCGCTAAAAAGCCGAAACTCAGGTCCGACAACAAATGGCCCATCAGATTTATGGGTCGTTAACAGGCTGAAAGACACACCGGGCCGGAAACTAGCCCAACATTTAAATGGGTCGCTAAAAGGCCGAAAGATGTACATCCTGGAAATTGGCCCATCCATTAAACGGGTCGTTAACAGGCCGAAATCTCATCGGGCCGATATTGAGCCCAGATATATAGCGGGCTGTTAACGGGCTCGAACTGATGATGGGCTGCAATGGTGTCCAATTTTAACGGGCCGTTGACGGGCCGAATTGGCTCATCTCGTATGGGTCGTGGGCTTAAATGGACCTGACACAAGTAGGCCTTATATGGGCTGGCCTGCTAATTTTTACTGGGCCGGCCTTTTCACAGGAATGGGCCTCTATTGGGCCGTGCCACGTGTCGATGTACCATAGGCGTCTTCCGTCCAATGAGTGGATGACATCTGTCCCAACGGTGAGCCGACACGTGTTTTCTCCAGCCAATGATGATTTTACACGTGGAAAATCCCCATTGGTCGGGGCTGTTAACGGGTTATCGGATCCAAAACCCGACCCGATAGCTTAACGGTGTTCCGTTACGGTGGATGCCACATGTCGGTCACCCTTAACGAAAGTACTTCTGTGACGCGCGATTTATCGTCATGGAAGTGGACACTTCCATGATGATAATTTTGGTAATGTCATGGAACACTTCTACGACAGCACAGGTATGACTATCTTCATTCTGTCATAAATTTATCATGGATGTACATGCATGACAAAAAACGCGACCTACTGTGACAAACACGTATCATCACGGAAGTGTATTTTTTTTGTAGTTGTGTCGTAAAACGCGATGAAACTTTCTCTCTCATTTTTTTCTCCCCGAACATGAATATATGGAGTTGGAGTTGAGGTCGGTGGAGGTCCAGGGGGCCCACGAGATAGGGGGTGCACCCAGGGGGAGGGGGTGCGCCCCCCTGTCTCGTGGATAGGGTGTGGGCCCCCTGGTCTTGATTCTTTCGCCAGTATTTTTATATTTTCCAAAAAGTCGCTCCGTGGATTTTTAGGACATTCCGAGAACTTTTGTTTTCTACACATAAAACAACATCATGGCAGTTCTGCTAAAAACAGCAGCGTCAGTCCGGGTTAGTTTCATTCAAATCATGCAAGTTAGAGTCCAAAACAAGGGGAAAAGTGTTTGGAAAAGTAGATACGTTGGAGACGTATCAACTCCCCCAAGCTTAAACCTTTGCTTGTCCTCAAGCAATTCAGTTGATAAACTGAAAGTGATAAAGAAAAACTTTTACAAACTCTATTTGCTCTTGTTGTTGTAAACATGAAAAGCCAGCATTCAAGTTTCAGCAAATATTATGAACTAACCATACTCACAATAACACTTAGGTCTCACAATTACTCATATCAATAGCATAATCAACTAGCGAGCCATAATAATAAAATCGGATGACAACACTTTCTCAAAATAATCATAACATGATATAACAAAATGGTATCTCACTAGCCCTTTCTAAGACCGCAAAACATAAATGTAGAGCACCTTTAAAGATCAAGGACTGACTAAACATTGTAATTCATGGTAAAAGAGATCCAGTCAAGTCATACCCAATATAAACCAACAATAATGAATGCAAATGATAGTGTGCTCTCCAGCGGGTGTTTTTTAATAAGAAGGGTGATGACTCAACATAAAAGTAAATAGATAGGCCCTTCACAGAGGGAAGCATGGATTTGTAGAGGTGCCAGAGCTCAATTTTAAAACAGAGATTGAATAACATTTTGAGCGGCATACTTTCCCTGTCTACGCAACAACTATGAGATGGCTGTATCTTCCATACTACATGCATTATAGGCAGTTCCCAAACAGAATGATAAAGGTTTATACTCCCCCAACCACCAACAAGCATCAATCCATGGCTTGCTCGAAACAACGAGTGCCTCCAACTAACATCAGCCCTGGGGGAGTTTTGTTTAATTAATTTGATTTGCTTTGATCTTTTTGGATCATGGGACTGGGCATCCCGGTTACCGGCCCTTTCTCGTGAATGAGGAGCGGAGTACACTCCTCTTGAGAATAACCCACCTAGCATGGAAGATATAGGCAGCCCTAGTTGTAACATGAGCTGCTCGAGCATACAAAACAGAATTTCATTTGAAGGTTTGGGGTATGGCACATAGAAATTTACTTGAAACGGCAAGTAAATACCACATATAGGAAGGTATAGTGGACTCATATGGAACAACTTTGGGGTTTAAGGAGTTTGGATGCACAAGTAGTATTCCCGCTTAGTACAGGTGAAGGCTAGCAAAAGACTGGGAAGTGACCAACTGAGAGAGCGACAAAAGTCATAAACATGCATTAAAATTAATTTACACCGAGTACAAGCATGAGTAGGATATAATCTACCATGAACATAAATATCATGGAGGCTAAGTTGATTTGTTTCAACTACATGCGTGAACATGTGCCAAGTCGTGTCACTCAATACATTCAAAGGAGGATACCATCCCATCATACCACATCATAATCATTCTAATAGCATGTTGGCACGCAAGGTAAACCATTATAACTCATAGCTAATCAAGCATGGCACAAGCAACTATAATCTCTAAATGTCATTGCAAATATGTTTACTTCTTAATAAGCTGAATCAGAAACGATGAACTCATCATATTTACAAAAACAAGAGAGGTTGAGTTCATACCAGCTTTTCTCATCCCAATAAGTCCATCATATATCGTCATTATTGCCTTTCACTTGCATGACCGAACGATGTGTATAATAATAAAAGTGCACGTGCATTGGACTAAGCTGGAATCTGCAAGCATTCAACTCAAGAGAGAAGACAGGATAATATGGGCTCTAAATTAAATAAACAATCATGCATATGAGAGCCACTAAGCATTTTAATATGGTCTTCTCGACCTCCAAAGAAAAGAAAAGAAAAGAAAAGAAAATTATTCACACGGGAAAGCTCCCAACAAGTAAGAAGAAGAACAAGAAATCTTTTTGGGTTTTCATTTTAATTTCTACTACAAGCACAGAAATTTAAACTAACTAAATGTTTTGGTTTTTCTTAAGGTTTATCAAACACACAAGAAGAAAACTAGAAAAAGAAATTTAAACTAGCATTGATAATACAATGAAAGAGTATGAGCACCGACGACTAGTGTGTGAACGTGAATGTAAAGTCGGTGAGAAATACGTACTCCCCCAAGCTTAGGCTTTTGGCCTAAGTTGGTCTAGTACCAAGGACCGCCGCTACTCTCCCCAGTGTACTGGGAGGTGTAATCAGGATACCACTGGCTGGTCATCTCTGGATCCCACTGGACAGATGATGCACGATAAGGGTCCAGTTCAGGTTTCGGCTCAGGTTAATGTTCTGGAGTGAAAGCTTGGGCTCGATGATTGTACACCGCTTCCGGTGTGACAAGAAAATTTTCTGCAAGCAAATCAAACAACAGAGGCGCAGGCAAAATCATAATCTCAATGTGTTTCTTATTAAATCTAAGTTTATACAAGAGCATCTTCTCTTTGTTGTCAACAATAAACTTGTGTGCTACCATGCTCTTGTAATCTAAAATGTGAGGAGGCAATTTTGTCTCCTTTCGCATGGTGCCTAATGGGTATCTGAAAATGTCTAGCAAGACGTGCAGCATAGATACCTCCAAATATGGGGCCTTTTGTATGATTCAGGGCTAACCGTTTAGCAACATCGGCACCCATACTAAAACTATTGTCTCCAAGCAAGGCATGTTGAAGAATGATAATATCAGGAACACTAAAGTTTCCACTATTTCCACGACCAATCAAGCATCTACTAGCAAATATGGCAAAGTAGCGTAAAGCAGGAAAGTGTATGCTAGAGATTTTTGCCTCGGAGCCCTCCTTTGGCTCCTCTACAGGTATAGTATTAACAAAACCATCCACATATTTACGATGGGGTTCCTCTAATTCTCCCTCATAAGGTATCCTACACACCGCGCAAAAATTACGTAAAGACATTTCTCTGAATTCATCATATAAATGAAATTATACTGCAGGCGGTGACTTCTTAGGATAATAATAAAAAATTTGCACGAAATTATTGGTGAGTAAGAGATACTGATCGATCCGGCCGTTGATGAAACCGGTGAGGCCTGCATTTTCATCAAAGAACAAAAATCTTCATGAATTCCAGCTTCCTTCAAGAAATCCTTGCATGGCCATTCACACGACCGTACTTCCGCTAAGCGAGGAAGATTATACTTGGCTTTTTCCTTCTCTTTGGCTTGTTTTTCCTGAGAGCCTTGGCTAGAAGAGCCCCTCAAAAATTTCCTTAACATTTTCTGAAAATTTCTGAAATTTTAGTAACTTCAAAATAAAAGTGAATAAAACTAAACAAGATTGGTAGCAACTACTCCTACAAGTGCCTAGAGCCTATATCATGCATTAGAATTGCTTGGGACCTCATAAATTTAACATGCAAGCTCAAGAACATGGTCACCTATGCAGAAAAAATTTGCAATGAATAAAGCACTAGAACAAAAACTAATTGGACTAATGGAGGAGTCACATACCAAGCAACAATCTCCCAAAGTAGTTTTGTGAATGGAGCTTTGAGCAAGGAGATCGAAAATCGCAGCAAAATGAGCTAGAACTCATGCTTGAGCTGGATGGGGATTTTTTTTGGGTAGAAGATGAAGTGTGTGGGTGCTGGCATAAGTGGAGGGGGGCCACTAGGGGCCCACGAGACAGGGGGGCGCACCCTCCACTCTCTTGGCCCGGTGCTTGCCCCTCCTGCAGTGATTTCAGTGCCTAAAATCCTCAAATATTCCATAAAAATCGTACTAAATTTGCAGGGCATTTGGAGCACTTTTTATTTTCGGTATATTTTTTTATGCACGAATAATTTAGAAAACAGACGGATAATACTAATTTTTTCTTTATTTATTCTAAATAACAGAAAGTAAAAAGAGGGTACATAAGGTGTGCTTCTAGTTTCATCCATCTCATGATCATCAAAATGAATCCACTAACAAGGTTGATCAAGTCTTGTTAACAAACTCATTTCGAATAACACGGAACCGGAGAAATTTCGAATAACACTAAGTTACCTCAACGGGGATATGAAAATCCCCAACAATAAGAATATCATACTTTTTCTTGACAATAGGGAGAGGAAATCCAAAACCTCCAATAATAATAGTTGGAACTTTTCCAATAGAATTGATGCTATGAACTTGAGATTGTTTCCTCGGAAAGTGTACCATATGCTCATTACCATTAACATGAAAATTGACATTGCCTTTGTTGCAATCAATAACAGCCCCTCCAGTATTAAGAAAAGGTCTACCAAGGATAATCGACATACTATCGTCCTCGGGAATATCAAGAATAACAAAGTCCGTTAAGATAGTGACATTTGCAACCACAACAGGCACATCCTCACAAATACCGACAGGTATAGCAGTTGATTTATCGGCCACTTGCAAAGATATTTCAGTAGGTGTCAACTTATTCAATTCAAGCCTACGATATAAAGAGAGAGGCATAACACTAACACCGGCTCCAACATCATATAAAGCAGTTCTAACATAATTTCTTTTAATGGAGCATGGTATAGTTGGTACACCCGGATCTCCAAGTTTCTTTGGTATTCCACCCTTAAAAGTGTAATTAGCAAGCATGGTGGAAATTTCAGCTTCTGATATCTTTCTTTTGTTTGTAATGATATCCTTCATATACTTAGCATAAGGATTTACTTTCAGCATATAAGTTAAGCGCATACGTAAGAAAATAGGTCTAATCATTTCAGCAAAGCGCTCAAAATCCTCATCATCCTTTGTCTTGGATGGATTAGGAGGAAAGGGCATGGGTTTCTGAACCCATGGTTCTCTTTCTCTACCGTGCTTCCTAGCAACAAAATCTCTCTTATCATAACATTGATTCTTTGATTGTGGGTTATCAAGATCAATAGCAGGTTCAATCTCTACTTCATTGTTTTTGCTAGATTGAGCATCAACATGAACATTATCATTAACATTATCACTAGGTTCATGTTCATCACCTGATTGAGTTTCAGCATCAGAAATAGAAATATCATTGGGATTCTCAGGTGTGTCTACAGTAGGTTCACTAGAAGCATGCAAAGTTCTATCGTTTTTATTTTTCTTCTTTTTAAAAGAACTAGGTGCCTCTAAATTATTTCTCTAAGAATCTTGCTCGATTCTCTTAGGGTGGCCTTCAGGATACAAAGGTTCTTGAGTCATTCTACCAGTTCTAGTAGCCACTCTAACAGCAAAGTCATTTTTATTATTTAATTCATCATGCAAATCATTTTGAGCTTTAAGTACTTGCTCAGCTTGAGTAGCGACCATAGAAGTATATTTGCTAATGAGTTTGAGTTCACCTTTAACTCTAGCCATATTATCGCTCACGCGTCCTATCTCGAAAGCATTATTCTTTAACTCTCTACCAACATAAGCATTAAAACTTTCTTGCCTAGCCATAAAGTCATCAAATTCATCTAAGCACGGGCTATGAAATTTAGTAGAGGGGATTTCAACTTTATCATATCTATAGAGAGAATTTACCTTTACTACCTGTGTCGGGTTATCAAGACAATGTGGTTCTTCAACAGGCGGTATATTAAGACCATGTATTTCTTCAATAGGAGGTAAATTCTTAACATCTTCAGTTTTAATACCTTTTTCTTTCATTGATTTATTTGCCTCTTGCATATCTTCAGGACTGGGAAATAAAACACCTCTCTTCTTCGGAGTGGGTTTAGGAATAGGATCAGGAGTTGGCTCAAATGGTTCAGGAATTGCCTCAGGAATTGGCTCAGGAAGAGTCCAATTATTTTCATTAGTCAACATATTATTCAATAGTAATTCAGCTTCGTCGACTGTTCTTTCCCTGAAAACACAACCAGCACAACTATCCAAGTAATCCTTGGAAGCATCGATAGTCCATTATAAAAGATATCAAGTATTTCATTTTTCTTGAGAGGATGATCAGGCAAAGCATTAAGTAATCGGAGAAGCCTCCCCCAAGCTTGTGGGAGACTCTCTTCTTTGATTTGCACAAAGTTATATATTTCCGGCAAGGCAGCTTGTTTCTTATGAGCAGGGAAATATTTATCAGAGAAATAATAAATCATATCCTGGGGATTACGCACACAACCAGGAGCAAGAGAATTATACCAAGTCTTAGCATCACCGTTTAATGAGAACGGAAATATCTTAAGGATATAAAAATAGCAAGACTTCTCATCATTAGTAAACAGGGTAGCTATATCATTCAACTTGGTAAGATGTGCCACAACAGTTTCAAATTCAAGGCCATAAAAAGGATTAGATTCAACTAAAGTAATAATTTCAGGATCAACAGAGAACTCATAATCCTTATCAGTAACATATATAGGTGAAGTAGCAAAAGCAGGGTCAGGTTTCATTCTAGCATTAAGATACTGCTGCTTCCATTTAGCTAATAATTTCATAAGATCATATCTATCATTGCAAACAAAGATAGCTGTAGCAGCTTTTTCATTCATAACATAACCCTCAGGAACAACAGGCAATTCATAATCATTGGGGGAATTTTCATCATCACTATCATCAATAATAGCATCTTCAATAATATCATTCCCCCTAAATCTAGCAAGTTGTTCATCAAGAAATTCACCTAATGGTAAAGTAGTATCACGCACAGAAGTAGTTTCGTCATAAGTGTCGGGCATAGCAGAAGTGGCATCATCAATAACATGCGACATATCAGAATTCATAGCAGTAGCGGGTTTAGGTATCGCAAGCTTACTACTAACGGAAGGAGAATCTAGTGCAGAGCTAGATGGTAGTTCCTTACCTCCCCTCGTAGTTGAGGGAAAAATCATAGTTCGGTCGTCTTTCAAGTTCTTCATAGTGATCAACAGATATAAATCCCAAGTGACTCAGAGAATAGAGCTATGCTCCCCGGCAACGGCGCCAGAAATTAGTCTTGATAACCCACAAGTGTAGGGGGTCGCAACAGCTTTCGAGGGTAAAGTATTCAACTCAAATTTATTGATTCGACACAAGGGGAGCCAAAGAATATTCTTGAGTATTAGCGGTTGAGTTGTCAATTCAACCACACATGGATAACTTAGTATCTGCAGCAAAGTATTTAGTAGCAAAGTAGTATGATAATAAAGGTAACGGTAGCAAAAGTAAAGATAATAGTTTTTTTGGTTTTTGTAGTAGTTGTAACAGTAGCAACGGAAAAGTAAATAAGCGAAGAACAATACGTAAAAAACTCGTAGGCAATGGATCAATGATGGATAATTATGTCGGATGCGATTCCTCATGTAATAGCTATAACATAGGGTGACACAGAACTAGCTCCAGTTCATCAATGTAATGTAGGCATGTATTCCGTAAATAATCATACGTGCTTATGGAAAAGAACTTGCATGACATATTTTGTCCTACCCTCCCGTGGCAGCGGGGTCCTAGCGAAAACTAAGGGATATTAAGGCCTCCTTTTAATAGAGAACTGGACCAAAGCATTAACACATAGTGAATACATGAACTCCTCAAACTATGGTCATCACCGAGAAGTATCCCGATTATTGTCACTTCGGGGTTGTCGGATCATAACACATAATAGGTGACTATAGACTTGCAAGATAGGATCAAGAACACACATATATTCATGAAAACATAATAGGTTCAGATCTGAAATCATGGCACTCGGGCCCTAGTGACAAGCATTAAGCATAGCAAAGTCATAGCAACATCAATCTCAGAACATAGTGGATACTAGGGATCAAACCCTAACAAAACTAACTTGATTACATGGTAAATCTCATCCAACCCATCACTGTCCAGCAAGCCTATGATGGAATTACTCACGCACAGCAGTGAGCATCATGAAATTGGTGATGGAGGATGGTTAATGATGACGACGACGATGAACCCCCCTCTCCGGAGCTCCGAATTGACTCCAGATCAGCCCTCCCGAGAGAGATTAGGGCCTGGCGGCGGCTCCGTGTCGTAAAACACGATGAAACTTTCTCTCTCATTTTTTTCTCCCTGAACGTGAATATATGGAGTTGGAGTTGAGGTCGGTGGAGGTCCAAGGGGCCCACGAGATAGGGGGCGCGCCCCCTGTCTCGTGGACAAGGTGTGGGCCCGTGATATTGATTCTTTCGCCAGTATTTTTTATATTTTCCAAAAAGTCGCTCCGTGGATTTTCAGGACATTTCGAGAACTTTTCTTTTCTACACATAAAACAACATCACGGCAGTTCTGCTGAAAACAGCGTTAGTCCAGGTTAGTATCATTCAAATCATGCAAGTTAGAGTCCAAAACAAGGACAAAAGTGTTTGGAAAAGTAGATATGTTGGAGACGTATCAGACTTCACACCAGTTATTAACTGCTGACGCGTGCCCCGTGTACACAGTCTAGCATGACCTTCCCGCTAGCAAGGTCCAAAATTAGTTGAAATTGGATACGAACGATCTCGCGGGCGGCAAAATATCCCGCCTCCTTCTTAAATTTCCGCCACCTTAGTCTTTAGCATGCGAAATTCCCCTTTTGTCCTTGGTGCATGGAGACCAACAGTTACAATACCGCCCTCATCTACATAATAGGTCGGGGCTGCTTTGGTAACTTCTGGTTCCCCCCACTACATGACACCCCCATTTCCTCTTCGGCCCTCTCTCGCAAAAATGACTAACTCCACAGCACTAGATCATATTACATCACGTTGTCCATACTTCATCGGCCTTTCTCCCCTTCCCTCTCGAAACCCTAGACTGCTCATCCACCGGCGTACCATAGCCCATTCACTGCCAGCGGCATCCACCTCGTCGGATCTGCTTCTGCGGCCGCATCTACCCCTCCCACCTCCCCTAGAAACAAGTAGACTGCTCATCCACCACCGTACCACAGCCCATTCAGTGTCAGCCTTGTCCACAGCGCCGGATCTGCTTTGCCGGTACTCTCGTCCACCGCCGCTCATCTGCAGCGGCTCATTTGTACTCCCCACCGGAGACGCTTCGTGCACACCCCCAAAGCCGCCCCATCGACAGCTTCTGATCCTCTTGGCCGACACCTTCCTCAACCCTACCGGAGTCGCTTCGCCAACACCATCGTCAACCCTACAGGAGTAGCTTCGCCTATACCATTCTCAACCCTACCACGGCCGCTTTGCCAACTCACAAGTCCACGGCCTCAGGTCCGCTTCCTCGCACCCTCATCCAACCTACCGGAGCAGCTTCTGACTCCCCGTCCATGGCCGCAGATCCGCATCGTCGACAACATCCTTTACCCAACCATAGGAGCAGCTTCTGACGCCCCGTCCACGGCCGCAGATCCGCATCATCGACATCATCCTTAACCCAACCACCGGAGCAGCTTCACCTACGCCCTTGTCCACGGCCATAGATCCGCTTCGCCCACACTGTAGTCCACCCTACCGGAGCCGCTCCACAAACACCCTACTCGACGGTTCTAGATCTCCTTACCGGACCCCAATAGCCAGCGCAGCGTCATCACCCTTGACGTTTCTAACGTAATTCCCACTGTCTGGAGAGATGCCAAGCACCCGCCATGGCCTAGGTACTTGTCACCTTTAAACCCATCCAGCATCACCTGCCCGATGTACTTCAAATATACTAACAGGTCGTTGTTACCTGTTATGCAGCTAGCAAAAACTACAAGGATGATGTTTCTTCTGGATCTAACAGCTTGGCCAACCAAGATCCTGGACTGAGGCATTGCTATGATCTTGTAAGTGCGTCTCTCTCTTCTCTTGTATTGTTACGTGCCTGTCGGTGTGCTTTGCTAGGATTTTCGACCAGTAATCCCTTTGTGCAGACAATGATTTCTACTACTGGCTGCTAAATTAGATATGTAGATGTCATACATGATACTACCTCGTACCTCCGTTCCTAAATATAAGTCTTTCTAGAGATTCCACTATAGGCTACATATGGAGCAAAATGAGTGAATCTACACTCGAAAATGCATCTATATACATCTGTATGTGGTCCATACTGGAATCTTTACAAAGACATATAGGAACAGAGGTAGTACATTACACAAAATCGTAGGTGGCATGTATGAATTCCAGTGCACTACATTAGGCTCCCTTAGAGTGCGTGCTAGTCCAGCACACAGAGTCATGGCTAGTTTATGCTACGCACACAATCGTTAATTGGTGGTTTAAATATGCGCAAGGGATATGCAATGTAGTATCATGTAGAGATGTCTGAAATTAGCCGTGTCAACTTGCAGATAGGGTTACACAAAGAAAAAGTACAAGATGTATGTGGCAATTTCATGGAACGTCGCAAAAAAGAGAGGCAGCGGTGAGCCTATACAGTGTGCTATGGTACGTCACTCCTCCATTGCAATCGTCGTGACATGTTATTTGTATGTCAGTTCTATTGGCCAAGTTTCTTAGGGACAGTTATTACGAGTTATCCTAAGAAAATAAGCACCTGCTAATATAAGCTCCATGTAATAAGCCAACCAGTTCTTTTCATTGTGTTTTCAGCTTATCTTTGGTATGATCAGTGAAAAGTCTAGATTGCATTATATTTTTTCATTTTGCTGCCCATATGAAAGTTAATTTGACTTGCAAACATCACAAACTGAACCCAGTGCAGTAATTAATATGATAGGAAAATAGACCATCACTATTTGCTCAAAATGCAAATACAAAGATACCATCTACTTGGCACAATCTACTTTGGTCAATGTTTCCATAGAGATCCCATTGCCTAATTTAACCGAAGAATGCATGACCCATATTTAAATGAAGAACAATTACTTATTGAAATTCGATGGTCCAAGTGGCTGGTTATTATCATATAGCAGCACCACCTGAAAGCATCATATAGCAGCAGCAGCTCATAGCAACTCATCATACAGCAGCAGCAGTGTGCAATTCATCATATACCAGCAGCAGCTCATAGCAATTCATCATATAGCAGCAGCAGGAGTAGCTCATAGTAATTCATCATATAGCAGCAGCAGGAGCAGCTCATAGCAATTCATCATATAGCAGCAGTAGGAGCAGCTCATAGCAATTCATCATATAGCATCAGCAGGAGCAACTTGTAGCAACTCATCATATAGCAGCGGCTCATAGCAATTCATCATATAGCAGCAGTAGCAGCTCATAGCAATTCATCATATAGCAGCAGTAGGAGTAGCTCATAGCAATGCATCATATAGCAGCAGCAGAAGCAGCTCATAGCAATTCATCGTATAGTGGATCAGAATGAAATTTGGCAAAAAATCAGAGGAGGTCCTCACCTTGTTGGATGATCTCATCCTTCAACAGCACCGCAAGGCCATGGCCTGGGAGGAGGGGAGGGGGAATAAGGTGCCTTCTATCGCAGTGTGGCATCAGCCATAGTTGTGCAGCGCCCGCCGGAGTAGTGCGTTGGACGAACCACAGTGGAGCAGCTGCTGGAGACCATGAGAATGAGGGGCGGCGCCAGAGGGAGGAGCAGTTAGGGAGATTTTCCCCTACCCACCGGCCATGTAGCCTAGCTGGACAAAGCATCATTGAGGATCAGGCCAGATGGGACCAGTGGTGACGGCTCGCTGGAGGAACCCTAGTGCTGCAGGCAGGGGATCGAGGTAGAGGGAAAGGGGATAGGAGATGCAAGCGGGCAGGGCAATGAACGCTTGCATGTTTGTTTTTACTTGAGGGTCAGGTGTGACACGGGCGTCAACAGTTGCATTTTGAGTGTAATATAGGCAGACAACAGAGTCATTTCACTATTCCCCTACCCTTCAATTTTTAGTGAGGTTCTTCCTGAAACACCCCCCTCCAAAGCGAAATTAGTTAAGCCCAAGCCCATAACTCAAAAATGACTTCTTTATATCTTTTATGGCTTATTTTGACAATAAGCCTTGAAAAGGTGGAATCGAACTGGCCCTTAACCTGCAATTCAATTGTGCGTGCAATGATGAATCACATCTGCCTGTTATAGTGTACATTTAGGCATCATCATACATGGCATAACCTAATACATGTGCATTCCATTGTAGAATCTGGAATATGCAATGTTTATGTTAGTTCATACGTTGCACATGATGTTTAAATGCCCCTTAAATCTGGTCAGTCAAGTGATGGTCTTTAAGCCTCCTTCTTTGCTTCTTTTCTTGATATGTAAGATTTGCTCACATATCTGTTCAATTGCGTGTTTGCATCAGCCAGCCATACTAGGACTGTTTGCTTTGATTACTTGTTATTCTTGACCTAACACTCTAACAGAGCTTGTCAACGATTTAAACACTAAGGGCTGCTGTAGTGGGGCCTTGTCTAACTCATAGGTGACATAAAGGTTTGGTTGTACACTAAAGTAGGCTCTCCAAGAGTACCTGGAGATCCAGTTCGAAGGTATGCCTAGTTTTTACATAGTGCAAACATAGTAAATGCTCATTTCATTTTGTGCAAGTGCAAGAGATGTGGCATGTTTCATTATGTGGTGTTGTTTTGTTATAATCTCATCCTTTTGTGTTCACAGACTGGAAAGGATGCATATTTATCTTCTAAGGAGACGAGTAACTAGTTTGTTTCACCTTGCAGAGGGGGTGCAACGAAGATAAGATTGAGGATTTCCAAGTACAAGATGTTAGGAAGGAGCCTTGCAAGAGAAGTAGGAGTTGCGCTGAGTCTCTTCAACATGTTAAGGTAAGTCGTTGTATCCAACTCAACAGTTCAATTCCTTGTTTGTTTCAGGCATAGTTAATTTGCTCTTTTCAATTACTTTATTTGTCCTCAGTTAATGAGATGCCCAAAGAATGATGCCTGATGTTGGGTACTTGTATAACTATTAGTTGACATAATTAAAGGCCTTACCATTTAATTACTCTGCTGAAGTGTGCCTGAATCTTTGAAGCCTATTAACCAACTATTATTGCATGAGGCTCACAATCTAGTTTATACTAGGCTAATGATTGCATAGTTTTGCTTGATGTAGTATGTTTGTATGAAACCCTCTGTTGTTCATTATGCTCCCTAAGACTTTAATTGAGCTACAGAATGGCCAACTGTTTGCTTACTTATACGCAACATGATGTCTAAATTTGTAACTTGTCTGTGTTTTGGATTGGGCCCCAACATCATGCTCCTCTGGTGAGCTAAGAGAGATTCCTATATGCAGGCTACACAGACTATCTTTTTTATAATTTTTAAAATATCACCTGCTTATGCTTCATGACGTGTAACATTATTGTTAGTCATGTTTTGCCATATAGTACAAAATAGTGTCTTGCTCGCTTCACTGGTGTAACATTATTGTTAGTCATGTTTTGCCATATAGTACAAAATAGTGTCTTGCTCGCTTCACTATTGTAACTATATTTTTGCCCTAGTCATGTGTACTTACAGAAATATTTTAGGATGAAGTGACATCAACACAAAGATCTGCGAGCAGTGCGGCATTGCCGTTACTGAATGATTATGGATTGGAATTGGAATGTGCTGATGTTCTCAAGCATCAACTAGAGGTGGCAAGACAACGTGTACATGATTCTCAACGTACAATCAACAAGTTGAGACTGGACATGCAGGTATTAGATGCAGGAGTCAAAAAATGAAACAAGACACTGAGGTAACCACGAAGGAATTGGAGATTTTGCAGACTGAAATTTGTGCTATATGAATCTGGCCAATCCTATTTTCTGAAGAGATTATAGTTCAAATGGAGTTAAGTTGATGCGCGTCCATGATGTATGAGTTGTATTTGCCGAGTGTATGTAATTTGTTGTTTGCGTCTGCTTTATTATCACCGATGCCGAACCATAATGCCCAGTGGGTATAATTGGCTGTAATTTCTTTATTGTATAGTGTAGGATTATTCTATGTTTCTATGCCTTGGTCTCTTTGTTGTATAGTGTATGTTTTTTAGAGGTGATAGTATAGAGTAGGATAATTCTTTGAATATGCTATATCGTTCAAACGGGGGCCAACTCGCCCAAACGTTGTAGTGACCATGGCTCTCCACGGGCCGTACGATCCATGGGCCATCTACGGGACGGACGATCCATGGGCCATCTACGGGACAGACGATCCATGGGCCTTCAATGGGCTGTAGGATCCATGGGCCTTCAATGGGCCATCGGATCCATGGGCCTTCAATGGGCCGTCGGATCCATGGGTCTTCTATGTCTTGTAAGATCCATGGGCCTTGTACGGGCCGACTCATCTGTGGGCCTTGTACGTGCCCTTAATGGGCCATAAACGGGCTAGAGTGGAAATCGTATGTTTTATGGGCTGACCATAACGGGTCGTTAATAGGCCGTATTTGCTGATGCTATGAAAATGGCCCAACAGATTAACAGTCCACAAACGGGCCGACTGTATCCACGGGCTGAATTTGGCCCACAAGCAGAAAAGGCCAGTAAAGGGCCGTAAGTAACCGAATGCTGGAAATGAGCCCAAGAATAAATGGGCCCTAAGAAGGCCGAAAGGTAACACGGTCTAGAAACGACCCAATGGAATAATGGGCCGCTAATGGGTATAAAGCGGTACATTAATCATTATGGGCCGATTTTAGCAAGGGTCGTTAATGGGCCATGAGTTACAAAAGGACTCGTATGGGCCGAAAGACGTCATGGGCCATATATGGGCTGGAAGTTACAACGGGCTGGAATCATACTGGACAGCCCAGATGACGCTACTGGGCCTAATACCCTTAGGACGTAACGGGCCGTGAGTTAGCGGGCTGTAAATGGGCTATATGTGAACATGCCATTAATAGGCTTTCATTGGGCGGGCCCGCCACCTTTTGACCAGGTCAAATGCGCCGGCCTTTTCACAGAATGGGCCTCTATTGGGCCGTGCCATGTGTCGACGTATCATAGGCGCCTTGTGTCCAATGAGTGGATGACATCTGCCCCAACGGTGAGCCGACACGTGCTTTCCTCCGGCCAATGATGATTTTACACGTGGAAAATCCCCATTGGTCGGGGCTGTTAATAGGTTATCGGATCCAAAATCGGACCGATAGCTTAACGGTGTTCCGTTATGGTGGATGCCACGTGTCGGTCACCCTTGACGAAAGCACTTCTGTGATGCGCGATTTATCATCATGGAAGTGGACACTTTCGTGATGATAATTTTGGTAATGTCATGGAACACTTCTACGACATCACGGGTATGACTATCTTGATTCTATCATAAAATCGTCATGGATGTACATGCATGACAAAAAACGCGACCTACTGTGACAAACACGTATCATCACGGAAGTGTATTTTCTTTGTAGTGATAATTGGCGTGTATACTCAGTTTTTGAGCTGACCATGCCTTTGCCTTCTTTTTTTCTAGTTGGGTAGTCAATCCTCTATTTCTTTCTTTAGTGCCATGCAAAATAGCTGGAGCAGGAGTACCCAAAACCAGTGCGTGCTTCAGAGCTGGGGCGAGGGCTCCACTACACGAGGCCAGCGAGAGTGGCAGCAGCAAGCCAGCGCCGACCGAAGCGGGGTAGGTAACAGCTGCGATTGAAGCCTGTGGGGAGGCGGAGTGGCAAAGGTCAGAACAGGGGCGTCACGGCGCGGCGGCAGCAGGGTCGGCTCGTAGCACGGAAAACGGAGCCATAGGGATGGCAGTTTGGAAGCCACAGGGGCGCAACAAGGTGATGCTAGCGAGAAGAACTGCCATAGTGAAGGCGGGTAGGCGAGGCCCCGGCGACTCGGCGTATGGTGCCTCGAGACGAAGGTCGGAGGCGCCGCGACGCGAGAGGCGCTAGCGAGGTGGGGCCACGTCAGAGAGGAAGTAGGAAACAGGGCCAAGGCAGGGGCTTGAGCAGCTTGGGGGCTAGGCCGGCGAGGGATCCACGGTGGCGGAAGAACCTGATGGCTCGAAGATGAGGCCACCGGGTAAGAGTAGCGAGACGAAGCCTAGCAGCATAGGTGTGCCAGCCAAGCCCAGCCGCCACGACGGAGGCGGGCTGAGAAAGTGGCGACTTGAGGCAACCGAGTCCGAGTCCATCTTCATGCATCCATCCTTCTCCAGGTCATGGTCGACTTTGACCAATCCATGTCCGGGTCACGGTTGCTTTGACGACTTCACGTTTGACTACGTGTGTATGGATCTAGACGGCAGCTGCGTGTACTGTCCGGATAAATCTAGTCTTGATCATTGGTTCTAGTGGCTTGCGGCTAGCTTAGCAAAATTCCTGTCGGCCCCGGCAACACGTGACTGTAGCAATAAAAATTGATCTTCTATTCAGTTTCGAAGGGTCATGTTGCATCTGCGGCGCACAAAAGAACGCCAAACCCTAACCTACTTTGAACTCAAAACTCATACTGCCAGCTCCAAAGTCAATAACAAGTCTGACCACAAACGTTGGATTTGCCGGCTCTGCCGAAGACTATCTTATGCCGACCTTTCTTCATCCGGCCAATCGCAAACTTCTCAATCCCTGAGAGAGAGAGAGAGAGAGAGAGAGAGAGAGAGATCCAAGAACTCAACACATCGTGCGTGGCCTCATGGTGGGCGCCAACTGTCGTGGTTTTGCCATGCCATATGTCCTAGTGTAAGGACTTAGTAGTGAGGCCAATGCATCTAGGTAGTAGCTTGAACAGCGTTGGTCAGAATTGAGAGACGGGTGTTTTACCCAGGTTCAGCCCCTCACGGTGGAGGTAAAATCCTACATCCCGCTTCATTGATATTGATGATCACGATGATATCGGTTACAAGGGCGGTGTTTTTCTACCTCTATCTCGAGAGCATCTAATTTGATCTTGTCTAAGACTTATCTATTTCTTAACCTGTCTATCTTGACCCCTGCCCCTCCATATATAAGTTGAAGGGGCAGCTTACATGTAGAGTCCTAGTAGGATTAGGACTAGACTATCTATTACAAACCGGATAGAAGTCCGGGTCTTGCTCTTTTTTTAATCTTCTCCGTGAGCCGGCTGTAGAGGTAGGTCACCGGTGAGGCGCCAAGTCCTGGCCAGGTTAGGATCTGGGTTACACAATCTGTCGGGTTAGACAATCTGTTGGGTTAGGATCCGGGTTACACAATCTGCCGGGTTAGGATCCGTGTTACGCCTCCCGGGTTACACCTGCCGGGTTAAGTCCAGAGATGATTAACATGGCTACTTAAGTCCAGAGATGACTTAACGTCATAAGTCGGGTTTAACTACGGGTAATTCCCTCGACAAATGTGGTGCTCATTTATTAACTGTTTGGTTAATTTGTTATCATGTCCAGTTAACTGTTTTGTTCAATTCTTCTGGGTGTAATTTTGTATTGTCTTCATGTGCGAAATAAATTGAATCTGGCTGTATTTCCAAGTTGTCAAGCATGCTTGGTTTGGTTAACTTTTTGATCTTCTAGTATGTCATATATTGTGCAATGTGGTGCTCAGTTAATGTTTGGTTCATTTGTTGTGATGTTTAGTTAACTGTTTGGTTCAATTCTGCAATGCAATATTCAATTGTTGTGGGTGCATTTTGTTATTGTCTACCATGTGAGAAATAAATCAAATTTGGTTGTACCAAATACATGAGAAACAAATACAATAGCTATATTTCTAGGTGGTTAAGCATGCTTGGTTTGGTAAATTGTTTGATCTTCTATTAGGAGTATGTTATATTGTGCAATGTGGTGCTCAGTTAGTGTTTGTTTCATTTGTTGTGGTGTTTAGTTAACTACTTGGTTCAATTCTACAATGTGATGTCCAATTGTTGTGGGTACAATTTTGTATTGTTATGCATGTGAGGAATAAACCGAATTTGGCTACACTTAATACATGAGAAACATATACAATTGCTATATTTCCTAGTTCTTAATCATGTTTGGTTTACATAAATGGATTTTCCATGTGCCTAGAATTATTGTGATGAATCTGCAATATGTTTATTTTTCATCAACATATTTTACTGATAGCATGCCAACCCTCACTTAACCTGATCACTAACTACCTTAGATGTGTTGCAGGGAAACAATGGGAAGCACTGAGGTTTACAATCAGGTTTGCACATGCATGGTCCTTTGTCTAATAGCACATTATTGTGCAATTGCAGGAATCACTCTAATATTTAGGTTTTTAACAATTTGGTATTGCACATGTAGGTCCTGCTGTCAGAGGTTTTGACCCACTGTTCGACCCTTTTTGCATCTGGGGAAATGAGTTGTCCATGAATATCAGTCAAGTCAAGAAACTCAAAAAGATTGTTAGGATAAAGAAATAGCGATAAAAAACAACAAGATCTTTGTCTGCACAATGAAAAAGACATTAGTTCACTACAGGATGGTACTAACTATTATACCTTGTCTTTTTTATTCCTTTGCACCATTTCAAATCTAGAGAAGATATGTATGCATATCCTTGTTTTCAGGCCTTTCGAAAGCAGTTCAATGATGAATTACCTCTCAAACCACATGTATGGTTAGGAGGCGAGGGAGGTATTCATACAACACCCATAGTTCAATATTGAATATTCCTGAAGAGGACGAAGGATGGATGGTCAATCATCCACAGGCACCGGCCCAAAGTTGCAAAGACCTTCAACATCAATGAAGGCTCAATATTCGCCTTCCGTTTCAGCGGTTTTCTAGATGAGATTCGTTTGTCTCTGTACCGTCTATGATGCTAATTTAGAAAGGTTATAGATGTTGCATGTGAAACTTGGTGCTGGTGCAGTTGTGTAATGGGGTAGCTAGCTATATGCCTATAAGGTGTAACTGAGTGTTGACGCTATACGATGTTGTACTCTGATGTATTTCAATTATGAAATCCTGATTCCTTAATATGAAAATGAAATATATTGTGTGCCTAATATGAAATGCCAATTTGATTAATAAATAGATTATTAATAATAGGCCAATTAGCCTGCTAATCGCTCCTAATTGGGTTTTTCTATTGCAAACAGTTATTGAGAAAACACCATGGGTGATGACCTCAGATAACGCACACAGTTTCCAGGAAGAAAATGTGTTGGATCAATGAACAATCACACACGACTTCCTCTGGAAAATTGTTTGCGTTAGGCCACCTTGCGCAAACGTTTACCACATAAAAAGTGTGTCTGATGGATAGCCTATGCCAAACAGTTTCTTCTATGCACCGTGTGTGATGCATTCAATAACACAAACGATAAAATTGTTAATATCATCTGCAATGGCAACGCTATCACAAAAGATTTAATGGGGAAAATTGTGTGTGATGTACGTGCAAACGGAAACGTTTTCCCTTGAATGACTGTGTGAGATGTACATACGAACGGAAACGTACTTCTTGGATTGACTGTGTGGGATGTACATATGAACAGAAACGTATTCCTTGGATTGATTGTGTGGGATGTACATACGAACGAAATCGTTTGTCTGGGACCGACTTTGTGGTATGTACTTACGACCGGAACCGATTGGGCATGTATAATTGTAGTTGATCGCTCGCCCATCGCACACGATCTAATTTTTGCCAAGCATGTGTAGCCAAAGGGCCTATCCCCGATGGTTTTTGGGTCATGTGGGAAGGACCCCCCCCCTATCACCCACACTCACTAGGCAACGGTTTAAAATTCCGTCACGGAAAGGGGTTAAAAACCGTTTGTATAGCACCTCGTTGTACCAGTGATAGTTTCATCTTTAACTATAAAAGGTTCCTCTAACAATTCCTCAGTAGATGGATGGTATTTAAACCACTTCTCCTTAGGGAGATAAACATGAGTAGCAAATGATTCACAAAAGGAAGCTACTATCTAATAGTCAAGTCCATATTTAGTAACTAAACTTATGAAAAGCATCCGTTTCCATAAAAGATTGAACACAATCAAACTCAAGTTTTATACCCGACTCATTACCTTTGTCAAGTTCCCAATCTCCAGAGTTCCGTTTAATTCTTTCTAGAAGACCCCATTTGAATTCAATAGTTTTCTTCATAAAGGAACCAGTAGAATAAGCATTGAGCATGGATTGATCATTATGAGAAAGCCGGGCATAAAATATTTGTATAATAATTACTCTTGAGAGCTCATGATTGGGGCATGTGTGCATCATGGACATAAGACTACCCCAATCTTGAGCGATACTTTCTCCTTCACGAGGCAAAAAAGCATATATAGTTCCTATCATGATGAGCCAAATGCATAGGATGGAACTTCTGGTGAAATTCCAATTCAACCGGTTCCAATCCCATGGTCCAATATCATCCAAAATCCTATACCATGTCAATGCCTTTCCCTCCAAAGATAAAGGGAATACCTTCTTATTAACTCCATCCTCGGATAAACCTGCAAGCTCAAACAATCCAAAAATTTCTTCCACATAGATTAAGTGCATATCAGGATGTATTGTTCCATCTCCTGCACAAGGATTAGCTAGCGGTTTCCCTAACATAGCCAAAGGAATCTCATAATAAATATTTTCAGTAGGTTCAGTAGGTTGAGGGGCAACTCTTCTTGAAGATACCCCGAACAAACCCCTCAAAGGATTATTTTCCATAGTAACAAGTGACAGAAAATATCAGCACGCAATATAAATGTTTCCTTACCAAATTCCACTCACCAAAGGCGCTTCACTCCCCAGCAACGGCGCCAGAAAAGACTCTTGATGACCGACAAGTATAGGGGATCAAATGTAGTCCTTCCGATAAGTAAGAGTGTCGGACCCAACGAGGAGCAGAAGGAAATGACAAGTGGTTTTCAGCAAGATATTCTCTGCAAGTGTTGTAGGTAACAGTGATAGATAGTTTTGTAGCAAGAAAATTCATAATGGGTAACAATTAACAATAGTAGAAAAGGTGCAGCAAGGTGGACCAATCCTTTTTATAGCAAAGGACAGGCCTGAAAGTTCTCTTGTATAAAGCAAAGTACTCTCGAGGACACACAGGAATTGTCTTCTAGTCACGTTCAACATGTTTACTTGATACGCGTTCGCTAGTTTGATAATTTGATATGTGGGTGGACTGGTGCTTGGACGTTGTTCTTACTTGAACAATCCCGCACTTATGATTACCCCCTCTCGCAAGCATTCACAACTACGAAAGAAGAATTAAGATAAATCTAACCGTAGCATGAAACATATGGATCCAAATCAACCTAGGGTTTAAGCTTCTGTCACTCTAGCAACCCATCATCTACTTATTACTCCATAATACCTTCCCTTAGGCCCAAGTATGGTGAAGTGTCATGTAGTTGACATTCACATGACGCCACTAAAGGAAGCAACAACATACATATCATCAAAATATCGAACGAATACCAACTTCACATGATTACTTGTAACAAGACTTCTCCCATGTCCTCAAGAATATAAGTAACTACTCACAAATCATATTCATGTTCAAGATTAGAGGGGTATTGAATATCATTAAGGATCTGAACATATAACCTTCCACCAAATAAACTAACTAGCATCAACTACAAGATGTAATCAACACTACTAGCAACTCACATGTACCAATATGAGATTTTGAGACAAACATTGAATAGAAGAGATGAACTAGGGTTTGAGATGAGATGGTGCTTGTCGGTGTCAAAACCGGCGGATCTCAGGTAGGGGGTCCCGAACTGTGCATCTAGGCGGATGGTAACAGGAGACAAGGGACACGATGTTTTTATCCAAGTTCGGGCCCTCTTGATGGAGGTAAAATCCTACTCCTGCTTGATTAATATTGATGATATGGGTAGTAAAAGAGTAGATCTACCACGATATCAGAGAGGCTAAACCCTAGAAGCTAGCCTATGGTATGATTGTTGTTGTCCTACGGACTAAAACCCTCCGGTTTATATAGGCACCGAAGAGGGTTAGGGTTACACAGAGTCGGTTACAATGGTAGCAAATCTACATATCCGTATCGCCAAGCTTGCCTTCCACGCCAAGGAAAGTCCCATCCGGACACAGGACGAAGTCTTCAATCTTGTATCTTCATAGTCCAGGAGTCCGGCCAATGGTCATAGTCCGGCTATCCGGACACCCCCTAATCCGGGACTCCCTCAGTAGCCCGTGAACCAGGCTTCAATGACGACGAGTCCGGCACGCATATTGTCTTCGGCATTGCAAGGCGGTTTCCTCCTCCGAATACTTCATAGAAGATTTTGAACACAAGGATAGTGTTCGGCTCTGCAAAATAAGTTCCACATACCACCGTAGAGAGAATAATATTTACACAAATTCAATCTGCTGACGTATTCCATGACATGACACCACACCACGGCCAAGCCTTTATTTGAATCGTTTTTACTGTCCCACCTCAGCGCGTTTAGCGAGGTGGTTTCCTTGGCGCGTCTTGTCGAAGCAGAGATCGTGTCCCCTTATTTCGGGATTCTCACTAATACGGGCGCGGGTAAACCAGTCGTGCCCGTGGGCACGTCTCCTCTATCGAAGGCGAGTCCCGAACGGTCACGGGGAAGGCTCTTGGTATTCAACCTCTTTATAAAGAGACCAAGGCTCCACTCCTTTCTTTCAATCTCAATCGAATCCGCCCCTCGCCTCGAGTTCCAACACCCAAAGCTCTAGATTCAGGCGCCTCAGACCTTCGATGATGTCCGGCTCCGACCTGCAAGGCCGGTGGATGCCTTCCTCCGTTACGGAAGAAGACGTGCTAAAGCTAAGAGATGCCAGGTATCTAACCGGCGAAATTTCACATAGGCTGCCTGCCCAAGGGCAGGTTATTCCCACTCCCAAGCCTGGCGAAAGCGTAGTGTTCGCGTCTCACTTTCTTCGGGGGCTAGGTTTCCCGACGAACCCCTTCGTGAGGGGGCTCATGTTTTACTATGGGTTGGAATTTCGCGACTTGTATGCGGAGTCCATCCTCCACATCTCATCATTCATTGTCGTATGCAAAGCCTTCCTCCGCATTACCCCTCACTTTGGATTGTGGCTCAAGACCTTCAAAGTGGAGCCGAGGATGATCAAGGGGCAACAGGCAGAGTGCGGAGGGGCTGTTATAAGTAAGAATGTTGATGCTCCATGGCCCGAGGGCTCTTTTCAAGAGGAGCTCAGCCTATGGCAACAAGAGTGGTTTTATATCATAGCTCCCAGGGGCACCAAATGGGTGGCGCCACCTACCTTTCGCTCGGGTCCTCCATCGCGGCTGGCGTCATGGGTCAATAAGGGACTTGACTGGGGGCCGTCCAAGGACGTGCCCTTGTTGCAGGGCCGTATTCAAGACCTCTTAGAGAGAGAGATCACTCTGGTCGCAGTAGCGTAGGTCATGCTGATTCGTCGCACCCTGCCCTGCAAACGGCGCCCCCTCCGCCTGTGGGAATTTAACCCGGAGGGACCACGAGCTCTCCATCATTTTTTGGGCGCGACGCCCATGGAGATGTACAAGCTTTTCTTCGGATCACAAGCGATGTGTCCGGACTTGACCGAGGACGCAGGTCTGAGCTGCAATCGCTTGGATACTCAAGTAAGTAGCCCTGTACCCGGACACGCTATCCCATATTTATCACAAACTTGCCCTTTAAAAGAGTTGTTCCTTGAACAGGAGTGGATAGCGAAAGCAAAGTTAATCAGGTGTCCGGCCCCCTCCCTGAGACCACGCTGGATCCCGTGTTAACCAGGATGCTGGAGGTTGCGCCTTCGGAAGAAGGTGAAGGGGGGAACAAGGAAGCTACCGCCTCCGTGAAGGAGGCTGTCAGGAAAGGAGGGATCGAGAATCCCTCCATCCAAGGGAAGAAGAGGACCGCCTCTGAAGACCCGGAGACCATGGTCTCAAAGCGGGGGAAGAAATCTTCGTCAGAGGGTCCTGCGCCGAGAGATGCCTCGGCCGCATTATGCCCCCAAGGGGATCAGCCCTCCACCGAGCCGTAAGTAAAAAGGGGAGTTTCTTTTAAAATAAAGGATATCCCTGCCCTATTTCTGATGAAGATAACCGAAATTTTACCTTGTAGTTCAGATCTCAGCCCTTCTCAGCGGAGCTCATCTTCGGGGGATCTTTGTCCGGAGATGATAGAGAGCAAGACGCCTCCCCTTGTCGTACCGTCTTGCGAGGCGGGCGACCCTGAGGTGTCATCGCGGAGGGTTTCTCCGAGTCCGGCGGGCCCGGAAGGCAGTCGTATGTCCCCTCAAAGCCCTCTGCGTCTGGCCTTCGAAAAAGGCCATCGGACGAGTCCGGCACCACCTGGTGTACGGTCGAAGGAGCTGAAGGATCTGCTCGGGCGAGCGTCTATCTTAGAAGATCACCGTGCGTTAATGGGTACGGTGATTGAAAGGATTTCATCCGCTGAGAGCGAATTGCACAAAGCCGTCAGAAGTTTACTGACAGGTTTTGAGGTACGCAAAATGATGTACCTTCTGACAGTTCCGCATATAAAATGCGCCCTGTGTAGATAGTAGCCCCTGAGGCTCGGTGTGTTGTCAAAAATGATAGCGCGCCGAGGATCATAATCCCAGGTATAATGTGTCGCCCTTCCTATGTAGGTGGGGAAGGGTCCGGTGGCTAGCCGGACTGATGAATTTGCCGAACTAAAGCAGCAACTTGACGTGGCAGATGCCGACATTGCGCTTGTCAACAGGCGACTTGACGAGTCACAAGGTATGCAATTTCTCTGCGGACACCTGGTAAGGGAGCTTGACGCCCATGCCTTACAACATGTATGCTTGATGCAGATGGTGCCGCTACCATGGAGAACCTTCGGGCGGAGCTCGCCCGAGCCAAGGAGCAGGCCAGAAAGAGTGATGTGGCTGCCTTAAAGGCGGTCGAAGAGCTAAAAGCCGAACAGGCTGCTCACTGCCAAAGCAAGAAGGAAATGGCCGAGATGGCCGTGAAGTTGAAGAATGCTACCGACCGCAGCAAGCTTCTTGAAAAATAAGATCGAGCGGTGCAAGAGGACCTGAAGAAGGCCACTGCCGAGGCCAAGGATGCTCGCTCTGCGATGAGAGCTATGAAGGAGGAGTTGCGTCAGGCCGGAGATATCGCGGCTGGAAAGCCCTTTCTGCTGTGGAGGAAATTCGTGGATCCTAAATATGCTCAGTTGGACCGGCTGTGGAGTGCGGAGGATGCTTATCTGGACTTGGCGGCAAGTGCCGCAGACGCAGTTGAACACTTCCGAGATAAAAAAGATCACGAAATGGAAAAGGTTTTTTGGTCGTAGTTCCATAATCCAGAGCGCCCACTTCCATTAATCGATCGCTTGGCCGAATGGGTGGAGCTGAATAGGTTATCCGGACTTGCCATGAAGGATGTCGTGAGTCTTTTGTGGCCGAAAAGGCCCGAGCCAAAGAGTTATTTTGGCTTGGTGCAGCAGTTCCTTGGTGCGGTGCCGCATATCAATGCAATGAGGAGGTCGGCGTGCATAGAGGGTGCGCGGATGGCTCTTGCCCATGTCAAGACATACTGGGCGGAGATGAAGGCCATCGATGTTGCATCCCAAGATTCGGACGGAAGCCGAGTACCTGTCGAGCACTATTTTAAGGAAGTTCTGCAGGGCGCTCGTTTAATAGAGACGCGGTGCTTGAAGGATATTATGTTCGAATAACATGTATTATTGTGAAACAATGTATCGATAGAATATAAAAGCTTTTTATACTTGTGCCTTTCAAGATTTAAAATACCTCCTGTGCGGCCGCTAATGTATATGTATATATAACCTGAAAGATGGCAGTCTTCGGCTTCAGCCCCCACGCATATAATGCGGGGGTGTTTGCAAAAGGCGCATTTTCACACTTGATCCAACATCTTGGTCCTATAAAGGAGGTGGTAGCGCAGCAAACTAGGCAACCGAACTATAATGCTTTATCACTTTCACTTAGCCATAGGAGTTTGACAGTGGGGCTACTATATAGCCCCTAGGGGCACCACGCTCACCCGAATTCTGGGCGTGTATGTGCCTGACCGAGAAACGGCCCTTCGTCAATGTGGAGGAATCCTATAGATTCCGGCGGGTCATCGAGTGGTTGACCAGTCTCACGCTATATCATGACAGTCAGTTTTCGGCTTTCTCTACTGAGGTGCTCGCCTGGCTGAACCGGGGTACAATCGCAGTAGTTCTCCTAGTGCCGCCTTAGCCGATAGAGCAGAACATAAGGCAGCAAAACACAGGAGCCGGGCAAACCCAACATTTGACCAAAGACATGATTCGGAGCTGATGCATATAAGGCCTAACTCGAGATGCTGAACACTCCCTAAGGTATTCGGTCTTTATGAAAAACGGGTCGAACAACGCCCTTGGTAATAAGCCCCTGGTGTCCAGGTACGCGCAAAATTCGGACGTGGCCCATGCCAAAACGCCAGCCTCCTCCTCGGTTATGGCAAGAAACCAGGGGATGTGTATCAACAAGAGACAGTAAAAAAGGTTTATGCAGGGTCTTAATCTGAAAAGAATCCTTGTCACGGGTCCCTACTACACGTCTGCGCCTGTGTCTCCATTGTGCCGTATCCTGGACGGGTGTAGCATGGTGTTCATCTGTAAAAGAGAGGAACTTAGTTGAAAAAGATCATGCGAAAATGTACGTTATATTGAATAAACAAAGTACGATTCAAAAAATGAATAAGATTGAGCTTTATTGTCTCTTGTTGTACAGGCGCGGAGCCCCTTGTGCGGGGGTATGCGGCTAGAAAGCCCTTGTATGTTTACGCCAGACTCGTCTAACCGTGTCCGGGGTCTGGACGACCTGTTTAGGTGCTTTGATTAGTGAAGTTGGTTTAGTGTGTGGCTGTCAAGGCAGTCACACAATCTTCCGCGCTCGAGGAACACTCTATATTTCCCTTTAAGGAGATGATGCCTCGCGGACCGGGCATTTTAAGGGCAAGGGATGCATAATGTGGTATTGCGTTAAAGCGGGCGAAAGCTTCGTGTCCCAGTAGTGCTTGGTAGCTACTTGTAAATGGGGCGAGGTGGAAGCTTAAATTTTCGTGGCGGAAGTTGTCGGGTGAGCCGAACACAACTTCTAGCAGTAGAGAGCTCGTACAATGGGCATATGGGCCTGGCATTACCCCTTGAAAGGAAGTGTTGCTATGGCGAATTTTGGTTGGGTCTATCCCCATTTTGCGGATTGTGTCCTGGTATAGCAGGTTTAGATCACCGCCACCGTCCATTAGGACTTGTATAAATTGGAGTCCGTCAATTATCGGATCTAATACCAAGGCAGTCCATCTTGCATTCCGGATACGAGTAATCCTGATGGTCGAAGGTGATTGGATTTAACAACCAGTGGCGGGACTCCTCTGGGATAGGCCGTATGGCGCGTACCTCTATGGGCGCCGCTCTATTTTTCCCTTTTGTCACGTGAAGTGAGTTAACTGTTTTGACTTCTTGTGGGAAATTCTTTTGTTTTCCGGTGCTCTACTTGTGGGGTTCGTCGTCGTCCTCGCTTGGTGTGTCGAGCCCCTTGTGTTCGGCGTTGAGTTTGCCGGACTGCTTGAAGACCCAGCAATCTCTGTGGGTATGGTTTGCAGGCTTCCCGGGAGTACTGTGGATTTGGCATATCTTGTCCAAGATTTTGTTTAAGTTAGATAGCTCGTCCCTATTATCCTTAAGGTGCAGTTTTTTATGATTCTGCTGAGAGCTTTTGAATCCAGCGTTGACTGTCGCGCTCTTCGGGCTGTTTCCCTTGGTCCGGCGCTGGTCCTTGCTGTGTCGCGGTTTCCCGTTTCCATCCCTAACTTCAGATGTACTTGGGTCGCTGGTACTGCATCTTGCCAGCCAGCTATCCTCTCCCGCGCAAAAGCGGGTCATGAGGCTTGTTAATGCGGCCATTGTTCTTGGCTTTTCTTGGCCGAGGTGTCTGGCGAGCCATTCGTCTCAGACGTTGTGTTTGAAAGCTGCTAAGGCTTCGGCATCCGGACAGTCGACTATTTGGTTCTTTTTAGTAAGGAATCTGTTCCAGAATTTTCGGGCTGACTCTCCGGGCTGTTGAGTTATGTGACTTAAATCATCTGCATCCGGAGGTCGGACATAGGTCCCTTGAAAATTTGCCCGAAAAGCATCCTCGAGCTCTTCCCAACTTCCAATGGTGTTTTCGGGGAGGCTTTTGAGCCAATGCCGGGATGGCCCTTTTAGTTTGAGGGGTAAGTATTTTATGGCGTGGAGGTCATCTTCTCTAGCCATGTGTATGTGGAGGATGTAATCCTCAATCCAGACAAAGGGTCTGTTGTTCCATCTTATGCCTCTATGTTTACGGGCTTGAATCCCACTGGAAATTCATAATCCAGAACCTCATCAGTGAAACTTAGGGGGGGTGCGGCACCCCTATATTTAGGTGTACCGTAATATTCGGATACTTGATGTGTTGCATTGCTTACTAGAGCTTGCTTTCTTGGCCCGTAGATAGATCTAACTGGGCCATCTTTTTGATGTGAATCCGTGTGCGGATCGCGTGCCGGCTTGTGTGTGGTGCCGTTTTCCACTCTATGTTTGCCATGGGGTCGTCTATCCGACCGGGTGGTCTCCTTGTTCTTTGATTGCGGGGGCTCTACAGCCTCCTCATCAAATTTGGGCAGTAGTTTTCGCTTCAGGTAGCTCGTTGTTCGTCGACTATCGCCGTATTTGTCTGCGGTGTTGAGTACTTTGCTCCATCTGATTCTGAGCGCATCTTCCGCTGTTTTGAGCTTCCGCTTCTGCTTTTTCAGGCTACGCGCAGTGGCGACGAGCCTTTTGTGCAGGTTCTTCTGCTCCAGCAACTTGTCTGGTGTGAGATCATCCGGACTGTTATCTTCGTCGGGGACGGATTGTTTATCCATATTGTCCTGTTCGGACAGTTGCTCGATAGCATGTTCGTCGTCCACCGGTTGGCCCTGCTCTATGGCTGGGTTTGTATGGCTGCTATCTTTGTCGAGGCGGGATTTTGAGCGGCGCTTACGTCGCCGTTTTGACTGCTTTTCGAGGGAATGATCCCTCGTGGCATCCCATTGTTCCTCGTCGTCGCTTCCTTTAGGTGTGTCCACCATGTATACATCGTGAGATGAGGTGGCTGTCTAGTGCCTTATAGGTGCTGGTTCATGCTTATCTCCTACATCGTCGTCCATACCGTCGATGTCTTCGGAGTCGAAATCGAGCACGTCGTTTAAACTTTCGACAGTGGCTACGAAGTGAGTGGTGGGTGGGCTTTGAATTTCTTTGTCGTCCGCATCCCAACATTGCTGGCCATAATCCGGCCAGGGCTCTCCTGATAAAGAGAGAGACTTAGTAAATTCAGGATGTCGCCAAAGGGCGAGTGCTGAAAGATGTTCGCGGTGGTGAACTCCATGATCGGCGCCCAATTGGATTCGATTGACGAGAGCGCGGAAGGTTCGGAGTCCGGAGAGGAGTCCGGCGCCTTGGAGTCACGTGCTTCGCAAAGGACAGGGTTGGTGTTCAGTTCAATCGCCATAGGGATAGCAGCCCCCGAGGCGGTGTCCAGCCACCCGTCCTTGATCGGTGCAGTCGGCTCCGAGCTAAGGGTCGGAGCGGACACTTGTGCGGCCTCCAAGGCACTATCCGACGGCAGAGCTAGATCATGCCCCTCGTGACAGTGTGGTGCGCTTGGCTGTGGCTCGAACCCGTCAAAGATCAAGTCTCTGCGGACGTCAGCCGTATAGTTCAAACTTCCAAATCTGACCTGATGGCCATGGGCGTAGCTTTCAATCTGCTCCAGATGGCCAAGCGAATTGGCCCACAGTGCAAAGCCGCCGAATACGAAGGTCTGTCCGGGGAGAAAAGTCTCACCCTGGACCGCATTGTTGTTGATGATCGGAGGAGCCATTGGGCCTAAAGATGAC
This sequence comes from Triticum dicoccoides, assembly GCF_002162155.2. Taxonomy (NCBI): domain Eukaryota; kingdom Viridiplantae; phylum Streptophyta; class Magnoliopsida; order Poales; family Poaceae; genus Triticum; species Triticum dicoccoides. The sequence continues at coordinate 402,152,565 of NC_041385.1, read as the reverse complement.
GACACAGAGGAACTCTCAATGAAAGCACCAATGTCGGTGTCAAACCCGTCGGATCTCGGGTAGGGGGTCCCGAACTGTTCGTCTAGGCGGATGGTAACAGGAGACAAGGGACATGATGTTTTTACCCAGGTTCGGGCCCTCTCGATGGAGGTAAAACCCTACTCCTGCTTGATTAATATTGATGATATGGGTAGTACAAGAGTAGATCTACCACGAGATTAGAGAGGCTAAACCCTAGAAGCTAGCCTATGGTATGATTGTTGTTCGTCCTACGGACTAAAACCCTCCGGTTTATATAGGCGCCAAAGAGGGTTAGGGTTACACAGAGTCGGTTACAATGGTAGGAGATCTACATATCCGTATCGCCAAGCTTTCCTTCCACGCCAAGGAAAGTCCCATTCGGACACGGGACGAAGTCTTCAATCTTGTATCTTCATAGTCCAGGAGTCCGGCCAATGGTCATAGTCCGGCTATCCGGACACCCAATCCGGGACTCCCTTAGTGCTGGTGAAGATGTTGATGAAGATTGGTCCTTCCATGATGAGAGGATTGTTGGTGATATCGACGGCTTTGATTTCCCCCTCCCGAAGGGAAGTGTCCCTGGCGAAATTGCTCCGCCAGAGAGCAAAAGTGCTCCTACCCAGGTTCTGCCTCGAAATGGTGATGCTTCATCCCAAAAGTCTTCTCTCAATTTTTTCTAAGGCAAATGACATCTTATAGGAGAAGATGGGCCCTGGAGGCCTGCCAAGGGCCCCACAAGCTCGGGGGGCATGCCTAGGGGGCTTGTGGCTTCCCGGTGAGTCCCCTCGGGTATTTCTTTCACCAATATTTTTTATATATTCCAAAATAGTTCTTCGTAAATTTTCAGGCCATTTGGAGTTGTGCAGAATAGCTATCTCTGTTGTAGCCCTTTCCAGTCCAGAATTCCAGCTGTTGGTAATCTCCCTCTTCATGTGAAACTTGCAAAATAAGAGAGAAAAGACAAAAGAATTGCATCATAAAATGAAATAACAATCCAAAACACCATAAATAACAGAGAAAAATATGATGCAAAATGTATGTATCAACCACCTTGAAAGGTCCATCGGCTCGAGGTAGCAACTTGGACTTGCGCTCGTTGGGGAAGCATTCTTTGCGTAGGTGTAGCCACACAAGATCTCTGGGGTTGAACACCATGGGGTGCTTCTTCACGTTGAGCTTGCTCGCGAGTCGTTATACTTGGAGCTCGATGGCGTGTCATGTATTTTCATGTACCTTCTTGAGGTAGCTTGCTCGTGCACTTGCGTCCATCTTGATGCGCGCTTGTAGTGGTAGCGGTAGAATATCTAATGGGTACAATGGGTTGAAGTCGTAGACGACCTCGAAGGGAGACTTGCCAGTAGTGGAGTGTCTTGCTCGATTGTATGCGTACTCGGCGATGGGTAAGCATTCCTCCGACTCCTTGATGTTCTTCTTTATCAACGCGATAGCGTCCGGTTAGTGACCACCGTTTGGCCATCAGTTTGTGGATGGTATGCCAATGAGAGGATAGCTTGATTCCAAGCTTGGCACATGGTGTCTTCCAGAAGTAGCTAAGGAACTTGAAGCCACTATCCAATAGAATCGTCTCTAGCACTCCATGCAATCTCAAGATTTTCCTACAAAAGAGACTTGCAACATGTTAAGCATCGTCTATCTTGTTGCAAGGAATAAAGTGGGCCATCTTAGAGAAACGGTCCACAACGACAAATACTGAATCTTTGCCGTTTTGAGTTCGTGGCAAACCAAGCACAAAGTCCATAATAATATCTTCTCATGGGGGATACAGAATAGGAAGTGGCATACAGAGACCATGGGATTGAGCGGTAGACTTAGCTTTGCGACATGTAGAGCATCGATTGGTGTAGCATTCGACGCCAGGAAACATCTTGGGTCAAAAGTAGTTCTTGGAGAGTGTAGAGAATGTTTTGTTGTGTCCAAAGTGTCCCATAAATTCTCTACCATGAGCCTCTTGCAAAAGCAGCAAACAAAGAGAAGACTCAGGGATACAAAGGTTGTTAGCTCACATTACATAATCATACTTGATAAAATATCGCTCCCAAGATGTATGCGTTAGGCATTTGGCATAAGGAATAGCAAATGAAGTACAAGTCTTAAATGTGATCAAATCCAATTGCACTCAATTCAAGTTTAGTAATTAGCATGCATTTGCAGGAAAGAGCATCCACTATGACATTCTATTTGCCCTTGATATACTTGATGACATAAGTAAATAACTCAATGAACTCACTCCATTTGGCATGTCGCCTATTAAATTTTGTTTGATCCTTAAGGTATTTAAGCGTCTAATGATACATATGGATGACAAGTTCACGAGGGCGAAGACAATGTTCCCACACATACGAGACTCGTACTAAAGTATATAACTCCTTGTCATAAATGGGATAGTTAAGTTGCGCTCCTAAAAGTTTTTCGCTAAAGTATGTGATGGGGCGTTTCACTTGCATCAACATTCCACCTATGCCATTACCACTAACGTCGCAATGCACTTCAAAAGTTTTCTCAAAATTAGGTAAGGCAAGTAATGGAGCATGTGTAAGAAAGTTCTTAAGGTCATGAAATTCGGTATCTTGGGAAGGTCCCCAAACAAAGGATGCATTCTTCTTACTCAATTCATGCAATGGTGATGCAATAGTGCTAAAGTCCTTAACGAATCGGTGATAGAAACCAGCTAGGCCAAGGAAACTAGGCACTTGTTGCAAATTGGTTGGTTGTGGCCAAGTTTTAATTGCATCAATTTTAGATTCATCCACTTGAACACCCTTAGAGGAAACAACAAATGCCAAGAAAACAAGCTTTTCAACAACAAAAGTGCATTTTTCCATGTTTGCATAAAGGCGCCCATTTCTAAGAACTTACAAGAAGTCTCTAAGATGTATGACATGATCTTCAAGAGATTGACTAAACACAAGTATATCATCAAAGTATAACACAACACATATGCCAATACATTTGCGAAAACATAGTGCATCACACGCATAAAAGTGCTAGGAGCTTGAGATAAGCCCATAGGAATGACTAACCATTTATACAAGCCATATTTGGTTTAAAAAGTCATTTTCCATTCATCACCCTCTTGCATGTGAATTTGATAGTAGCCACTTTTAAGGTCAATTTTGGAGAAAATGGTGGCTCCACTAAGTTCATCTAGCATGTCATCATGGCGCAGAATGGGATGTCTATAACGGAACGGTGAGATAGCTTTTATTGTACAGCAATCGGAACACATGCAAAAACAACCGTCTTTCTTAGGCACAAGAATAACTGGAACGACAAATGGACTTAAGCTCTCACGTACATACTCGTTTTCCATGAGATGTTGTACTTGCCTTCGTATCTCTTTTGTCTCATCGGGGTTGACGTGGTATGGTGCATTGTTCGGTAAAGGTGCACCAGGAATGAGGTCGATGTGGTGCTCGATTCCACGAAGTGGAGGAAGTCTGGGAGGTAGTTCATCGGGGAACACATCCGTGAATTCCTGCAATAAATGAGACAACACCAAAGGTAGATGTTGTGAAGTATTATTCCTCACCGCTTCATCTTTGCACACAAGTACAAAGAGAAGAACACTAGATGGGCTCTCACTCACATCCTCATGTCTCCTTTGGTGTCTAAAAGCACTAAGTTTTTCTTGTCACTCATCATGGAGTCGCTCGATTTTGGCTTCTGGCGCTCACTCTCTTTTGGGTGGTTCACTCGCTCACTACTTTCTCCATGATGGGTTGAAGCTTGCTTGCCGGTGATCACTTGACTTGGCGACATGGGTCGAAGCACGTACTCCTTGCCCTTCATCTTGAAGCTATAGTGAATGGTTTGTCCGTTGTGGATGACACCGCAGTCGAATTGCCAAGGTCTTCCTAGGAGGAGATGGCATACAGACACGGGAACCACATCACACTCCAATGTGTATTCGTATGCGCCAATCTTGAAGGACACTTGAACGGTGTACTCCACTTGAATGGTGACAGAGTCACTAAGCCATCGGACCTTGTAGGGGCGAGGGTGCTTCTTCTTGACTAATTATATCTTGGTACATAACTCGGCGCTTGCCAAATTGTAGCTACTTCCGTCGTTGATGATGATCTTGGCGGAACGACCATTCATGCCCACTTTGGTGTGGAAGATCTGGCAATGTTGGTCTTTGTCTTGTTGGTGTTGAAGTGTCAAGACCTTGGAGACAACGAGAGTTGGGCTTGAATCATTATCGCCAAAGACTTGAGCGTCTTCATCTTCTTTCACTTGACAGTGCATGGTCACGTGCTCAAGTGCTTCCATTTCTTCTTCGCTCATGGAGTCATAGGTGCCGTCATCATTGGCGATCATGGTGCACCGAGTAGGGCACTCAAATGTCTTGTGGCCTCAACCTTGTCATGTGAAACATTTGATGGAACTCGTCTTGACAATCTCATCCGTTGGAGTAGTTAATGATGAAGCTCTTAGCTTATAGTTTCTTGTAGTAGGAGGGAGACTCAAAGATGTTGAAGTCTTCTTGTAGCTTGACTTGTCACCGGTGTTTGTTGAAGCGTTAGTCATGGTAGGCGGTGTGGTGGTCGTTGAAGCTTGAGTGTATGAACCGTAGGTCTTGGAATAGTACTTGGCTTACCTGAGGTCATCTTGCACTTGTCACTCCACCTAGGTAGCTTGGTGCACTAGCTCGAGGAGGTTTGTGTGCGGTTGGAAATCGGCGATTTTCTTGACGAGATGGTTGAGTCCATTCAAGAATCATGCCATAGTTTGCTCCTCATCTTCCATGAAATTGGCTCATATCATTGCAATCTCCATCTCTTTGTAGCATACTTCAACAGATTTGGTGCCTTGCTTGAGGAGTTGCAATTTCTTGAAGAGATCTTGGCTATAGTGTGTAGGCACAAAATGCGCTCTCATGACCTCCTTCATTTGATTCCATGTTGCGATAGGTGTGTTGCCTTTTGCTTGGCGCCTCTCGATGACTTGCTCCCGCCAAATGAGAACATAGTCTTGGAACTCAAGTGAGACTATGGCAATCTTCTTTTCCTCTTCATAGTTGTGAAGATGAAATATCTTGTCGACCTTCAATGCCCATGAGAGGTAGTCTTCGGGATTGGTGCTTCCAGAGAACTTAGGCATGTTGAACTTGAGCTTGTCGTAGCATTGCTCTTCATCGTGTTGGAGGCAATGGTGATGTCACTCTTGTTGGGGAGGATAGTCTTCAACCGCTTGCTCCTCATGCTCCGCTTGATTGGATTAACGTTGGGGGTGTGGGATTCGTCCATAGTTCCTCAATTCTTGGCGCTCCTCAAGACGTGTGGCTTCTTCTTGTCGCTCTCGTCGAAGGGCCTCTTCTTGTTCATGCACATGGCAGTTGTGCTCATTGATGGTGTGAGTTGCTTCGTGTAGAGCACGTTGAGCTTCAAGGGCTTGTTCATCATGTTGTTGCTGTTCTTGTTGGAGGGTGTGCCATTTTGGTTTTCTTGTTCTTGGCATTGTGGAGCTTGCTCTCAGTGATGTTGACGTTCGCGCTCCCGAAGGCAGTCTTGCAAACCATTTCCATGGAACGAATTTTGTGGAGCTTGATGATCGTCATGGTCTTGGCGATGATGTGAGCGAACTCACGGAAGACTTGCATCTAAAGATGTATCCAAAGAGTGTCGACTTGACTGGTGTCGTCTTGATGATGCCAATGTTGAGGACGCGCAGTTGACCATCATGGCCCAAAAGTCCTCCATTTGGGTTGCCATCTTGGCCTCGAGGTAGTCCCTTGTTCTTTGTTCATATTGTCACAAGTCGGTGGCGAGTTTCTCGATGTGGTCGCTCAAACCTTCATTTTCTTGATGCAAAACTCTATGTGCGCCAAATAGTTGATTCTTGGTGACGTAGTTATTCGGCTCTTATTCTTGTTCGTCGAAGAGTTGGTTGGTAGAAGTGCTCGGCCTATCCATCATCTCAAGCAAATACGTGAGTGGAAGGAAGGAAAGAACTAGACCAAATGTACCTTACCGAATGTTGAAGATGGATCAAAGGTCACCCAAATGTAGTGTTATGGAAGTAGCACAATTGGTACTGGATCTTGTCAATACCACACCTACACAAGTAAAACTTTTGGAGGAGCTTGGTGAGGATGTGGCACAAAATTTATGCAGTTGTTAGAAAGATTCAATAATGATGAAAGAGATTCACAAATTCGCAAGTGAAACAAGTAGACTAATAGCAATGAGTGGCACACGGATAGATACGTGGGGTCATGCAACGAAGAAATGAGCACAAAATCTTGAATCCACGTAAAACACTCGTGATTAGGATTTGTGTTTAAATTAGTGTTTGTGCCAAGTAAAGCCTTTGGGATTATTTGGTTGATAGGTTATTCGATTCTATGAAAAAACAGAAACTTTTGCGCCCAGTAGCAGAATCTATAATACCTAAATAGTTCATCCCCACTAACTTATTTCTCTTGACATGCAAGATGTCCACATCAGCAAATCTTCCACCTCAGCAAATCTGCCACGTCAAAAAAATTATCAACAACTCGTTGGATATTTTTCATAGTACATGGCCAGGTCACCCCCAAAGCAAGCCAACGTTTCCTATTCATGGCACATCCTAATTGAAAAAAAGCCTAGGCACGCATGTATCATCTTCCCTGACGATTCCTTTGCTCTTCCCTGGCGATTCCTTTGCTCTTCCCTCACACGTTATACTTCTCTCCCGTGGCCCATCGGCATCCACACCCCAAGCCATCTTTTGGCCTTCTAGGAATCTGTGCAACAATTTCATCTCTTGGCTGCCTACAACGACAAATTCAATGACGAGGAGCTGCGATGACCCGAGCTGATGTTGGATTCAGTGGTGAGAAGCTGCGCCAGCCTCTCCCGCGGCAGAGCTCCGCCATACTAGCTCCCTTCCCCATCTTCAAATCCATGCGACACCTTCAACTCTCTCCTGCCCCGGTGGCATTGATACCACATCTGACTTCGTCGACCCTCACCACCGCAGATTCGACGACAAGCAGGTACCACCGCCCCCTGCCACAACCTGATTTGATGACGAGGAGTCTCGCCAACCCCTTCAGGAATCAAGCTCTTCCGCCCTCACTCCCTTCCCCATCTTCAATTGTTACCTTGATGCAGCCCGAAGAAAAGGTGAGTAAAATACATGAGGTTTTGGTTTCTACAGCGTCACTGCAAGATTTCATCCTGAATTTGTGGATTGTTGTGGAATCATGAGCATCTGCATATGATAAGGTGAGTTATCAAGTTAGTGGTTTTTGGAAGAGGTTGGCTTAATTATCTGTTCATTACAATGAGGACCTATAGAACAGATAATTGGATTAGCATGATTTTGATGTGCTATCCCTTAAATGTTATTTCGGAGGATATAGACAGGGAAGCGACAATGATGGTACAAAAAATCCCAGATTAATATAGAGGAAGTACCAAGAATCGAGTAGTTAGTTCTGTATACTTTATACTGTTATGGCAAAAAAAACGCGACTAAATAATCTGTATACACATCAGGTTGTATAGTTTGATTTGGTATGATGTGCACACTTATGGGTCATAATAAGAGGCCAAAAAGGTGATTATTCCTGGTTAGTAAACTTACTTACCTTTATTTTTTATAGATGTATTTCTATACTTTGCTGCTTTATCTTACGTTAATGAGAAACAAGCTATTACCGTTGGTTTTTAGCTATGATGTGCCATCCGGCGTGGCACCATCTATAAGTTCCCTCTATACCTCTGTCAATCTATTTTCGCTAAAGTACTAGATGCATACACACTACACACTAAATTATCTCGCTTCCTTCCAGAAAGTTGTACTGGAGTTACCGTCTTCTTTCGTGAATGGTGCATTGAAGTCCTTGTCTTCTGTTGGATAGATCATAAGCATTGCATGCTAGGTGGAAAATGTTTTTAATTCAAGAAATTTCGAAGAGATGTGTTACTTGGCCCAGTCTAACTCATAAGTTTTTTTCTTTCTATTTTTCCTTTTCTTGCAAAAGTCTACTTCCCGCACACGCAACAATGTTAAGGTATATGCAAATGTATGTTTACCGTAATCATGGTAGCTCGCCTCCTTTCTTTGCTGTAATTTTATTACAATTCCTCTATACTTCCCTTTGTGCAAGTATCCATTTAGATTTCAGATAAATATCATGTACTATTGATGTGTAAATAAATTATTCTGGAGTTTCATCTTTCGTATGGTCCACTGCAGATCAATGAAATTGAGATAGTATTCCTAAAATTATGATCATTTTGGTCTCTTGAGGAAAGGATTTAAGTTTACTGAACATTCCAGTGCTACTTTTGCTTATTTTATTTTCTTAGTCACACTTGGAGAGGTCCATGGTGTCACAAGTTTACTCAAATTTAACAAAGATACAGGTGTAACGACTATCTAGGTACACCCGAGATCCCCAAAATAATTGATCAATGTCTGCAAAAAATAATATTCATGGATATGATTTTTCATGAAATTTGTGTTTGTGAGGCAACGACAATGCTAATATACACTCAATGCAACTCCTGTTATTCCATCCCCTTTTTAGGATCAGATTCACACACATCTTATGATCAACTATTGATGCAGATGTCTGATGATATTACTTTGCAATAAATCAGTTGTTCCATGGGTAGATGACCACATAATCCTGTAATTAATATGATATTTTCTGTTGTTTAGTAGGAGGATTGATCATAATTATGTATATGTACCAATAACCATATAAACCTCTCATTTTATTGTCTGTTCTTTGTCAAAATGTGATTGATATGAAGGGGGGCCAATCCTACTTGGCATGTAGCATTGCGCGTCATGTATCATTCTAAAGTATTGTTGTCAAAGCAGAATCGTATATTCATAATTTTGATGAACCCTTTTTGAGTTATTTTACCGGGTAAAACAATAATTTGGGGCAATATTTCCCGCAGCAACGCACGGGGAATCATCTAGTTGTTTCAATTCACTGGAACATGATAAAATTCTGATTTTTTACACATGATTTACATACAAATTCCCCATGTTGTCCTAAGTTTTCAGAAATTTTGGAGTTACAGAAGTATTGCGTTTGTCCAGATCATTACAAACTGTTTTGTTTTTGACAGATTCTGCTTTTGTTGCATTATTTGCTTATTTTAACGAATCTATGGATTGTATCGAGGGGTATAAGTCATGTTGAAGATAGAATATAGTAGGTATTATGCAATAATAAAATATGAATGGGTTTACAACAATACCTAAAGTTTATGATTGGCTTGTTATACTAATGGATCTCATGAGTTTTCTGTTGAGTTTGGTGTGCTGAAGTTTTCAAGATTTGAGTGAGATCGCGATGAATGAAGGAATAATGAGTGGCAAGACCCTAAGCTTGGGGATGCCCAAGGCACCCCAAGGTAATATTCAAGGACACCCAAGACTCTGAGCTTGGGGATGCCTCAGATTGCATCCCCTCTTTCTTCTACCAACCATCAATAGATTACTTGGAGCTATATTTTATTCATCACATGATATGAGTTTTATTTGGAGCGTCGTGTATTATATGAGTCTTTGCTTTGTTTGCCTTTTTATTTTGCCACAATCATCTTTACTGGACATGCCTTTTGAGAGGGGCACACACTTATTCATTATTTGTTAGAATACTCTTTATGCTTCACTTATATTTTTTGAGCTAGGAAGTTGCTCTAATGCTTCACTTATATCTTTTAGAGCATGGCAGTGGTTATATTTTAAAGAAATAGATATACTCTCATGCTTCACTTATACCAACTAGCGAGCAATAATAAGATACCTCGGATGCCAACAATTTGTCAAAAAATCATGATATAATATGATAACATGGTATCTCGCTAGCCCGTTCTGAGACCGCAAAACATAAATGTCGAGCACCTCTGAAGTTCAAGCAACGACTAAACATTGTAATTCATGATAAAAGAGATCCAGTCATGTCACACTCAACATGAACTATACTCAATGCAAAAGAATGGCAATAATGCTCTCTGATTGGTGCTTGAATGAGAATGTGATGACTCAACAATAAAATTAAACTAACATAAAAGTAAATAGATAGGCCCTTCACAGAGGGAAGCAGGTATTTGTAGAGGTGCTAGAGCTCGAGGCTTAAAACAGAGATGAATATAATTTTGGAAGTATGCCTTTCCTGTCAACATTACGACCGAGAGTTTTCAATATCTTCCATGCTAAACACATTATTGGTGGTTCCCAAGCAGAAAGGTAAAGTTTACTGCTACCTCTTGAGCACTGCGTTGGTTTTCCTTGAAGAGGAAAGGGTGATCCAGCAAAGTAGCGTAAGTATTTCCCTTAGTTTTTGAGAACCAAGGTATAAATCTAGTAGGAGGATCCTCAAAAGTCCCACGCACCTACACAAACAAACAAGAACATCCCAACCAACGCAATAAAGGGGTTGTCAATCCCTTCACGGTAACTTGCGAAAGCGAGATCTGATAGAGATAATATGATAAGATAAATATTTTTGGTATTTTTATGATATAGATTGGAAAGTAAAAGATGCAAATAAAAGTAGATGGAGAACTTAAAAGATAGACCCGGGGGCCATAGGTTTCACTAGTGGCTTCTCTCAAGATAGCATAAGTATTACGGTGGGTGAACAAATTACTGTTGAGCAATTGATAGAAAAGCGCATAGTTATGAGATTATCTAGGCATAATCATGTATATAGGCATCACGTTCGTGACAAGTAGATCGAAACGATTCTGCATCTACTACTATTACTCCACACATCGACCGACTCCTGCCTACATCTAGAGTATTAAGTTCAAGAAGAACAGAGTAACGCATTAAGAAAGATGACATGATGTAGAGGGATAAACTCATGCAATATGATATAAACCCCATATTTTTATCCTCGATGGCAACAATACAATACGTGCCTTGCTGCCCCTACTGTCATTGGGAAAGGACACCGCAAGATTGAACCCAAAGCTAAGCACTTCTCCGATTGCAAGAAAGATCAATCTAGTAGGCCAAACCAAACTGATAATTTGAAGAGACATGCACAGATAACTTAATCACACATAAAATAATTCAGAGGACATTCAAATATTTCTCATAGATAAACTTGATCATAAACCCATAATTCATCGGATCTCGACAAACACACCGCAAAAAGAGTTACATCGAATAGATCTCCAAGAAGATCGAGGAGAACTTTTTATTGAGATTCAAAGAGAGAGAAGAAGCCATCTAGCTAATAACTATGGACCCGAAGGTCCGTGGTAAACTACTCACAACTCATTGGAGAGGCCTTGGAGATGATGTAGAGGCCCTCCGTGGTCGATTCCCCCTCCGGCGGAGCGCCGGCGAAGGCTCCAAGATGGGATCTCGCAAATACAGAAGGTTGCGATGGTGGAATTAGGTTTTCGTGGTGCTCCTAGATGTTTTCGGGGTACGTGGATATATATAGGAGGAAGAAATAGGTCGGTTGACGCTCGAGGGCCCCACAAGGGTTGGGGGCGCGCCCACCCCTAGGGGGCATGTCGGGCACCCTCGTGGCCGCCTTGTTTGTTGCTAGACGTCCACTCCAAGTCCCCTGGATTGCGTTTGTTCAACAAAGATCGCTCCCGAAGGTTTCATTCCGTTTGGACTCTGTTTGATATTCCTTTTCTTCAAAACACTGAAATAGGCAAAAATAAAACAATTCGGGTTGGGCCACCGGTTAGTAGGTTAGTCCCAAAAATGATATAAAAGTGTAAAGTAAAGCCCATAAATATCCAAAACAGGTAATATAATAGCATGGAGCAATCAAAAATTATAGATATGTTGGAGACGTATCAAGCATCCCCAAGCTTAATTCTTGCTCGTCCTCGAGTAGGTAAATGATAAAAATAGAATTTTTGATGTGGAATGCTACCTAGCATAATTCTCAATGTAATTTTCTTTATTGTGGCATGAATGTTCAGATCCAAATGATTCAAAATAAAAGTTCATATCGATATAAGAAACAGTAATACTTTAAGCATACTAACAAAGCAATCATGTCTTCTCAAAATAACATGGCTAAAGAAAGTTCATCCCTACAAAATCATATAGTTTGGTCATGCTCCATTTTTGTCACACGAGAATGCTCTCATCTTGCACCCCCCCCCCCCAATTACAAGCCAAGCAATTGTTTCATACTTTAGCAATCTCTTTCAACTTTCACGCAATACATGAGCGTGAGCCATGAATATAGAACTATGGGTGGAATAGAATATGATGATGGAGGTTGTGTGGAGAAGACAAAAAATAAGAAAGTATCATGTTAACGAGTCTAATCAATGGGCTATGGAGATGCCCATCAATTGATGTCAACATGAGGAGTAGGGATTGCCATGCAACGGATGCACTAGAGCTATAAATGTATGAAATCTCAACAAAAGAAACTAGTGGGTGTGCATCCAACTTGCTTGCTCACGAAGACCTAGGTCATTTTGAGGAAGCCCATCGTTGGAATATACAAGCCAGGTTCTATAATGAAAAATTCCCACTAGTATATGAAAGTGACAACAAATGAGACTCTCTATATGAAGAACATGGTGCTACTTTGAAGCACAAGTGTGGAAAAAGATAGTAGCATTGTCCCCTTTTTTGGGGGCCTTTCTTTTTTTTCTTTTTTTATTTGGCCTTTCTCCTTTTTTTATTTGGCCTTTCTTTTTGGGACAATTGCATTTTTACCCCTAGTTGGTTCCTACCCACGGGTTTTGCCCTTATTTTTTGAGCTTGCTCAGTTTTGCCCTTACTTTTTCCGTCGAGGTCCCTCGAATGCCCTTTGACCGTTTGACCAAAACTTTGAAAATTCATAACTAATTCATATGAACTCAGAAAAATGAAAGTAAGATATAAAAATGTTCAGATAAACATTACCTTTATGTGCATATCATTTGCATTTAGGACAAAAGCACCGTTTAAACTACCCGAGGTAATTAATGTCATTAACATTATTAAAAATAAAAAGGTATAAACAATTTTTTTTCTTGAATAAAATTACAGGCAAATATAGGTTATGTTTTCTGAACATCCCGATATCTTAGTTGCATTTTTGTGAGTTTGTATCAACTTGTTATGAAGTTTCCAAATAATGGTCAAAGTCGTTAGAAAATTCATAACAAGTTGATACGAACTCAGAAAAATGCAAATAAGATATTAGGATGTTCAGAGAACATCACCTACATTTGCATGTAATTTTTATTCATGAAAAAAAATATTGTTTATACCTTTTTATTTTTAATAATGTTAATGATATTAATTACCTCAGGCAGTTTAAATGGTGCTTTTGTCCTGAATGCAAATGATATGCACATAAAGGTAATGTTTATCTGAGCATTTTGATATCTTATTTGCATTTTTTTGAGTTCATATGAATTAGTTATGAATTTTCAAAGTTTTGGTCAAACGGTCAAAGGGCATTCGAGGGACCTCGACGGAAAAAGTAAGGGCAAAACTGAGCAAGCTCGAAAAGTAAGGGCAAAACCCGTGGGTAGGAACCAACTAGGGGTAAAAATGCAATTGTCCCTTTCTTTTTTTAGGAACAATGCTCTAATAATGATGATCATCACACTTCTATTTATTTACAACTCATGAGTTACAACTCAAAACTAGAACAAGATATGACTCTATATGAATGCCTCCGGTGGGTACCGAGTGACATGTATGAATTATGAAGGTGGCTTAGCCAGAATACAATGTCAACTACATGATCATGCAAGGCAGTATGACAATGATGATGCGTGTCATGATGAATGGAATGGTGGAAAGTTGCATGGCAATATATCTCGGAATGGTTATGGACATGCCATAATAGTTAGGTATGGTGGCTGTTTTTAGGAAGATATAAGGAGGTTTCTGTGTGATAGAGCATATCGTATCACGGGGTTTGGATGCACCGGCGAAGTTTGCACCAACTCTCAAGGTGAGAAAGGGCAATGCACGGTACCGAAGAGGCTAGTAATGATGGAAGGGTAAGAGTGCGTATAATCCATGGACTCAACATTAGTCATAAAGAACTCATATACTTATTGCAAAAGTCTACAAGTCATCAAAAACCAAGCACTACGTGCATGCTCCTAGGGGGATAGATTGGTAGGAAAAGACCATTGCTCGTCCCCGACCGCCACTCATAAGGATGACAATCTAAGAACACCTCATGTTTCAAATTTGTTACACAACGGTTACCATACGTGCATGCTACGGGACTTGCCAACTTCAACACAAGCATTCTTTAAATTCACAATTACCCAACTAGCATGACTCTAATATCACCACCTCTATATCTCAAAACAATTATCAAGTATCAAATTGATCATAGCATCCGATTCACTTCCTATGATAGTTTTTATTATACCCAACTTGGATATCCATCATTCTAGGACCAATTTTATAACCATAGCAAATACCATGTTGTTCTAAATGACTCTCAAAATAATATAACTGAAGCATGAGAGATCAACAATTTCTACAAAATTAAGCCACCGACGTGCTCTAAAAGGTATAAGTGAATCACTAGAGCAAAATTTTCTAACTCAAAAGATATAAATGAAGCACATAGAGTATTCTAATAAATTCCAAATCATGTGGGTTTATCCCAAAAGGTGTGTACATAAAGGATGATTGCGGTAATCTAAAAATCAAAGACTAATATCATACAAGACGCTCCAAGCAAAACACATATCATGTGGCGAATAAAAATATAGCTCCAAGTAAAGTTACCGATAGACGAAGACGAAAGAGGGGATACCTTCTAGGGCATCCCCAAGCTTAGGCTTTTTGTTATCCTTGAATATCTTGGGGTTCCATGGGCATCCCCAAGCTTAGTCTCTTGCCACTCCTTATTCCATAGTCCATCAAATCTTTACCCAAACTTGAAAACTTCACAACACAAAACTCAACAGGAAATCTCATAAGCTCCGTTAGTGCAAGAAAGAAAACCACCACATAAGGTACTGTAATGAACTCATTATTTATTTATATTGGTGTTAAATCTACTGTATTCCAACTTCGCTATGGTTCATACCCCCCGATACTAGCCATAGATGCATCAAAATAAGCAAACAACACACGAAAAGTAGAATCTGTCAAAAACAGAACAGTCTGTAGCAATCTGTAACTTTTGAATACTTCTGGAACTCTAAAAATCCTACAAAAATAGGAAGTCCTGGTAAATTTGTGTATTGATCTACATCAAAAATAATGAACGCAAAATCACGTTTCTGTGATTTACTAAAATTATTTTCGTGCGTGCAAAAGTTTCTGTTTTTCAGCAGAATCAAATTAACTATCATCGTAGGTTATCCTATAGGTTCTACTTGGCACAAACACTAATTAAAACATGAAAACACATCTAAACAGAAGCTAGATGAAATATTTATTACTAAACAGAAGCAAAAATCAAGAAACAAAATAAAATTGGGTTGCCTCCCAACTAGCGCTATCGTTTAACGCCCCTAGCTAGGCATAAAAGCGAGGATAGATCTAAGTAGTGCCATCTTTGGCATTCAATTTATAAGTAGCTCGCATGATAGATTCATAAGGTAATTTAACTTTTTTTCTAGGGAAGTGTTCCATTCCTTTCCTTAATGGAAATTGGAATCTAATATTCCCTTCCTTCATATCAATAATTGCACCAATCGTTCTAAGGAAAGGTCTACCAAGAATAATAGGACATGAAAGATTGCAATCTATATAAAGAACAATAAAATCTACGGGCACATAATTCCTATTTGCAACAATAAGAATATCATTGATCCTTCCCATAGGTTTCTTAATGGTGGAATCCGCAAGGTGCAAATTTGAAGAGCAATCATAAAAAATCATGGAAACCTAGCACATCACATAAAGTTTTTGGAATCATGGAAACACTAGCACCCAAATCACATAAAGCATAGCACTCATGATCTTTAATTTTAATATTTATAGTAGGTTCCCACTCATCATAAAGTTTTCTAGGTATAGAAACTTCCAAATTAAGTTTTTCTTCATAAGATTGCATCAAGGCATCAACAATATGTTCGGTAAAAGCTTTATTTTGACTATAAGCATGAGGAAAATTCAACACGGATTGCAACAAGGAAATACAATCTATTAAAGAACAATTATCATAATTAAATTCCTTGAAATACATAATAGTGGGTTCAATGCTATGTAAAGTCTTGACCTCTCTAATCCCACTTTTACCAAATTTAGCATCAAGATCTAAAAACTCCGAATCATTGGGACGCCTTTTAACTAAAGTTGACTCATCTCCAGTCCCATAATTATTAAGATTCATATTGCAAAACAAGGATTTAATAGGGGACACATCAATAACTTTTAGATCTTCATCGTTATTTTCATGGAAATTAGAAGAACACGCTTTTACAAAGCAATCTTTCTTAGCACGCAACCTAGCGGTTCTTTCTTTGCACTCATCAATGGAAATTCTCATGGATTTGAGAGACTCATTGATATCATGCTTAGGTGGAATAGATATAAGTTTCAAAGAATCAACATCAAGCAAAAGTCTATCAACGTTCCTAGCCAATTCATCAACTTTAAGCAATTTTTCTTCAAGCAAAGCATTAAAATTCTTTTGAGAGATCATAAATTCTTTAACGCTATTCTCAAAATCAGAGGGCATATTATTAAAATTTCCATAAGAGTTGTTGTAGGAATTACCATAATTATTAGAGGAATTACTAGGAAACGGTCTAGGATTAAAGTTTCCTCTATAAGCATTGTTACCAAAATTATTCCTACCAACAAAATTCACATCCATAGATTAATTATTATTCTCAATCAAAGTAGACAAAGGTATATCATTAGGATCAATAGGAGCACTCTTAGTAGCAAACAATTTCATAAGTTCATCCATCTTTCCACTCAAAACATTAATGTCTTCTATAGCATGCACTTTTTTACTAGTAGATCTTTCGGTGTGCCATTGAGAATAGCCATAATGTTATCAAGGAGTTTAGTAGCTTCTCCTAAGGTGATTTCCGTAAAAGTGCCTCCCGCGGCCGAATCTAAAAGATTTCTAGAAGCAAAATTCAATCCGGCATAAAAAATTTGTACGATCATCCCTAAGTTCAAACCATGAGTAGGGCAATTGCGAATCATTAATTTCATTCTTTCCCAAGATTGGGCAACATGCTCATGATCAAGTTGTTTAAAATTCATAATATCGTTCCTAAGAGAGATGATCTTAGCGGGAGGAAAATACTTAGAGATAAAAGCATCTTTGCACTTATTCCATGAATCAATACTATTCTTAAGCAAAGAAGAAAACCAAGTTTTAGCACGATCTCTAAGTGAAAACGGAAATAACTTCAATTTAACAATATCATTATCCGTATCTTTCTTCTTTTGCATATCACACAAATCAACAAAGTTGTTTAGATGAGTAGCGGCATCTTCACTAGGAAGGCCGGAGAATTGATCTTTCATAACAAGATTCAGCAAAGCAGCATTGATTTCACAAGGTTCAACATCATTAAGAGGAGCAATCGAAGTGCTAAGGAAATCATTATTATTGGTATTGGAAAAGTCACACAATTTGGTATTATCTTGCGCCATTGTGACAAGCAATCCAACACACAAGCACACAAAAGGAAAGCAAAAAAAAGAGGAGATTGGGAAAGAGAGGGCGAATAAAACGGCAAGCGTGAAATGGGGGAGAGGAAAACAAGAGGCAAATGGCATGTAACGCGAGGGAGATGAGTTTGTGATGGGTACTTGGTATGTCTTGACTTGAGCGAAGACTGATACATCTCCAACGTATCTATAATTTTTGATTGTTCCATGCTATTATATTACCCGTTTTGGATGTTTATGGGCTTTACTTTACACATTTATATCATTTTTGGGACTAACCTACTAACCGGAGGCCCAGCCCGTATTGTTGTTTTTTTTTTGCCTATTTTAGTGTTTCGAAGAAAAGGACTATCAAATGGAGTCCAAACGGAATGAAACCTTCGGGAGCGTGATTTTTGGCACGAACGTGATCCAGAGGACTTGGAATGGAAGTCACGTAACAATCGAGGCGGCCATAAGGGTGGAGGGCGCGCCCCCCCTACTGGGCGCACCCCCTATCTCGTGGGCCCCTCGAGAGTCCACCGACCTACTTCTTCCTTCTATATATACCCATGTACCCCGAAAACATCAAGGGGGCCCACAAAAAACTATTTCCACCGCTGTAACCTTCTGTATCCACGAGATCCCATCTTGGAGCCTTCGTCGGCGCTCTACCGGAGGGGGAATCGATCATGGAGGGCCTCTACATCATCTCCAAGGCCTCTGCGATGAGTTGTGAGTAGTTTACCACAGACCTTCGGGTCCATAGTTATTAGCTAGATGGCTTCTTCTCTCTCTTTGGATCTCAATACCATGTTCTCCTTGATCTTCTTGGAGATCTATTTGATGTAACTCTTTTTGCGGTGTGTTTGTCGAGATCCGATGAATTGTGGGTTTATGATCAAGTTTATCTATGAGAAATATTTGAATCTCCTCTGAATTCTTTTATGTGTGATTAAGTTATCTTTGCAAGTCTCTTTGAATTATCAGTTTGGTTTGGCCTACTAGATTGATCTTTCTTGCAATGGGAGAAGTGCTTAGCTTTGGGTTCAATCTTGCGGTGTCCTTTCCCAGTGACAGCAGGGGCAGCAAGGCATGTATTGTATTGTTGCCATCGAGGATAAAAAGATGGGGTTTATATCATATTGCATGAGTTTATCCCTCTACATCATGTCATCTTTCTTAATGCGTTACTCTGTTCTTTATGAACTTAATACTGTAGATGCATGCTGGATAGCGGTCGATGTGTGGAGTAATAGTAGTAGATGCAGGCAGGAGTCGGTCTACTTGTCATGGACGTGATGCCTATATACATGATCATGCCTAGATAATCTCATAATTATTTGCTTTTCTATCAATTGCTCGACAGTAATTTGTTCACCCACCGTAATACTTATGCTATCTTGAGAGAAGCCACTAGTGAAACCTAAATTTATCTTATCATATTATCTCTATCAGATCTCACTTTCGCAAGTGGCTGTGAAGGGATTGACAACCCCTTTATTGCGTTGGTTGCGAGTTCTTGTTTGTTTGTGTAGGTGCGTGGGACTTTTGAGGAACCTCCTACTGGATTGATACCTTGGTTCTCAAAAACTGAGGGAAATATTTACGCTACTATTGCTGCATCACCCTTTCCTTTTAAGGAAAACCAACGCAAGCTCAAGAGGTAGCAAGAAGGATTTCTGGCACCGTTGTCGGGGAGGTCTTCGCTCAAGTCAAGACATACCAAGTACCCATCACAAACTCATCTCCCTCGCATTTACATTATTTGCCATTTGCCTCTCGTTTTCCTCTCCCCTACTTCACCCTTGCCGTTTTATTTGTCCTCTCTTTCCCAATCTCCTCTCTCTTTCGCTTGTCTTTTGTGTGCTTGTCGCTATGGCTAGTTCCTTATCCGCTCCTATGTCTCCCGAGTTTGAAGTTCTTCACTTCAAGCAAAGGCAAGGAGAAAACTTAAAATATGCTTGGTATAGGATGATGGAATCTTATCGTAGTTGCACCCTAGAGGTGAATTTTAGAATTCTTCTTCGCAATTTTTATGTTGGGCTAAATATGTCTCATAGGCAACTCTTGGATTGCATTACCAAGGGAAATTTTATTGAAATTGATCCTAGTATTGCGCATGAAATCATAGAGGGAATAGTGGGAACACTACCTCAATAAGGGGGACCACATCCTACCCAAGAAGAAACACAAGTGTTTGAAAAGATTTGCGAAGTAACAAAAATCTTACAAAAGTCTCTTGAACCTCTTAAGAGTGTTAGCGGAAATCTTCACCACATGAATATGTTGATTACACTTTGCAATAAGCGGTTGGATTCTTTAGATCTAAAAATTTCCGAGTATGAAGGGAAACATAAAGAACCACCCGGATTCGAGCATGACTCCACTAAAAAACTGAAAATTAAAGATGGCACTACTTAGATCTATCCTCGCTTTTATGCCTAGCTAGGGGCGCTAAACGATAGCGCTAGTTGGGAGGCAACCCAATTTTATCTTTGTTTTTTGTTTTTTCTTCTGTTTAGTAATAAATTTTTGCATCTACCTTCTGTTTAGATGTGTTTTTATGTTTTAATTAGTGTTTGTGCCAAGTAGAACCTATAGGATAACCTATGGTGATAGTTAATTTGATTCTGCTGAAAAACAGAAACTTTGCACACACGAAAATAATTTTAGTAATTCACAGAAACGTGCTTTTGCGTTGATTAATTTTTATGTAGATCAATAGATAAATTTCCCAGTACTTCCTATTTTGGTAAAAAAAATTAGAGTTCTAGAAGTATTCGAGAGTTACAGATTGCTACAGAATGTTCTGTTTTTGACAGATTCTGCCTTTCGTGTGGTGTTTGCTTATTTTGATGCATCTATGGCTAGTATTTAAGGGTATGAACCATAGAGAAGTTGGAATACAGTAGGTTTAACACCAATATAAATAAAGAATGAGTTCATTACAGTACCTTATGTGGTGGTTTTGCTTTCTTGCACTAACGGAGCTTATGAGATTTCCTGTTCAGTTTTGTGTTGTGAAGTTTTCAAGTTTTGGGTAAAGATTTGATGGACTATGGAATAAGGAGTGGCAAAAGCCTAAGCTTGGGTATGCCCATGTCACCCCAAGATATTCAATAATATCCAAAAGCCTAAGCTTGGGGATGCCCCCGGAAGGCATCCCCTCTTTTGTCTTCGTTTATCGGTAACTTTACTTGGAGCTATATTTTTATTCGCCACATGATATGTGTTTTGCTTGGAGCGTCTTGTATGATATTAGTCTTTGCTTTCTAGTTTACCACAATCATCCTTGCTGTACACACCTTTTATGAGAAACCCACTTGATTGGAATTTATTAGAATACTCTATGTGCTTCACTTATATCTTTTGAGCTAGATAGTTTTTGCTCTAGTGCTTCACATATATCTTTTAGAGCACGGCAGTGGCTTAATTTTGTAGAAATTGTTTGTCTCTCATGCTTCACTTATATTATTTTGGGACTCTATTAGAACAGAATGGTATTTGCTATGGTTATAAAATTGGTCCTAGAATGGTGGGCATCCAAGTTGGATATAATAAAAACTATCATAGGAAGTGAATTGGATGGTATGATCAATTTGATACTTGATAATTGTTTTGAGATATGGAGGTAGTGATATTAGAGTCATGCTAGTTGGGTGATTATGAATTTAAAGAATGCTTGTGTTGAAGTTAGCAAGTCTCGTAGCATGCACGTATGGTAAAAGTTGTGTAACAAATTTGAAACATGAGGTGTTCTTAGATTGTGCATCCTTATGAGTGGCGGTCGGGGACGAGCGATGGTCTTTTCCTACCAATCTATCCCCCTAGGAGCATGCGCGTAGTGCTTGGTTTTTGATGACTTGTAGATTTTTGCAATAAGTATATGAGTTCTTTATGACTAATGTTGAGTCCATGGATTATATGCACTCTCACCCTTCCATCATTGATAGCCTCTTCGGTATCGTGCATTACCCTTTCTCACCTTGAGAGTTGGTGCAAACTTCGCCGGTGCATCCAAACCCCGTGATACGATACGCTCTATCACACATAAACCTCCTTATATCTTCCTCAAAACAGACACCATACCTACCTATTATGGCATTTCCATAACCATTCCGAGATATATTGCCATGCAACTTTCCACCTTTCCATTTATCATCATGACACACATCATCATTGTCATATTGCCTTGCATGATCATGTAGTTGACATCGTATTTGTGGCAAAGCCACCATGCACAATTTTTCATACATGTCACTCTTGATTCATTTCCCATTCTGGTACACCGCCGGAAGCATTCATATAGAGTCATATCTTGTTCTAGTTTTGAGTTGTAATTCATGAGTTGTAAATAAATAGAAGTGTGATGATCATCAATATTAGAGCATTGTCCCCAAATAAAAAAAGGCCAAAAAAAGAAAGGCCCAAAACAAAAGAAAATAAAAAGGGGGCAATGTTACTATCTCTTTTTCCACACTTGTGCTTCAATGTAGCACCATGTTCTTCATATAGCGAGTCTCATATGTTGTCACTTTCATATACTAGTGGGAATTTTTCATTATAGAACTTGGCTTGTATATTCCTACGATGGGCTTCCTCAAAATGACCTAGGTCTTCGTGAGCAAGCAAGTTGGATGCACACCCACTAGTTTCTTTTGTTGAGCTTTCATACATTTATAGCTCTAGTACATCCGTTCCATGGCAATCCCTACTCCTCATGTTAACATCAATTGATGGGCATCTCCATAGCCTGTTGATTATCCTCGTCAATGTAAGATTTTCTCCTTTTTTGTCTTCTCCACACAATCCCCATCATCATATTCTATTCCACCCATAGTGCTATATCCATGGCTCACGCTCATGTATTGCGTGAAAGTTGAATTTTTTTGAGATTATTTAAGTACGAAACAATTGCTTGGCTTGTCATCGGGGGTGTATAAGATGGGAGCATTTTTGTGTGATGAAAATGAAGCATAGCCTAACTATACGATTTTGTAGGGATGAACTTTATTTAGCCATGTTATTTTGAGAAGACATGATTGCTTTTATTAGTATGCTTGAAGTATTACTATTTCTTATGTCAATATGAACTTTTATTTTGAATCATTTGGATCTGAACATTCATGCCACAATAAAGAAAATTACATTGAGAATTATGCTAGGTAGCATTCCACATCAAAAATTATGTTTTTATCATTCACCTACTCGAGGACGAGCATGAATTAAGCTTGGGGATGCTTGATACGTCTCCAACGTATCTATAATTTTTATTGTTCCATGCTATTATATTACCCGTTTTGGATGTTTATGGGCTTTACTTTACACGTTTATATCATTTTTGGGACTAACCTACTAACCGGAGGCCCAGCCCGTATTGCTGTTTTTTTGCCTATTTCAGTGTTTCGAAGAAAAGGAATATCAAACGGAGTCCAAACAGAATGAAACCTTCGGGAGCGTGATTTTTGGAACGAACGTGATCCAGAGGACTTGGAGTGGAAGTCACATAACAATCAAGGCGGACACGAGGGTGGTGGGCGCCCCCCCCCCCTACTGGGCGCGCCCCCCTATCTCGTGGGCCCCTCGGGAGTCCACCGACCTACTTCTTCCTCCTATATATACCCATGTACCCCGAAAACATCAGGGGAGCCCACAAAAAACTATTTCCACCGCCGTAACCTTCTGTATCTGCGAGATCCCATCTTGGAGCCTTCGTCGGTGCTCCGTTGGGGGGAATCAATCATGGAGGGCCTCTACATCATCTCCAAGGCCTCTGCGATGAGTTGTGAGTAGTTTACCATAGACCTTCGGGTCCATAGTTATTAGCTAGATGGCTTCTTCTCTCTCTTTGGATCTCAATACCATGTTCTCCTTGATCTTCTTGGAGATCTATTCGATGTAACTCTTTTTGTGGTGTGTTTGTCGAGATCCGATGAATTGTGGGTTTATGATCAAGTTTATCTATGAGAAATATTTGAATCTCCTTTGAATTCTTTTATGTGTGATTAAGTTATCTTTGCAAGTCTCTTCGAATTATCAGTTTGGTTTGGCCCTACTAGATTGATATTTCTTGTAATGGGAGAAGTGCTTAGCTTTGGGTTCAATCTTGCGGTGTCCTTTCCCAGTGACAACAGGGGAAGCAAGGCACGTATTGTATTGTTGCGATCGAGGATAAAAAGATGGGGTTTATATCATATTGCATGAGTTTACCCATCTACATCATGTTATCTTTCTTAATGCGTTACTTTGTTCTTTATGAACTTAATACTCTAGATGCATGATGGATAGCGGTCGATGTGTGGAGTAATAGTAGTAGATGCAGGCAGGAGTCGGTCTACTTGTCACGGACGTGATGCCTATATACATGATCATGCCTAGATAATCTCAAAATTATTCGCTTTTCTATCAATTGCTCAACAGTAATTTGTTCACCCACCGTAATACTTATGCTATCTTGAGAGAAGCCACTAGTGAAACCTATGGTCCCTGGGTCTATCTCTTATCATATAAGCTTTGAATCTACTTTTATTTGCATCTTTAATTTTTTCTATCTATATCATAAAATACCAAAAATATATTTATCTTATCATATTATCTCTATCAGATCTCACTTTCGCAAGTGGCCGTGAAAGGATTGACAACCCCTTTATTACGTTGGTTGCGAGTTCTTGTTTGTTTGTGTAGGTGCGTGGGACTTTTGAGGAGACTCCTACTGGATTGATACCTTGGTTCTCAAAAACTGAGGGAAATACTTATGCTACTATTGCTGCATCACCCTTTCCTCTTCAAGGAAAACCAACGCAAGCTCAAGACGTAGCAAAGACCTCCCCGGCAACGGCGCCAGAAATCCTTCTTGCTACCTCTTGAGCACTGCGTTGGTTTTCCTTAAAGAGGAAAGGGTGATGCAGCAAAGTAGCATAAGTATTTCCCTCAGTTTTTGAGAACCAAGGTATCAATCCAGTAGGAGGCTCCTCAAAAGTCCCACGCATCTACACAAACAAACAAGAACCTCGCAACCAACGCAATAAAGGGGTTGTCAATCCCTTCACGGTAACTTGTGAAAGTGAGATCTGATAGAGATAATATGGTAAGATAAATATTTTGGTATTTTTATGATATAGATTGGAAAGAAGAAGATGCAAATAAAAGTAGATGGAAAACTTAAAAGATAGACCCGAGGGCCATAGGTTTCACTAGTGGCTTCTCTCAAGATAGCATAAGTATTATGGTGGGTGAACAAATTACTGTCGAGCAATCGATAGAAAAGTGCATAGTTATGAGATTATCTAGGCATGATCATGTATATAGGCATCACGTCCATGACAAGTAGATCGAAACGATTCTGCATCTACTACTATTACTCCACACATCGACCGACTCCTGCCTACATCTAGAGTATTAAGTTCAAGAAGAACAGAGTAACGCATTAAGAAAGATGACATGATGTAGAGGGATAAACTCATGCAATATGATATAAACCCCATATTTTTATCCTCGATGGCAACAATACAATACGTGCCTTGCTGCCCCTACTGTCACTGGGAAAGGACACCGCAAGATTGAACCCAAAGCTAAGCACTTCTCCCATTGCAAGAAAGATCAATCTAGTAGGCCAAACCAAACTGATAATTCGAAGAGACTTGCAAAGATAACTTAATCACACATAAAAGAATTCAGAGGAGATTCAAATATTTCTCATAGATAAACTTGATCATAAACCCACAATTCATCGGATCTCGACAAACATACCGCAAAAAGAGTTACATCGAATAGATCTCCAAGAAGATCGAGGAGAACTTTGTATTGAGATTCAAAGAGAGAGAAGAAGCCATCTAGCTAATAACTATGGACCCGAAGGTCTGTGGTAAACTACTCACAACTCATCGGAGAGGCCTTGGAGATGATGTAGAGGCCCTCCGTGGTCCATTCTCCCTCTGGCGGAGCACCGGCGAAGGCTCCAAGATGGGATCTCGCAGATACAGAAGGTTGCGGTGGTGGAATTAGGTTTTCGTGGTGCTCCTGGATGTTTTTAGGGTACGTGGATATATATAGGAGGAAGAAGTAGGTCGGTTGACGCTCGAGGGGCCCACGAGGGTGGGGGGCGCGCCCACCCCCAGGGGGCGTGCCGGGCACCCTCGTGGCCGCCTTGTTTGTTGCTTGACGTCTACTCCAAGTCCCCTGGATTGTGTTTGTTCCAAAAATCACGCTCCCGAAGGTTTCATTCCGTTTGGACTCCGTTTGATATTCCTTTTCTTCGAAACACTGAAATAGGCAAAAAAACAGCAATTCGGGTTGGGCCTCCGGTTAGTAGGTTAGTCCCAAAAATGATATAAAATTGTAAAGTAAAGCCCATAAACATCCAAAACAGGTAATATAATAGCATGGAGCAATCAAAAATTATAGATACATTGGAGACATATCATTTACTCCCGCTCAACCAACAAACACAAAACATGGCTAGTCGAATTGACGGGTGCCCTCCATACCAACAACTTTCTGGGGAGTTTGTATCATTATATTTTTTTATTTTGATTATAGGACTGGGCATCCCAATTACTAGCATCTCTCATGCAACGACAAGCGAATAAACACCCATCGTGAGAATAACCCACTTAGCATGGAAGATACCGACCGCCCCTATCGCTCCATGAGCGGCATGGGCACAAAACATATGCTTATTTGAATGTTTAGAGGTGGCACAAGCAAATTTACTTGGAACTTAGGGTAATACCACATATGGTAGATATAGTGGACTTATCTGGAACAACTTTGGGTTTAAGGATTAGGATGCACATGCAGTAATCCCGCTTAGTACAGGAGAAGGCTAGCAAATAAATTGAGAAGCGACCAACCAGAGAGAGAAAACGGTCATAAGCATGCATTGCGAATAATTACTGTTCAATACGATCATGAGTAGGATATAAAGCACCATGAACATAAATATCATGAAGGCTATGTTGGTTTTGAATCAACTACATGTGTGAACATGTGCCAAGTCAAGCCACTCGAATCATTCAGAGGGAGATACCATACTATCCTACTACATCATAACCATTTTAATGCATGTTGACACTCAAGATAAACCATTATCCACTCTTAGTTGTTTAAGCATGGCATGAGCAACTATAATCTCTAATTGTCATCACAAACATGTTTACTCATAATATGTTGAATCAAGAACGATGAGTTAAGCATATTTACAAAAACAAAAAAAACAAGAGAGTTCATACCAGCTTTCCTTCACCGGAATCACTTCATCAAATCATCGTCATTATTTCCTTTCACTTGCACGACCGAATGATATGAAAATAATAATAGTGCAAGTGTGCCGTAGACTAAGCTGAAATCTGCAGACATTTCATTCAAAGGAGAAGACTAGGTAATATGGGCTCTTTGTTAGATCAACAATAATGCATATGAGAGCCACTCATCATTTTCATCGTGGTCCTCTCCTTATGACAACTCAAAGAAAAGAAAAGAATTTAAGAGAAACACACTAAAATGTTTTTGGAGTTTTTGTTTTTTCTAAGAAAGAAAAGGAAGGATGAAAACGACAAAAACTATTTACACGAGAAAGCTCCCAACAAACAAAATAAGAAACGATAAATCTTTTTGGGTTTTCTTTTAGTACTACAAACTAACTAAACAAGAAAGGAAGACTGAAAAGAAGCGAGAAATGGTTTGGGTTTTTGAAGTTTTCAAACACACAAGAAGAAAACGTAAATAAACTAACATGGATATACATTAATGAAAAAGGATGAACACCGATAACTGGAATGAATGTGTGATACATGAATATAATGTCAGAGAAATACGTACTCCCCCAAGCTTAGGCTTTTGGCCTAAGTTGGTCTACGGGCATGGGTCGAAGTGGCTACCCCCTGGGTAATACTGGGGCTCATGAGGGTCCCACTGATAGATAGGGTCCTGTGGATCCCATTGGTAAACCGGCTCTGCGGCCGTCTCTAGCTCGGGTGCTGGCTCAGGTGTTGGGGGTTGTGCCAGGCTCCAATAGGCATAAATGTCCTCTGGCATAATAGTGTACCTGCCTGAAGAGAGATCGAACAAAAAAGGTGTAGGCAGGGTAATATTCTCATGGGTGCCCTGACAAAATACTTGGTTATAATGAAATCACCCGGGCCCTTAATTATCAAGAAAGTTGTGCCCAACCATGCTATCATAATCAAGATATCTAACGGGTAAGAGATTTTCTTCCACCTCATCGTGTCTAATCGGAATCTCAAAGTTTTTAGTGAGGCGGACCGCACAAATACCACCATAGATAACACCCTTTCAAACGATTGGTGTGTAACTGTCGAGCGTTCGTAGCACCAGAACTGAAAGTTCTATCATGATAAAGAGCATGGCACAAATAGCAAGGTCAGGTGAGCTGAGAGTTTCACTCTCCCACCGTCCACTCAAACATCTCCCCGCAAATAATGAGTAATAGCGCAAAACGGGAAAATTGTAAACTAGCGAATCTAGCCTCAAAAACTCCTCTTGACTACCCCACAGTTACTTTGGACATGAAATCTGCAACTTCCCTGGGATGTGGCTCAAGGGGTATACCCTCATTGGGAATGAAGCAAACCTCACAAAATTCCTCCAATGTCATCTCTCCAGGTACATCATATAAGTGGAATGACACGGTGGGTATTTCTCTCCTGGCATGAAATTCGAAGTTCTGCATGAAAGTATTTGTGAGGAGGAGATACTGGGCACCCTTATCTTTGAGGAAGGGGATGATGCCGGCATTGTTTGCAAATGATAGAAATCCTCGAAAATTCCCGCATCCCTCAAGAACTTGTCACACGACCACTTGCACGGCCGCACCTCGGTCGCACAAGGGAGATTGTACTTGGGCTTCGGGGTTTCCTTAGAACATCAACTCGAAGAACCTCTCAACCTCCACTTAAGCATTCTATTTTTCTCTAAAAATTTTTGAAATTTTTTGTACCTCAAGATAAAGGTGAATAGAACTTAACAAAATTGATAGCAACTGCTCCCACAAGTGTCTAGAGGCTATATCATGCATCAAAACTACTTCGGACCATACAAATTCAACATGCAAGCTCAAATGCATGGTCACCACAGTAGCAAAATTTTGCAAAATATAAAGCACTAGAACAAAAACTAATTGGACCATTGGAGGAGTCACATACCAATGAGTAATCCCCCAAAACAGTTTTGGAAGTGGAGTTCTGAGCAAGAAGATCAAAATTTGTAGGCAAATGAGCAAGAAAACGGGCTTGAAGGAGATGGTGAATTTTTTTGGAGGTGGAAGAAGGAAGTGGGCAGCTGGGATAAGTGTGTGGGTCCCTGTGGGACCCATAAGCCCACTAGGCGTGCCCAGGGGGTAGGCGTCCCCTGTGAGCTTGTGGCTCACAGGTGCTCCCCCTAGGTGTGTTCAGTGCCAAAAGTTCTTAAATATTGTAGAAAAAATCATACTGAATTTTCAGGGCATTCCAACAATTTTTATTTTTGGGACATTTTTTATTGCATAGATAAGTCTGAAAACAAGATAATCATGTCATTTCTACTTTATTGAACTTAAATAAAAGAGAGTAAATAGTGGGCACGGTAGGTTGTGCTTACTAAATTCATCGACCACACACCCCTAAAAGGAATCCACTAATAAGGTTGATCAAGTCTTATTAACAAACTATTTGCGTGTAACATGAATCTGAAGAATTTTCATATAATACTAGGTTACCTCAATGGGGATATGCATCTCCCCAACAATAAAAGTTTCATATTTCTTTTTGACTGAAGGGAGAGGAAATTTGAAACCTCAAATAGTGATTGTTGAAACCTTTTCAATAATATTGATACTATTCACCACACTTTGTTTCTTCGGAAAATAAACCGTATGCTCATTACCATTGACATGAAAAGTAATCTTGCTTTTGTTGCAATCAATAACAGCCCCTGTAGTAATCAAAAAGGGTCTACCAAGGATGATCGACATAGCATCGTCCTCGGGCATATCAAGTATAACAAACTCTATTAAGATGGTAACATTTGCAACTACAACATGCACATGCTCACAAATTCCAATAGGTATAGAAGTTGATTTATCAGCCATTTGCAAAGATATTTCAGTAGGTGTGAGCTTATTCAAATCAAGTCTTGTATATAAAGAGAAAGACATAACACTAACACCGTCTCCCAAATCACATAAAGCAGTTTTGACATGACTTCTTTTAATGGAGCATGGTATAGTTGGTATTCCAGGATCTCCTAACTTCTCAGGTACTCCACCGTTAAAAGAATAATTTACAAGCATGGTGGAAATTTTAGCTTCAGGTATCTTTCTTTTATTAGTGACAACATTTTTCATGTATTTAGTATAAGGAGGCATTTTCAATATATCAGCCAAACGAGTACGCAGGAAAACAGGCCTACACATTTCAACAAAGCGCTCAAAATCTTCTTCATCCTTATTCTTCGGAGGCATAGTTGGAAAAGGCATGGGTTTCTGAACCCATGGTTCTCTTTCCTTACCATGTTTCCTAGCAATGAAATCTCTTTTTATCATATATTTTATTCTTAGGGGGTGATTATCAAGATCAACAACAAGTTCTATTTCTACATCATTATCAGGTTCTTTGTCCTTATCTGGTTGAGCATCATCATGAACATAATTATCGTTATCATTATCACTCGATGCATGTACATTCCCAAATTGTGTCTCAGTATCAGAAATAGAAACATCATTATGATTCTCGGAAGGTTTTTCTATCACATGTTCACTAGAAGCATGCAAAGTTCTATCATTTTTCTTTTTCTTTTTCTTCTTAGATAAACTTGGTGTATCAATATTAATTCTCTGAGAATCTTGCACAGTTCTTTTAGGATGACCTTCAGGATATAATGGCTCCTGAGTCGTTCTATCTCCTCTAGTCATTACTCTAACAACATGCTCATTCATATTATTATTCATCTCATTAAGCAAATCATTTTGAGACTTTGCAACTTGTTCTAGCTGAGTATGAACCATGGAGGCGTGTTTTCCTAAACCGTTAACATCATTAGCAATTCTCAACATCAAGTCACTCAAGCGATCAATCAAAATAGCATTTCATTTCAATTGATTCTTAAGATACATATCAAAATGTTCTTGCTTAACAATGTAATTATCAAATTCACCCATGCATTGACTAGCAGATTTATTATAAGGAATATCACCTTCATCAAATCTATAAAGAGAATTTACCTTTACTACCTGTGTCGGAGTATCGAGTCCATGTATTTCTTCAATAGGTGGTAAATTCATAACACCTTAAGATTTAGTACCCTTTTCTTTCATAGATTTCTTTGCCTCTTGCATATCTTCAGGACTGAGGAACAGAATACCTCTCTTCTTTGGAGTTGGCTTAGGTGGTAGTTTAGGAAGTGTCCAATCATTTTCATCTCTCAATATATTATTCAATAGTTCTTCAGCCTTTTTAACAGTTCTCCCTGAAAATACAACCAACACAACTATCTAGGTAGTCCCAGAAGCATCGGTTAGTCCATTATAAAAGATATAAAGTATTTAATTTTTCTTAAGAGGATGATCAGACAAAGCATTAAGTAACTGGCGAAGCCTCCCCCAATCTTGAGGGAGATTCTCTTCTTCACTTTGCACCCAGTTAAATATTTCCTGTACGACAGCTTATTTCTTATGAGCAGGAAAATATTTTTCTAAGAAGTAATATATCATATTCTGAGGACTACGCACACAACAGGGAGAAAGATTATCAAACCATTTCTTAATGAGAAAGGAAACAACTTAAGATATAGTAATAGCAAAAAATTTCCCCATGAGCAAATAGGGTGGCTATATCATTTAATTTGTTAAAGTGTGCCACAACAGTTTCAATTTCATAACCATGGAAAGTATCAGATTCAACTAATGTAATTAACTCAGGATCGACGAAGAATTCATAATCCTTATCGGTAATAAAGATAGGAGATGTAGCAAATTTAGGATCATACTTCATTCTCTCCATCATAGATTTTTCTTCTAGCTTACACAATAATGTCTTAACATCATCTCTATCACTACAAGCAAGAAATTCTCTAGCTATCTCTACATCCATAACATAACCCTTAGGTATCAGGTGTTTCAACTCTAGTAGGAGGGCTAGGCATAATAGGTGAATCATCAATTTCATCAGTTTTAGCAATCTCAAGTTCTTTAGCTTTAGCAAGTTGTTCATCAAGAAATTCACCTAGTGGCATAGTTTCATTAAACAAAGTACTAGCATCATCAATAGCATCATTCATAGCAGAAGTAGCATCATCAATTACTTGCGACATATCAGAATTAATAGCAGGTAGTGGTGTCGCAAGCCTACTCAAAACAGAAGGTGAATTAAGTGCAGAGCTAGATGGCAGTTCCTTACCTCCCCTCGTTTTAGATCGTATGATCTTGGATCTAGTATCTTTCAAATTCTTCATAGTGATCAACATATATAGTTCCCAAGTGACTCAACAAACAGAGCTGTGCTCCCCAGCAACGGCGCCGGAAAAGGTCTTGATAACCCACACATATAGGGGATCGCAACAGTTTCGAGTGTAGTATTTCACCCAAATTAATTAATTCGACACAAGGGGAGCCAAATAATAGTTGCAAGTATTAGCAATTGAGTTGTCAATTCAACCACACCCTAAATATCTGCAGTAAAGTGATTAGTAGCATAATAGTATGATAACTTGATAGAAGTAGTTACAATAGCAATAGTAATAGTAATAGTGGTAGTTTTATAGTGATTATAACAACAGAAGCAACGGAAGCAACTTAGCAAAGATCAATATATGAAAAGCGTAGGCATTGGATCAATGATGGATATTTGTGTTGGATGATATTCATCATGTAATAGTCACAACCTAGAGCGATGCACAATAGCTTTAATTCATCAATGTAATGTAGGCATGTATTCCATATATAGTTACACATGCTTATAATAAGAACTTGCATGGCATCTTTTGTCCTACCCTCCCGTGGCAGCGGGTTCCGTAAGGAAATCTAAGGGATGTTAAGGCCTCCTTTTAATAGAGAACCGAAACAAAGCATTAACACATAGTGGATACATGAACTCATCAAACTACGATAATCACCGGAAAGAATCCCAATTATTGTCACCATGGGGTATGCGGATCATAACACATAATAGATGCATACAACTTGCAAGATAGGATCAAGAACTCAAATAGATTCATGAAAACATAAGGGTTCAGATATGAAATCATGGCACTCGGGCCCTAGTGACAAGCATTAAGCATAGCAAAGTTATAACAACATCAATCTCAGAACATAATGGATACTAGGGATCAAGCCGTAACAAATTGACTCAATTACACGACAAATCTCATCCAACTCCATCACCGTTCAGCAAGCCTACAAAGGAATTACTCACTCCCGCTGGTGAGCATCATGGAATTGTTGATGGAGAAGGGTTGATGATGACGACGACGATGATTTCCATCCTCCGAAGCCCCGTACGGACTCCAGACCAGCCCCCCGATGAAGAACAAGAGGTGGTGGCGGCTCCGTATTGTAAAACATGATGATTCTTTCTCTCTGATTTTTCTCTCCACGAATAGGTATATACGGAGTTGGAGTTAGGGT
>NC_041385.1:402117452-402119160 GCF_002162155.2 Triticum dicoccoides | reverse complement strand
GCCCCCTGAGCTTGTGGCTCCTGGGTGGCCCCCTTATGGTAATTCTCTTCGCAAATATTTTTCATATATTTCAGAAATAATCTCTATAAATTTTCAGCCCAATCCGAGAACTTTTATTTCTGCACAAAAATAACACCATGGCAATTCTGCTGAAAACCACGTCAGTCCAGGTTAGTTCCATTCAAATCATGCAAATTAGAGTCCAAAACAAGAGCAAAAGTGTTGGAAAAGTATATACGTTTGGGACGTATCAACCATCGATATCCCAATCATTATCACCTTGGGGGTCTAAGGTTCAGAACAATAACAGGTGCATACAACTTGCAGGTAAGATCAAGATCAAGATCTCAAATATATTCATGAAAACATATATGTTCATACCTAAAATCATGGTACTAGGCCCTAGTAACAAGCATTAAGCATAGCAAAGTCATAACAACATCAATCTCGGAACACAGTGGATACTAGGGATCAAGCCCTAACAAATTGACACGATTACATAAGAAATCCAATCCATCTCCATCTATCTCAAGTATGCCTACAAAGGATTTACTCACACATGATTGTGAGCATCATGAAATTATTGACAGAGAAGGATTGGCAATGACGATGACGACGGTGACAAATCCCTCTCTCCGAAGCCACGAACAGACTCTAGACCATGGCTCTCGACGAAGAACAGGAGGTGGCGACGGCTGCGCATCGTAAAACACAACGAATTTTTCTCTCTTATCTCCCCCCGGGAAGACGAAACTTATAGGCTTGGAATTAGGTCAGGAGGGTTGCCAGGGGTCCCACAAGCTTGGGGGCGCTTCCTTTGTGCTTGTGGGCCCTGGGTGGCTCCCCTCTAATACTTCTTGGCACCAATATTTTTCATATATTTCACAAAAATTCTTCGTAAAGTTTCCTCCAATTTCGAAGCTCTTTTTATTTCTGCGCAAAAATAACTCCAAAGTAGTTCTACTGAAAACAACGTCAGCCCGGGTTAATTTCATTCAAATCACGCAAATTAGAGGTCAAAACAAGAGCAAAAATGTTTGAAAAGTAGAAACGATGGAGACATACTAATGACCCATGCTTGAACCCTGAAAAACATTTGAATCAGGAGGCATCTAGTCCTCGATGGGAGGCTGGGAGTCCTTGACATAGGACGACTGAAACTGGCTCTCGGACAAGACAGTGGCCTGACTAACTTCTTGCGTTTGCGTGGTCATTTCCTACAATTGTAGCACACACATGGACAATAAGCATAACACACACTACCAAGCCATCTAGCTCAACACAACACAATATGAGCGGCATGCAACAACTAGGATGCTAATAATCTATGGAGTTCACACGGCCACACACCAATAAGCATTCTACCAATCCATCATAATTAGCTACTATTCTATTGTCTTCAATACTATGATACAACCCTAGCATCCTACAAAACTACCACCAATATCTACCACAACATCACATTCTCAAAGATCGTCAGTGTACAATGCTACAAGATGGTCATAGATCAAACCCTACTACATGTTCTCAGATTAAACCCTTCTACATGCTCTCAAATTTAGCTAGAACGAGAACAGAGAAGGGGGTGACTGAACTCACAAAGGCCATCGTTGCAGCTCGAGGGAGACACGAAACATGTCGTGGACTGTCGCCGGAGAAGAAGCGTCGCTTACCTGCTCGTCGGTGCCGATCCGCGTTGGAGGGAAAG
>NC_041385.1:402109580-402117230 GCF_002162155.2 Triticum dicoccoides | reverse complement strand
TTTGGGCGGTGAGGTGAAGGCGACTATGTAGTGCGACCGGATCGGTGGGAGGTAACCCGAAGTCCTCCCGCCAATTTTTCAGAGACGCGCGTGAGCTCGAGCCATCTCCGTGGTAGCATGAGCTCCACACCGCTTCCCCTCCTCTGTTTCGTCCAAGTCTCGGTTGCTAGAAACTACCGGTTCAGGGGTTTCTAGTGGGCTTGGCTTTGAGGTGCTTCAAATTCATGCAATCCAAATAGTAAACCCGAGCAATTGAACAACCCAACTTCTTTCTTCTTTCAGCGCGGGCCGGTTGGGCTGAATGCAGACGACCAAACATGCCTACATTCTTGTTTAGACACGTGGACCCCCTGAGGCTGGCCATAGTGGAAGTAGCATAACCGGTAACATGCACTTGAGACTAGCAAACATGCTTATGTGGCACACAATTAAAGAAAAAAGAGAGGGTTAGGCTGGTTGTAATGGGGAGTATCATACACTAGTATCATATCATATACTAGTATCATGCATATGATACTAGTGTATGATACTACATCCGTAATGCATACTATCATATGTTTGTATCATATAAGACTATATTTATTGACATGCATGACACAAAGTAGTACATCATTTAATACGATACGGTATCATGATATGATACTCAAGCCTCTCTTTCTTCATTTAATTTTATGCCACCTCATCAAAATTGCTTAATTGACATGCATGATACTACCTATGATACTCCCATTACGACCAGCCTTAGATTATATATGTAGATACCATATCATGTTAAATGATATGTTACTTTGTGTCATGCATGAAAATAAATATGACCATCTATGATACTACTTTATGATACTATGCACTATGCAGGTAGTATCATAAACTAGTATCATATGCATGATACTAGTGTATGATACACCCCACTATATCTGGCCATGGGCCGGGCCGGGCCGGGCTTGGGCCGGGCCTAAAAAAGCCCATGGCAAAAAACTGAGGCCCGGGCCCTCCCAGGCCCTACCATCGGGCCTACTTTTCAAGCCCAAGCCCGCCCATCTGGTAAAAAGCCCTGAAAAGCCCTTAGGGCTTAGGGCCATGGGCCGGGCCTCTTCCTTAAAATGTCGGTATGCCAAGCCCAAGCCCGTCCAGGCCCTGCTGGTGGGCTCAAAACTCAGGCCCTAGCCTGGCCCACGGGCAAGCCCATCGGGCCTAGGCCCTGGATTTTAGGGCCGGGCCTGGATGGACCGACAGGGCCGGGACTGAGATGGCCAGGACTACTCCCCACTATGAGTAGCATGAGGTAAACAACTTCTCCTGCCCAAAACCAATGAAGTGACAATAATACCCTCAACTTCTGGTGGCCAAAACCAGTGAACTGACAATAATACCCTTCGGTCGTTCGCCCACCGTTTTCCCCTCCCATACTTGAGCACCCACACCCCTACCATCCCGCCGCCGTCCTCCTCCCCCCTCCCTCTCGATCTCCTCCCACCTCACCTCCTCCTCGCCTCTTGCCGACGTTTCGTCAAGGTACTTCCCAATCCAAAGCCCTAGCCTCTCCCATCAGACAAACGACTCTCTTCAGCCTAATCCGCCACTAGATCCGCGCAACCAGATCTGATACTTTCGATTTGACCCCTTTCCGCGTGCGCATCGTAGGTTCCGGCGGCGATGGCGGCGAGGCTCGCGCAGCTGCGGACCAAGGCGGCGCAGGCGGCGGAATTCGCCTCGAAGCACGGCGGCGCCTACTACAAGGAGGCGATGGAGAAGAACAAGCAGTACGTCGTGCAGCCTCCCTCCGTGGAGAAGTGCCAGGAGCTCTCCAAGCAGCTCTTCTACACGCGCCTCGCTAGGTAAAGCCCCTGAATGATTTATGTGTCCAACCGTCTGTACATGTGGTGTGGTTCCAATCGGGGCTGTTGCGCAGTATCAGTGGATCTGCTTGTGCTTGTAGCAACGGGGGTGGTCATGGTGTGGTTGAGGTTTGCCCCGTAATTGCCTACCATCTCTATTACTGCCTGCCTAGCTGGACCGGATCGTAGTATGGGGTGGTCCACTCGTGTCTGTGGCAATGTGTGGCCTTCTACGGTTAGTTATCGATGTATTTGGTGGATACAAACTTCTGTACATAAATTAGATATAAAGTGTTCAATGTATAGCCTCTGCCACTTGTGACTGGACGATTGAGCGATTGTCTAGTTCTTCACTTTCTGCACTATTTATGAACTTTAGCATACGGGAATTTTGGAGATCTCTTGTATGTGCCATCCACAATGTAGCTCAAATCTGAGTGGTTGGGGGAAGACCGTTGCTACATCAGCAATTTCTAGTTAGCCGGGGCTTATGCTTTTTTTTTGACTGTGAGCCGGTGCTTATGCTTTGCTAGGCAGGGACTATGCTAATTGCTCACATGATAGCTACCAGGACAGAGCAATTCAGCTAGGTGTGCGTGGTGGGACAGTGTCGCCTGCTCCTAACTGGATGACCCTCTTGTAGAGCACTATTTATGATTGCTAAACTTTGTATGTGGATGGAGATGCACCTTTGTTCCTTGAAATGATAACTGTCACTTAAATCGAACAAGATATGCAATGTTCAATAATTGGTTTTAATGGATAAATCACAATTCTGCAAGTCATGCAATGTGTGAGGGAAATATGTCTGTCCTGGAGTTGGCACAAGTTTGAGATTTCGTAATGGAAACAATATATGCCATGCTTATGCCTGATCACCTGTGCAGCTTTATTTTGTTGCTATGTTTTTTATATTTTTCTTTGACCCATGTTGCATGGAGACATCACAGATGTAGCATAAAGGACGATTGTTTAGGTGAAAGCATAGTCTCTTGTGAAGTCGATATATCATAAATAAAAGGTAATCTACTATGTATGATATTCGAGAAGTGAGTCTTAGCACATATAGCTCTCTGTGAAACATTTGTCATTTTTCTGCATGTTTGCAAAGAAATCGATTCAACTGTTGCCTGCAAATATTTCATCAAAATATCATGCTGATCTGAGTTATTGGCAAGAAGAGTGTAGGATATTTCTACATGTATGGGCAGGTTTGACTGACTGACATAGTAAAACCTTGAGTTTCGTTGCTTCTTGACTTCTGTATGTTTTGAATCTTTGGTCTTATTAGCTACTTTGTGCAAAAAGTGCAACCTCAGTCAAGTGCATCCGTATTCTGGTTGTGTGTTGTTGTTGTTGTTGTTGTTGTTTACATTTCGAGGTATCCATGAGTGGTTATATAATCCAGATTCATGTGGTCCTTTTTGGAAATATTATGAACTTCACTCTAGTAGTTTGAGATATAGGATGGGATGGACACTTGACCTGGTCATAACCTTGTTTTGCTGAACCAGAGAACTAGCTGAGTTCGGTTTCAAGCAAACTTACATCACCAGTTGAATCATGATTGATACATTCATATATTCCTTTAACGATGACTTAACCAGCGGTTTAGTTTGACACAATATGATTAATCAAGATTGTTTGCCAATTTGAACTGTTCAATGCAT
This sequence comes from Triticum dicoccoides, assembly GCF_002162155.2. NCBI lineage: Eukaryota > Viridiplantae > Streptophyta > Magnoliopsida > Poales > Poaceae > Triticum > Triticum dicoccoides. The sequence goes on along the minus strand of NC_041385.1, from coordinate 402,113,725 downwards.
TGTTTTCCAACTTGCATTCCCTATCACAGATTTTTATTTGACATTGTGGCAAATGCTGTGCCATGAGCCATGTTTACCTTGGTAATGCAACTTCCAGATGGTACGCGGTACAATAGTGATTAGTTGTTGTGTGTGGTAGGAAGACCAGACTACGGCTGCACTTGTAGGAGAGGACTAAACGTGTATTTTTCCGTGTTGAGAACTGGGCTTCAGCTGGCCAGTGGTGTGATTGCATGGGAAGCCCATGTTCAAGGCCTGGTCGCTGCAGTAGTGGTCATGGCTGTTCTTCATAACCAATACTAAGCCACATGGGCTAGTTCCCCATAGGCCCGGTTCTCCATTTGGTATATTTACGCTTTTGCTATCTTCAAATGGAGTGCAACACTATATCTTTCATGAGCCGTAATTTGATGATGCACAGCTATGCTGATCAGTGCAAGGAATTTTGCTTGTTTTTCCTTGCCGCTGTGAATGTTTTCTATTGTGCTTAAGCCATTCCTTTGTTCTCTGGAGTCTGATCAGTGGCTTGTATATATTTGCTGTTTTCTTCAGTCTACCAGGCCGCTATGAAGCATTGTGGAAGGAGGTTGATGGTGTCAAGCAGCTTTGGAAGAATAGGAAGGAGCTCAGGGTGGAGGACCTTGGAATTGCAACACTGTTTGGGGTTGAGCTTTATGCATGGTTCTGCATAGGCGAGATTGCAGGCAGAGGATTCACCTTAACCGGCTATAAGGTCTGAATTAGATGCCGAGGCGCGCCTTATAAATACTGTTAGCTGATGCTTGTCGAAATTACCTGTCTTGTTTCACAATTTTGTTTCTGAAAAGTTTCAGTGCTGAATGCCAGCAAGACGAGCACACAATTGCAACAGTGCCTCAATAATTTGCTCGCTCAATTGTCCATTATTTTTTTTGTGGTCTGTAACTTGTTCCACTGACGCCTGCCGCACCACTCTTGTGTTGTCTGGTATGAAATGAACCCATTTCTCGTTGCAGACGAAAGTATTGCATGACCTTTTTCATTGGTTCCTCGTTATGTCTTCCATAGCGGTCTTGTAGTTTAAGCAATGAAAAAAATAGCGCGCTACAGCAAAATAGCGGCGACCTAAAAATATGCTATTAGCATGCTATATCGCGCTATAGCGTGCTATTGGCGAGATGTTGTACACCGATATATTTAGCGAGGCAATTCTCAATATGCTATAGCGTGCTATTAGCGACGTGCTATTTTTTTCAGTGAGTTTAAGCAGTGATGGTTGAAAGCCTCGCTAACACACCGCACAGTATTCCCATTTTTCTTGTACTTTATTTCTCTTGTAAAACAAGACTAACTGTGCTAAACGAGGGGAGAATTAGATTGCCTAATGACTTGCTAAGTCATAACATGACCAGAAAGAAGGTAACGAGGTCTAGCTCGAAAAGGAGTCATTATTATTATTCTATATGCCTAACAAATCATTCAGCTGTAGAGCAGCACGATGAGGGTGGTGAGGCTGCTGGCCGCCAACACGAGCATCCACCCCGTCCCTGCCCCGTCCTCCTCCTCCTTGCTGGCGAAGAGCAGCAGCAAGCGGTCGCACGCCAGCTTGAAGAGCGCGACGCACGCCAAGAAGAGGCTGATGGAAAGCACCGCCAGCTCCTTGTTCTGAAGCGTCTCCTGGATGCTCCTCATCTCCTCCACATCCCACCTGCGCGCACATCCACGTCAAAACAATCCCGATCCGGCCGCTTTACCTCGTCGCGTATCATGGCATGGGTGATGGGTCCTTGCCTCATCGCCGCGTTCTCCCTGACCAGATGGTCTAGTTTCCGCGAGACGCTTGATTTCCAGTCCCTCAGCTCTCCCACATCCCTCGCCTGAACCAAAACGAGAGACAACAAAAGAAATTCAAACCACTTGCCCTTTCAGTTGCATGCATCACACAAGGTTGGGGCGAATGAACTGAGTACGTACCACCTTGTCCTTCCACTCCACCAGCTCCTCCACGTCCGCCTTCATCTTCTCCAGCTCCTTGCCTGTCTGCGTCAGCCCGTTGTGCAGGTCCGGCAGCTTGCCGCCGTACCTCTGGTTCAGCACCTTGGTGTAGTCCTCCAGCGTCGACAGCCCCAGCTCCAGGGACCTCAGCTTCTGCATCAGGATCTTGAGCACCACGTCGCCGTGCACCCGCCCCGTCGCCTGCTTCACCGCCTCCTTGCCCTGCGCCTGCGCGGGCTTCCCGTCCGCCACCCTCGAGCCGTTGTTCTTGGCCACGTCGCCGGCGCTGTCGTTCCGCCCGCTGCCCTCCACCTGCCTGGCGTTGACCTGGGAGCCGGCGGTGTCGTTGTGGCCGCTGTCCTTACGGGCGTCGGCGGCGGCCTTTGCGGCGTCCGCGTCGGGGCTGTGGCTGACGACGAAGTCCTGCAGCATCCGCTCCACGGCGTCGATGCCGTACACCTCGAGGTAGCTGAGGATGCAGTAGAACCCGGAGCCGTAGTGGCTGACGAGGCGCAGCCGGAGGTAGCGCGTCCACCGGGGCTCCGCCAGCACGAAGCGCTGAGCGTGCTTGGCGTTCTCCGCCGTGAACCGCCCCAGCAGCTCCCACGCCTCCCCCGGGTAGCTCAGGCTGCCGTACAGCTCCAGGTCTCTGAAGTTGGAGGAGTAGTGCTCCAGGTTAGCCAGCGCCACGGTGTGGACCAGCGTCTCCTCGGAGAGCTGCACCACGACGAACTTGTCGTCAGCGGAGCACGGGTTGCGGAGGTAGCGGTCCTTGTCGCCGTCGAGGATGTTCGCGGCGCCCTTGGCCTCCTTGTTATGGGCGAGCACCTTGGCTCCCTTGGACGCCGCCGCGTAGTTGTACTCGGCGCCGCTAGGCTCGAGGCGGTGCGTGGCGCCGTCGGCGACGCGCTGGTGGTGCCGGCCGCTGTCGTTGTCGGCCTTGCCCTGCAGGATGCGGCTCCGGAACTCGTCCAGCTCCACAAAGGCCGCCTCGGTCGACGAGTTGCCGCCGCTTGCGTTGGACGGTGGTAGCACTTCAGCTGGGCGGTGCGGCGAGGAGGAGGATTGGCACGTCGGGGAGGAGGCGTTATCGGCCGGGAATATGTATGCCTCCAGTGGCATGACCTTGCAGTAGTTGTCGCGCTCGCCGTAGAAATCTGCGCCGACCGATCCACCGGTTCATTCAACCACGCAGACATGACGACGAGACGGATCGGCATCGCGGCATCGAAGGGAAGGGGATAGAAGAAGATAGTTACCGGAAGGGTCGTCGGTCTGGCTGTTGAGGAACTGGGAGCGCAGGAGGAAAAGGAGACACCAGACGGAGAAGACGACCGAGACCGACACCTCGCGGAGGCCGCCGTCCATGGAGAGCACATCCGTTACCGCCGTCGGCCCGCCGCCGCCTCCCCTGTGCTGATGAGCCCCTCCCCCACCGCCTTTTCCTCCTCCGCCTCCTTCTCTCTTCTTCTTGCTCATGCATGCACCACCTACCTACGACGACGTGCCTGCCCACGGTGATCACCAATTGACGGGTCGATCGTTCTCTTTCGTCTCTCCTTCCCTTCCACACCACATGCACATGTACGGTGGGACGGTACGTTGTCGCCCTCAGCGCATGCAGCTTCACCGGGGGTCGATCCAAACGCGCGTGAGGGAGAGGACGGGAAGAGATAGAGAGGAGGAGAGGCCGGGCGAGCAGGAAGCCAGGAACCGCTGGGGAGCAAAAGATGGAGCGGCAACTTAGGAGGTGACCGAGTGCGCAGTGGCAGATGATGGTCATCGATGCGCGCGGCGGCGGCATCGGCATGCATGGTGTCTGCAAATCGGCTCCCCCCTCCCCCTCTCTTTACAGATATGCTAATTCTCATCCATTAACTATATGTAAGTTACCTGATTTTTAAATTTGGGCAAGTCCATTTTCTACCTAAATGATAAATGGCACACGTGTGCACGAAGACACTTCGTCCTGACGTTGTTGTAATCATCTGATGATGATCACGGATCTTAAAGCAGGACCGGTTGACACATCATCTAACTGGCTCGTTGGAGCGCTATGCCATCCCCCGAACACATTTTTTTAGCGCAACGCACCCTCTTACCCATTCCTATCCACTCGTCATCCCCACGAGTGAAAGAGGAAGGGAGATAGAAAGGGATCCATGGCGGCG
>NC_041385.1:402104934-402109026 GCF_002162155.2 Triticum dicoccoides | reverse complement strand
CGGCGAGGGAAGGCGCGCGCGGCTGCTGGGGTTCGAGCTGCTGAGGCGGAGGCGGAGAGCACCGCGCTTGGAGCTGCACCGTCGGCCCGCATCGGCGTGAGCAGGAGCACCACGGCCGCGGTGGCACGAATGGGGGCAGCTCCGACCCGAGTGGGGCCACGGCGGCGCGAGCGGGGGCACCTCCGGCGCGAGCAGGGGCCGCGGTTATGCGAGCGGGGGCAGCTCCGGCCCGAGAAGGGGCCGCAATGGCGCGAGCGGGGGTAGCTCCGACGTGAGCAGGGGCCGTGGCGGCACGAGCAGGGGCAACTCCGGCGCGAGCAGGGGGCACCATGACCGCGCTGTAGAAGCCCTCGCCCTCAGCCCCGGAGGACGAGCTCGAGTGGCTCCGGCAATGCGCCGGGGAGGGCGACCTCCAGTGGCTCCAATGCTGCGTGGGGGCCGCGACCAAGTGCTTCACCATTGGCGTGTGGCAAGTGCGGGCTTGCACACTTATCTGTCCTCGTTCGCATCCGCATCCCAGGTCAAGGTGCTCCCTTCGCTTGCTCGCCGCTGTGGTAGCGGGCTGATCCATTTTGTTTATTGCTCTGTGTGGCGTGGTGTGTGTAGGAATTATGAATTTTTGTAGTTTACACATTTTTGAATTTTACCATGTCCATGTCAATTTTGCATAAAATGTGTTTTCAAAATGTCCCTGTGGCAAAAAACATCTCAGACGTAGGCATATGGCAAGTTTGAGTAAGCTCATGTCAAGTTTGGTTCCTCTAGGATCGTTGTTGACGGAGTCGATGTACCTCAGCGGCAGGTCCATGTATGCGATAGCTTTGATATCCCACCTCCCATGTTCAATTCATAGTTGCCATGGCAAAATAGATGCCCAGCTTTTGTAACCCCCCACCCCCGCCCCCGCCATGCCCAGTTTTTGTTTTGTTTTAGTAGTGTGATCACATGTCAAGTTCATCACATAGCTCCTTTTTGCCATGGCAAATTAGCTAGTTAGAATAATTTTGCCACGGCAATTTTTAGATGTTTTTTTTCCCACACACCATTCTAAAAGATGTTTTCTCACCATGACAAATTAGAATGTTAGCCATATCACTTCTTCAAATTTTATACGGCAAATTTGGTTTATCGATCACGGCAAATTTAGTAACTGACCATGGCAAATTTAAATTTATGTTTTTCTTGACATGGCAAATTTATCTTCATCCCGATGGCAAATTTACTTAACATACATGTGCGAGTGAACCAATTTGCCATGGTTTCATTTCCCATGAGAGCATTGTGATCTCATGAAGTCCATCACATTCTTGTCTTTCAAACATGGCAATTTTCAGCTTTCTTTGTAGTGCTCTCATGGCAGGTTCTTCAAATTTTGCTATTTTTATATTTGAAATGGCAATTCTATCTTTGTTGACATGGAAAATATAACTACACATCCATGGCAGATTTCACTCTGTTTCTCCTCCGTAAATTTTACTTTCACAAACAAGGCAAATTTAGTTAAGTAATCATGGAAAATTTAGTTTATTGGTCATTGCAAATTTAGTTTTCAAATCATGGCAAATTTAGTTTACATGAATTTTCACCGTCGCAAGTTTTGATACGATTCCGCCATGGCAAGTTTTGATACGAATCTACATGGCATGTTTTCATGTTCATACTTGATTTTTCAATTTTTTGTGTTCTTCCACACATGGCAATACAAATCTGCCATGGCAATTCTTGATACGAATTTGCCATGGCAAGTTTCTCGTTCATACTTGATTCCAATTTTTTGTGTTTTTTCACACATGGTAAATTCATCATAGAAAACATGGCAATTCTTGATACGAATTTGTCATGGCAAATTTTCTTGTTCATACTGGATTTGAACTTTTTGAACGGGATCATGGAATTTCTTCTCTTTTTCGCAACAAGGAAATTTTCTTTTGAACGGGACCATGGCAAATTTAGTGCATGCATCATGGGAATTACAGTTTATGGATCATGGCATTTTTTAGTCTATGCATCATACAATTTTTCTGTTTTGGTAGTGACGAGATCTCAAACAGTATGATCCCTGTGCATCAGTGTCATCCCTGGATCGGTAATGTTGACACGCACAGTACTCGATGATTTATAACAGAGTAGCAATCACACACATATTACATCGAATGTCCCAAAAAAGAACTTATTACAATAATACTCCCTCTGTAAACTAATATAAGAGCGTTTAGATCACTAATTTAACAATCTAAACGCTCTTATATTAGTTTACGGAGGGAGTATGGCTTAATACCATCTAAAATCGATAACAACGAAAGGCTTGGAAGATAAAGTGAGTCCATCAACTCCAACGGCATAGCTGAGGGTAAGACAACGACCTATGGCACCTTACTCGTCGTCTGAAAAGTCTGCAACATGAAAAGTTGCAGCCCGAAACGGGTCAGCACATGGAATATGCTGGCAATGTAACACATAGGGTAATAAACAGAATAAATGCTATCACTACATGCATATATGGTTGGTGGAAAGCTCTATGGTTACAGTTTTGCGAAAAGCCAAATTTTCTCTTTATTTAACTATCATGGTGGTTGTTAAACATTGAGAAGGTTCCTCCAACTCAATCCCAATTAAGCATCATCATTAAACCCAACAAATTAAATTTAGAGTGACGAGATCAACATGATAATCCAAGAACTAGATACTCAAAACGTTCATAATCGGAGACACGGCTAACCATGATTAGTTTGTACACTCTGCAGAGGTTTGCGCACTTTTCCCCACAAGACTCGAATACATCCACGGTCGGAGATTCGAGACACAGTCTTTCTAAAACAATAACTCTTTAATCTGGGTGGACAGTTACATCTACTTTCTCCTACATCTGCTAGCCAACCACTGAAAGAGGTCTTGCAACATATTCAACTATGCTAGAGCCCATAATAGTTTGTGGCTGCACACGGAAGTTTCTAGCTTGAATAATCTTATGATCCCTTTGATCCTAGGTGGCGGACCGTAGGATGATTACGGGTACTCCGGGATATCCTAGGACAACACTGGATTCTCCAGGTGCCCTGACAACCACTGGGTACTCCAGGGTGCCTCAAGCAATCCACCCAGATGTGTATTATAGTGGCCACCTTAAGTTAACCATTAATTACCAATACTCACATCTGTCATGGATCACTCAAACCAAACCACGTCTATGAGCATAGCATTGCAGTATAAGCATCATGTAGAAGTGACTCCCAAAGGTTTGATAATAAACAGGGCAATAGGTTCTACCTCATCATCTACTTCCCAAAACCCATATATTAATCAGATCCTAACCACGCAATTGTTTGAGGGTTGATCTAATGCAATAAAACTGGGTAGTAAAGAGGTATGATCAAAGTGTTACTTGCCTTGCTGATGATCCGTGAAACCTAGAGACTCGTAGTAGCACGCTTCGCACTTCGAGTACTCTATTGCAAACAAGCAAACATACAATAAGCACTCAATCTACAAGCATGGGTAAAACTCAAATAAGAGATCTAACCAGAAAGTTCAACTTAAGAACTCCGGTTTGCAAAAAGAATCAAATCAAACGAAGCAACAAAACTCAAACCGTGAAAGAAACAAGATTCGTTTACTAATCTGGACTAAAGTCAAATTTTACAGTATCAAAATCTTGTTCAAGTTGTTTAATCAGAAAAAGGGCTTCGAGACAAAGATCTTAGCGCTTGAATCGCCTGATTCCGATAAACGAGCGAAAAGATAAACTAAAATGAAAAACAGGGCAGAAATCGCGATCGAAAATAATTGCAAAAAAACCCTGAAAAAAGAAAAACTGACGAACAGACTAACGAACGAACGTTCGCTGTCTGCGGCTAACGGGTGAACTCCGTTCGTTAAAACGAACATACGGACGGGCATCCGCTAAATAAAATAAACCGACAAGAACAGAATAAAACCGATCTAATCTAAAAAATGAAACTAGGGTTTCTAAAAAAACCGAACAGTTTTAAAATAAAACCGAACGACGGCGGCGACAACGTATACCTCCGGCGAGGCTCCGGCGAGGCGGGGCGGCTCCGGCGGGGTTCTGCTGCGGCGTCAGGGCTCCGGGGC
>NC_041385.1:402088199-402104737 GCF_002162155.2 Triticum dicoccoides | reverse complement strand
GGCGGCGGCGGAGGCGTCGGGTGGTGGGGCGAGGTGGTCTGGAGGCGGCGGTATTTAAGAGGGGGCGGGGTGGCGGCGACTTGGGCAAGGGGGCGGCGGCGAGGCGGCTCGGGGTCGGACTCCCAAGTCCGGCGGGCGCACGGCGAGGCGAGGAGGCGGCGCTAGGCGGGCCGGCCTGCTCGGCTGGGCCTTTGGCCTAGTCGAGCGGAACTTTTTTTAAATAGATTTCGCCGAACAAAACAAATCCTAGAAAATAAAATAAAAAAAAATCTAAAAATACCAAAACAAATTTTCACCGTCTAAATAAAATATTTAGAACAAGATGAACATTTTCTTGACCTAAAAATGCAATTTTGAAAACGTGCAATTTGTCTAATTCAAATAAAATTGCAATAAAATCCCAATAAAACTTTTTATTTGATTTAATATATTTTCCTCGAATGTTTCATTTATTTTGGAGAAGTCATATTATCTCCTCTCATATATTTTTAATAAGAAATATTTTTGAAGAGAAAAATAATTAAAACCAAAATGATCCTTGTTTCGCTATTCGAGAAAATTCAAATATGAAAACGATGAAATCCCCAACTCTCTCCGTGGGTCCTTGAGTTGCTTTGAATTTCGAGGATCGCGAAATGAAATGCAATAAAATATGATATGCATGAATGATCTAAGTATAAAATTCCAAATTGAAAATTTGGGATGTTACAAACCTACCCCCCTTAAGATGAATCTCGCCCTCGAGATTCGGGTTGGCTAGAAAATAGGTGCGGGTGGTCCTTCCGTAGGTCTTCCTCTCGCTCCCAGGTGGCTTCATCCTCGGTATGGTGGCTCCACTAAACTTTATAGAACTTGATAACCTTGCTGTGGGTGACTCGGCTGGCAAACTCGAGAATCTTGACTGGTTTCTCCTTGTAGGTCAAATCGCTATCCAACTGAATCGCTTCCAGCGGCACTGTATCTCTCAGAGGGATATCGGCCATCTCTGCATGGCACTTCTTCAACTAGGAAACGTGGAAACATCATGAACTCCTGACAATCCTTCTGGCAATTCCAGCTTGTAAGCAACTCCTCCCATACGGTCCAATACTTTGTAGGGTCCCACAAAACGTGGTGCTAACTTTCCCTTAACTCCAAAACGTTTAACTCCTCTAAGTGGGGACACACGAAGATATACTCTATCTCCGACTTCGTAAACTGTCTCCTTGCGTTTAGAATCCGCATAGCTCTTCTGCCTGGAGTGGGCTACCTTGAGTCTATCGCGAATCAGCTTAACCTTCTCTTCAGATTCTTTAATCAAATCTGGTCCAAACAACTGACGGTCTCCAACTTCATCCACAACAACGGTGTCCTGCACCTCCTTCTGTGCAAAGCTTCGAAAAGGGCCATCTTCAAACTGGCTTGATAACTGTTATTGTAAGAGAACTCTGCATATGGCAAATTGTCGTCCCAACTAGATCCATAATCTAGCGCACAAGCTCTCAACATGTCCTCCAGAATCTGATTGACTCTCTCGATCTGTCCATCTGTTTGTGGATGAAAGGCTATACTGAATTCTAGCCTGGTACCCAAAGTCTCATGCAACTGATTCCAGAACTGTGAGGTAAACTAGGTTCCTCTGTCTGATACAATAGTCCTTGGAACTCCATGCAGACATACGATCCTGGTCATGTATATCTTGGCCAACTTAGCACTGGTGTAAGTGGTCTTCACTGGGATGAAATGAGCTACTTTCGTCAATCTATCGACCACAACCCATATCGAGTCATAGCCTGAACGAGTCCTGGGCAATCCCGTGATAAAATCCATGCCTAGCTTATCCCACTTCCATTCGGGTATCGACAATGGCTGTAGCAATCCTGCTGGCTTTTGATGCTCTGCCTTCACTCTCTGACATACATCACAAACTGCTACATACTCCGCAATATCCTTCTTCATTTCGGTCCACCAGAAACTGTCCTTCAAATCCAGATATATTTTGTATTTCCTGGGTGAATCGAATACGACGAATCATGGGCCTCATGCAGAATCAACTTTCTGATCTCCGGGTCATTAGGCACATATACGCGGTCCTCAAACCATAAGGTATCATGCTCATCCTCACGAAATCCTTTAGCCTTTCCTTTGCTCATCCTTTCCTTTATCTCGACAATCTCCTTGTCTGTCTTTTGGGCTTCTCTGATCTTATCCATCAAAGTAGACTGAATCTCCAATGCTGCTACATAGCCTCTCGAAACTATCTCCAAACTTAGCTCGTGAAGATCCTCTGCTAACTCCTTAGGCAATTCTGAAAGGGCTAGTTATCGACTAGAGGGGGGGGGGAGGTGAATAGGCGATTTTTATGAAAGTCTTCTAAACATGGGAGTTTCAAAGACAAACAATATAAACAACACTATTCAAATGCAGCAGAAGGTCGACTACACTAGACAAGCCATAGTCAAGAATTCAATGGAGTGAAAGCAAGAAGACTAATAGCAGCTAGGTAGTAAATATCAGGATGGAAGATATTATGAAGCCAATCAGAACAGACAGTCACACAGTGAAGTCAAACATATAATGCAAGCAGGCAATGACTTCACGAAGACAAACTGTAAGTAAAGAGAGGTAAGAGATAGAACCAGTGGCTTCAGAAGGACAGGGATTTGTTCGACCAGTTCCAGTTGCTGTGACAACTGTACGTCTGGTTAGGGAGGCTGAGATTCAACTCAGAAGACCGCGTCTTCACCTTATTCCCCTTGAGCTAAGGACACTTAGTCCCCGCCCAATCACTCTGGTAAGTCTTCAAGGTAGACTTCCGAACCTTCACAGACTTCGTTCACCGGCAATCCACAATGGCTCTTGGATGCTCAGAACGTGATGCCTAACCAGCTGGAGGATTCACAGTCCTCAAGTGTAACAAGTCTTCAGATCACGCGGACAGAAAGACTTCAGTGATGCCAAACACTCTTTGGGCTCTGGGTGGTTTGGGCTTTGTCCTTGCAAGGATTCTCTCTCGAAAGCTTCGACGGTGGCTTGCTCTCAAACGACAAAAGCCGTGTACTAACTCTGAGCAGCCACCAATTTATGGTGTAGGGAGTGGGCTATTTATAGCCGCTGGGCAACCCGGCCGGATTTATCCGAAATGACCCAGGGTCACTAAGGAACTGACACGTGTCACAACGGTCAGATTTCAGACGCACGCGGCAGCTTGACTTGGGGTACAAGTAAAGCTGACTTATCGGACACATGATAATATTTGCTCTCATTGTCTTCGCTCGAAGACATAGGATTTGGTTTGAGGATCACTTCAGTCACTCTGACTTTGTTCACTTGGACCCCACTTAATAGTGCGGTGGTTCCTATGACTCAACAAAGAAGAAAAGGAAACAACGAAACAACTAAGTCTTCGCGCTCCATAGTCTTCACTCAATATCTTCTCGTGTCATAGTCTTCAATGTGAATATCTTCACAGACCACCATTGTCTTCAATGTCTTCACACATTTTTAGGGGTCATCTCCGGTAGGTAAACCGAATCAAGGAGGGACTACTACCTGTGTTATCCTGCAATTCTCACAAACACATTAGTCCCTCAACCAGGTTTGTCGTCAATACTCCAAAACTAACTAGGGGTGGCACTAGATGCACTTACAATCTCCCCCTTTTTGGTGATTGATGACAAACTGGTTGAAGTTTTCAACGGGGATAAAAGTATGTGAAATTGTAAGGATTAAGATATTGTCTTCATAGATGGCAAAAAGGCTCCCCCTGAAGATGCGCATATTAATGTTTTGCGTTGGAATGCAAATGCACATGGCAGGTTGTACTTGTGGAGATCCTCTTCACCGTATGAAGACAATACAACATGCACGAACAGATATACAGGAATAATGACATGCATAATGAAAAATGGACGTCTGCGGAATGAGTTCATGCGGGATTTATCATCGCATCACACTGAATAGCAGAAAAAGTAGCAGACGACCATCAAGTTTAAGTGTTACAACTCAAAGAACCAAATGTAGCAAAACGAGAGTTGTAAGTACTAGGCAAAAGTATAGCAACCACCCGTCAGGACCCGCTTGAAGACTATCAACCTATGCTTCTCCCCCTTTTGTCAGTAAGGACCAAAAAGGTTTGAAGACATAGGCTCTACTTGTTCCCATGAGGAGTAGGTGAAGCAGCAGGGTCATCGTTGAGGTTTGGTGGTGCAGAAGAACATGGTGCAGTGTTGATACACACCGATGTCGGCAGTGGTGAAGTAGCATCATCGGCTTCATCAATAACTCTGACATTTACTGCGGCTGCAGACGAAGAGTATTCTGAATCTTCAAGAGACGGGGTTCGACGTAAAACCGCATTCCTGGGAGGATTGGAGTCAAACTTGAATCTTTTGTTGAAGCCATCGTCTTGAAGATCAGCTTCAGCACTGAGCAGTGTCAAACCCTTCCAAGTCCCCCGACAGGTTTCATGAGTGACAAAGGCGTTCTTGGTGGCAAGATTACGAATGCGATTGATATCCACCAAGAGGCTTTGCATTTGTCGCTTCTGCCAGTAATGATGCTTATCTTGTTTTTGATGCGAAGCCACAAGAAGCTCGTGGTCATTGAGCACACGGGATCGTTTGCGAGTTCTTGGAGCAATGGTGCTTTCTGTGGCTTCAGTACGTGCACGGCGAGTGTTGCCGACCAGTGGATAAACACGAGAAGCAACCTAAACACCCTCAACATGCTGGGAAAAGCTCTGACGATCTATATTGTGAAGATATAGTGCTTCCTTGGCAGGCTCTGGGTAAATGGCTTCAATGGACATATCAGCCTCTGGTAAAAATATGAGATGGTTACGAGCAGAGGGCTGATAGTCAATGGCAAAGTGGAGCTTGATTAGACGCATGATCCAAGGAGCATAGAACTTCAGACCAAAAATGTCAGATCCAGATGCAACAAACTGGCGAATGAAGAAATCTTGAGTATTGAAGCTTTTTCCATTGAGTATGTAGAAGACCAAAGTCTTCATTGCACCTTCAAGCTTTGCTGAGGAGGAATGCCCCTTGATCGGCCATAGAGTTCGCCGAATGATATGATAGATAGTGCGGGGCAGATACTCTAGGTCTTCAACAAGGAATTCCTTGGGATACTCAGCATCCTGGGGCAGTGGCTTCATCATACTAAGCATCTGGCTCATGTTGGGCTCAGGCTTCTGAAAGATGCTCTCCAATGCATCACAGTGAAGCTGACAACCAGGTTCATACAGTTCGCCTGGAGTGGAGAGGCCGGTAAGCTCAATGAGATCAAAGGCTTTGGCTTCAGGATGAACGTTGCCCGTCATCCACCCAAGGACCCATGTCGTTGTATCCTTGTTGTAGCCGCGAATATGGAGGGTTGCATAGAATTGCAGGAGAAGCTCTTCATTCCAATGTTCCTTGTCAGTGAAAAACTGCAGAAGACCAGCATCACGAAAGCAGTCTAGGGCTTCTTCAAGGCAGGGCAGACCAACAATGGCTTCAGTGTCCAGATGCATATGAGGAAATATGCGCTCCTGATTGTATAGAATACATGAGTAGTAGCTGTGCTGATGATAGCTCCAGAACCGATCTGATGATATTCTTGGCTTGGAATATGGGTTCTTGCCAGAATCGAAGAAGGTGTTGTGTGCAATGAAGCCGTTGACATTGAATGAGCCTGGTGCCTATGCAGTACCTGGGAACCTTGGCAGCCTTGGTTTTGGCTTCTGAACCTGAGGCCTGTGCTCTACATGATAGTCAAACTGAGGTCCAGGAGCAGGCGGAGGAATCAAAATTGGCCATCTGACAGGAACAAGCTCGCCTTGGTAGAATGCATGCTCAATTGTGTGGGGCCTTGGAGGCGGAACAGGAGCAGTGGCATTAGCAGAGGCTTCAGGCTGCACATTCATTGCAGGTGGAGCATTGGCTTCATTCACATTGTTAACTTGAGGCGCCACATTGGCTTCAGTCATGACAACGTCATTGGCTTTAGTGACGATGTTGGTGGCCGCCTCAGTATTCGCAACCTCCACTTGAGGAGCTAGAGGGTTGGGTACATCCACATTCTCCTAGAGAATAACTTCTTGGGTAGTAGGGGGAGTAACAACAAGCTCTTCTTGTCTTTCTTCTACTGATGCAGCTAGAATCTCTTCAGAAGCATTAGCTTCGGACACAGGAATCGTCACAGAAGGATTGTCTTCAGGAAACACTTGATGTGCCACTGAGCTGGATTGGTGTGAATCCTCTTCTATGATGGTTGTCATGGAGACTGATGGCCTCTGGCCTTTGCGAAGCCGTTGATACACGGGCGACGCTTTCGGGGATGGTGTGGTATCCTTGTAATTGTCGTCATTGACAATTGGACTGGGACCTTGCGTTGGTGAAGGACGAGGTGTACTTGGTGAGTCTTGAACTGGGGTTGCTGGTTGGGGGCGATCAGCCCATGAGGCATCTTGTAAGATTGGCGTCATAGGACGACCAATACTGATGGTTTCGCTGTTCGTGTGAACAGGCAATGATACCGTGTGGCGCTGAATCTGAGGAAGGACTTCATCATCTTCTACATTGTCTTGGGGACCAATGTCTTCAGTCGCGATGGGGTCAACGACTGGAACCTCTTGAGCTTCAGGAGCCTCTGTGGAAGCAGACTCATGAACAATCAATCGATGCTCTTGATTTGCAGATGGAGGGGGAGCAAAAGCAATGGGTTCAACAACAAGGGGCTCTTTGGGAGCAGCCCGATCTCTTTTCTTGGTCTTCCTCTTCTTGAGTGGTGGTGCATCATCTGTGGTGTTTTTGGTTTTGCGCTTTCTGGCCTCGGCTTCAGCTGCCTTGGTTTTCTGCTAATCTGAAGCCACCGTGGAGACTTTAGGCTTCGAGCCTGTCATGCTTGCTGGGAAGATAATGTGAGGTTCTTCCCGCCGTGGAGCTTCAGTCCGTGCCACAATGTGCTTCTTCTTTTGCTTGGCAGCCATCTTGGGGTCAACGCCAAGACGCCCAAGAGCCTTGCGCTTTTCAGCTTCGTTGTAAGCCTGAACACACTTAGCAGCAAGAGTTTTCATGCGCTCTCTTGAGCCTTTGGCTTCCTCACGTTTCTCGCGAAACGCCTCCTTGAGGTCATTGAGCATCACCTTGAATTTCTGGACATCAGCCACACTCAGCTTGGCTACATGCTTCTTGAACTGTTCCTTCTCAAAATCAATCTTGTGCTTCAGTTCAACAATTCGCTGAGCCAGAGCCAGCTTAGGAGCAATGGCGCCTTGAAAGGAGACGCTGATGCCAATGGGGAGTTAAAGATCATCAAAGCTGAGGTCTTGATTGTCAAACCATTCATCAATGAAATTGTGCAAGATGTTCACATCGAAGAGGGGCAGATCATTGAAGATCTCCGCCTCTTGTTTTCTCTTGATCAGCTGCTCAAGGGCATCATTGCCAAATTCTTCATCTGAAGACAAATCAATGGCTTCAGATTCATTCCTCAGAATGGCAACAAATGTGAGTGCTTGGCTGTGTCGCTGAACAGGTTTCTTCTGTGGCTTCTCACGCTTCTTGGAGATGCGAGAGAGATCTTCTGAGGTGTTACTGGGAGCAGGAGGGGCAGTTGCCAATGGGTTCACTCGTGAAGCTTTTGGAGCAGCAGATGAGTTTGAAGCTTTAGTCTTCTTTTGCTTCAACGGCTTTGGAGTAGGAGCTAGAGCTCCATCAGTGTCAGCACCATCATCAGAATGATCCACCTTGGCACCTCGGACAGTAATGTGGGTGATGAGGCCAGCAAGGTTGTAGAAGGGGCCGATCCTGTTCTGATTGGCTTCTGAAAGTGCAAATATCCCTAGGTGGTTTTGGTAATTCCTAACAACATATAGCTCATTGAGCTAACATTATTCCAAGATAAATATTTCAGGAAAAGCTCAATGAATGGCATGGCATGGATGAGAAAAGTGGATCCCTCAAAATGCTAAGGAGAAAAGGATTGGCTCAAGCTCAAAAGCTCAAGACTCTACATTTTATATTTTAGTGATCCCAGATCACATTGAGTCTATAGGAAAAGCCAATACTATCAAGGAGGGATGAGGTGTTGCTTAATGAGTTTCTTGCTCCACAGTGCTTAGTGATATGCTCCAAAACCCTCAAATACTTTCTCATACCCACATATGACCTAAACAAACAGTCAAACTCTGCCCCACCGATTCTTTCTACCCGGCGCCACCGAGTTCAGATGTCATAGCCACTGCCACAAACCCTAGTCAAATCGGTCTCACCGATAGGGATCTCAGTCTCAACGAGATGTGTAATCTCTCTGTTTCTCTTCGTAACGTTTCGGTACCACCGAGATGAGCGATTGGTCCCACCGAGATTGCAATGTAAACTCCCTGTTTCCTTTTCGTAACATTTCGGTCCCACCGAAATGAGCGAACCGGTCCCACCGAGTTTACCTGACCAACTCTCTGGTTAGCTTATTACCAAAATCGGTCTCACCGAGTTTGTGTAATCGGTCTCACCGAGATTACGGTATGCCCTTACCCTAACCACATCGGTCCTACCAAGTTGCATGTCGGTCCCACCAAAAATCCTAACGGTCACTAGATTTGCTAAATCGGTCTGATCGAGTTTACCAATTCGGTCCCACCGAGTTTGGCAAGTTGTGTGTAACGGTTAGATTTTGTGCAGAGGCTATATATACCCCTCCACCTCCTCTTCATTCGTGGAGAGAGCCATCAGAACAAACCTACACTTCCAACTTGCTGTTTCTGAGAAGGAACCACCTACTCATGTGTTGAGACCAAGATATTCCATTCCTACCATATGAATCTTGATCTCTAGCCTTCCCCAAGTTGCTTTCCACTCAAATCTTCTTTCCACCAAATCCAAATCCTGTGAGACAGAGTTGAGTGTTGGGGAGACTATCATTTGAAGCACAAGAGCAAGGAGTTCATCATCAACACACCATTTGTTACTTCTTGGAGAGTGGTGTCTCCTAGATTGGCTAGGTGTCACTTGGGAGCCTCCGACAAGATTGTGGAGTTGAACCAATGAGTTTGTAAGGGCAAGGAGATCGCCTACTTCGTGAATATCTACCGTTAGTGAGGCAAGTCCTTCGTGGGCGACGGCCATGGTGGGATAGACAAGGTTGCTTCTGTTGGGGAACGTACCAGAAAATAAAAAAAATTCTACGCATCACCAAGATCAATCTATGGAGTCATCTAGCAACGAGAGAGAGCAGTGCATCTACATACCCTTGTAGATCGCGAGCAGAAGCGTTCAAGAGAACGGGGTTGATGGAGTCGTACTCATCGTGATCCAAATCATCAATGATCCTAGCGCCGAATGGACGGCACCTCTGCGTTCAACACACGTACGGTTGGGGAATACGTCTCCTCCTTCTTGATCCAGCAAGGGGGAGGGAGAGGTTGATGGAGATCCAGCAGCACAACGGTGTGGTGGTGGAAGCAACGGTGATCTCGGCAGGGCTTCGCCAAGCTTAGCGAGAGGGAGAGGTGTTAAGAGGGGAGAGGGAGGCACCAGGGACTAGGGTGCGCAACCCTCCCTCCCCCCTCTTTATATAGGGGCCCTGGGGGGGCGGACCCTAGAGATCCCATCTCAAGGGGGGGCGGCGGCCAAGGGGGGGAACTTACCCCCCAAGCCAAGTGGGGCGCCCCCCACCCCTAGGGTTTCCAACCCTAGGCGCAGGGGAGGCCCAAGGGGGGCGCACCAGCGCACAAAGGGCTGGTTCCCTTCCCACTTCAGCCCACGTGGCCCTCCGGGATAGGTGGCCCCACCCGATGGACCCCCGGGACCCTTCTGATGGTCCCGGTACAATACCGGTGACCCCAAACTTTCCCGGTGGCCGAAACTGGACTTCCTATATACAAATCTCCACCTCCGGACCATTCCGGAACTCCTCGTGACGTCCGGGATCTCATCCGGGACTCTGAACAACTTTTGGGTTACCGCATACTAATATCTCTACAACCCTAGCGTCACCGAACCTTAAGTGTGTAGACCCTACGGGTTCGGGAATCACGCAGACATGACCGAGACAACTCTCCGGCCAATAACCAACAGCGGGTTCTAGATACCCATGTTGGCTCCCACATGTTCCACGATGATCTCATCGAATGAACCACGATGTCGAGGATTCAAGTAATCCCGTATACAATTCCCTTTGTCAATCGGTACGTTACTTGCCCGAGATTCGATCGTCGGTATCCCAATACCTCGTTCAATCTCGTTACCGGCAAGTCACTTTACTCGTACCGTAATGCATGATCCCGTGATCAACCACTTGGTCACATTGAGCTCATTATGATGATGCATTACCGAGTGGGCCCAGAGATACCTCTCCGTCATACGGAGTGACAAATCCCAGTCTCGATTCGTGTCAACCCAACAGACACTTTCGGAGATACCTGTAGTATACCTTTATAGCCACCCAGTCACGTTGTGATGTTTGGTACACCTAAAGCACTCTTACGGTATCCGGGAGTTACACAATCTCATGGTCTAAGGAAATGATACTTGACATTAGAAAATCTCTAGCAAACGAACTACACGATCTTGTGCTATGCTTAGGATTGGGTCTTGTCCATCACATCATTCTCCCAATGATGTGATCCCGTTATCAATGACATCCAATGTCCATGGTCAGGAAAACGTAACCATCTATTGATAAACGAGTTAGTCAACTAGAGGCTCACTAGGGACATGTTGTGGTCTATGTATTCACACATGTATTACGATTTCCGGATAACATAATTATAGCATGAATAATAGACAATTATCATGAACGAGGAAATATAATAATAACCATTTTATTATTGCCTCTAGGGCATATTTCCAACAGTCTCCCACTTGCACTAGAGTCAATAATCTAGTTATATTGTGATGAATCGAACACTCATAGAGTTCTGGTGTTGATCATGTTTTGCTCGTGGAAGAGGTTTAGTCAATGGATCTGCAACATTCAGATCTGTGTGCACTTTACAAATATCTATGTCTCCATCTTGAAAATTTTCACGAATGGAGTTGAAGCGACGCTTGATGTGTCTGGTCTTCTTGTGAAACCTGGGCTCCTCGGCAAGGGCAATGGCTCTAGTGTTGTCACAGAAGAGAGTCATCGGCCCCGACGCATTGGGAATAACTCCTAGGTCGGTAATGAACTCCTTCATCCAGATTGCTTCATGTGCTGCCTTCGAGGCTGCCATGTACTCCGCTTCACATGTAGATCCCGCCACGACGCTTTGCTTGCAACTGCACTAGCTTACTGCCCCACCATTCAAAATATACACGTATCTGGTTTGTGACTTAGAGTCATCCAGATCATTGTCGAAGCTAGCGTCGACGTAACCCTTTACGACGAGCTCTTCGTCACCTCCATATACGAGAAACATATCCTTAGTCCTTTTCAGGTACTTCAGGATATTCTTGACCACTGTCCAGTGTTCCATGCCGGGATTACTTTGGTACCTTCCTACCAAACTTACGGCAAGGTTTACATCAGGTCTGGTACACAGCATGGCATACATGATAGACCCTACGGCCGAGGCGTAGGGGACGACACTCATCTTTTCTCTATCTTCTGCCGTGGTCGGACATTGAGTCGAGCTCAATTTCACACCTTGCAGCACAGGCAAGAATCCCTTCTTGGACTAATCCATATTGAACTTCTTCAATATCTTATCAAGGTATGTGCTTTGTGAAAGACCTATGAGGCGTCTCGATCTATCTCTATAGATCTTGATGCCTAATATGTAAGCAGCTTCTCCAAGGTCCTTCATTGAAAAATACTTATTCAAGTAGGCCTTAATGCTGTCCAAAAGTTCTATATCATTTCCCATCAAAAGTATGTCATCCACATATAATATGAGAAATGCTACAGAGCTCCCACTCACTTTCTTGTAAACACAGGCTTCTCCATAAGTCTGCATAAACCCAAACGCTTTGATCATTTCATTAAAGCGAATGTTCCAACTCCGAGATGCTTGCACCAGCCCATGGATGGAGCACTGGAGCTTGCATACCTTGTTAGCATTCTTAGGATCGACAAAACCTTCCGGCTGCATCATATACAATTCTTCCTTAAGAAAGCCATTAAGGAATGCCGTTTTGACGTCCATTTGCCATATCTCATAATCATAGTATGCGACAATTGCTAACATGATTCGGACGGACTTCAGCTTCGCTGCGGGTGAGAAGGTCTCATCGTAGTCAACCCCTTGAACTTCTCGATAACCCTTAGCGACAATTCGAGCCTTATAGATGGTAACATTACCATCCGCGTCCGTCTTCTTCTTAAAGATCCATTTATTTTCTATCGCTCGCCGATCATCAGGCAAGTCTGTCAAAGTCCATACTTTGTTTTCATACATGGATCAAAGCTCGGATTGCATGGCTTCAAGCCATTTGTTGGAATCTGGGCCCGCCATTGCTTCTTCATAGTTCGAAGGTTCACCATTGTCTAACAACATGATTTCCAGGACAGGGTTGCCATACCATTCTAGTGTGGAACGTGTCCTTGTGGACCTTCGAAGTTCTGTAGCAACTTGATCCGAAGTACCTTGATCATCATCATTAACTTCCTCTCTAGTCGGTGCACGCACCACAGGAACATCTTCCTGAGCTGCGCTACTTTTCGGTTCAAGAGGAAGTACTTCATTGAGTTCTACTTTCCTCCCACTTACTTCTCTCGAGAGAAACTCTTTCTCCAGAAAGGACCCGTTCTTGGAAACAAAGATCTTGCCTTCGGATCTGAGGTAGAAGGTATACCCAATGGTTTCCTTAGGGTATCCTATGAAGACACATTTTTCCGACTTGGGTTCGAGCTTTTCATGTTGAAGTTTCTTGACATAAGCATCGCATCCCTAAACTTTTAGAAACGATAGCTTAGGTTTCTTCCCAAACCATAATTCATACGGTGTCGTCTCAACGGATTTAGACGGTGCCCTATTTAAAGTGAATGTAGCTGTCTCTAGAGCGTATCCCCAAAATGATAGCGATAAATTAGTGAGTGACATCATAGATCGCACCATATCCAATAGAGTGCGATTACGATGTTCGGACACACCGTTACGCTGAGGTGTTCCAAGCGGCGTGAGTTGTGAAACGATTCCACATTTCCTTAAGTGAGTACCAAATCCGTGACTTAAATATTCTCCCCCACGATCTGATCGTAAGAACTTTATCTTTCGGTCACGTTGATTCTCTACCTCACTATGAAATTCCTTGAACTTTTCAAAGGTCTCAGACTTGTGTTTCATCAAGTAGACATACCCATATCTACTCAAGTCGTTAGTGAGAGTGAGAACATAACGATAGCCTCCGCGAGCCTCAACGCTCATTGGATAACACACATCAGTATGTATGATTTCCAATAAGTTGGTTGCTCGCTACATTGTTCTGGAGAACGAAGTCTTGGTCATCTTGCCCATGAGGCATGGTTCGCATGTGTCAAATGATTCGTAATCAAGAGACTCCAAAAGTCCATCAGCATGGAGCTTCTTCATGCGTTTGACACCAATGTGACCAAGGCGGCAGTGCCACAAGTATGTGGGACTATCGTTATCAACCTTACATCTTTTGGTATTCACACTATGAATATGTGTAACATAATGTTCGAGATTCATTTAGAATAAACCATTGACCAGCGGGGCATGACCATAAAACATATCTCTCATATAAATAGAACAACCATTATTCTCGGATTTAAATGAGTAGCCATCTCGTATTAAACGAGATCCAGATACAATGTTCATGCTCAAAGCTGGCACTAAATAACAATTATTGAGGTTTAAAACTAATCTCGTAGGTAAATGTAGAGGTAGCGTGCCAACGGAGATCACATCGACCTTGGAACCATTCCCGACGCGCATCGTCACCTCGTCCTTCGCCAGTCTCCGCTTATTCCGTAGCTCATGCTTTGAGTTACAAATATGAGCAACTGCACCGGTATCAAATACCGAGGATCTACTACGAGTACTGGTAAGGTACACATCAATTACATGTATATCACATATACCTTTGGTGTTGCCGGCCTTCTTGCCCGCTAAGTACTTGGGGCAGTTCTGCTTCCAGTGTCCGCTTCCCTTGCAATAAAAGCACTCAGTCTCAGGTTTGGGTCCATGCTTTGGCTTCTTCCCGGCAACTGGCTTACCGGGCGCGGCAACTCCCTTGCCGTCCTTCTTGAAGTTCTTCTTACCATTGCCTTTCTTGAAACTAGTGGTTTTATTGACCATCAACACTTGATGTTCCTTTTTGATCTCCACCTCTGCTGATTTCAGCATTGAATATACCTCAGGAATGGTTTTCACCATCCCCTGCATATTGAAGTTCATCACAAAGCTCTTGTAGCTAGGTGGGAGCGACTGGAGGATTCTGTCGACCACCGCGTCATCCGAGAGATTAACTCCCAGTTGAGATAAGCGGTTGTGCAACCCAGACATTTTGAGTATGTGTTCGCTGACAGAACCATTCTCCTCCATCTTACAACTGTAGAACTTGTCGGAGACTTCATATCTCTCGACCCGGGCGTGAGCTTGGAAAACCATTTTCAGCTCTTGGAACATCTCATATGCTCCGTGCTGCTCAAAACGCTTTTGGAGCCCCGGTTCTAAGCTGTAAAGCATGCCGCACTGAACCAGGGAGTAATCATCACTACGCGACTGCCAGGTGTTCATAACGTCTTGAGTTGCTGGGAAAACGGGTGCTTCACCTAGCGGTGCATCTAGGACATATGCTTTCTTGGCAGCTATGAGGATGATCCTCAAGTTCCGGACCTAGTCCGTATAGTTGCTGCCATCGTCTTTCAGCTTGGTTTTCTCTAGGAACACGTTGAAGTTGAGGGCAACATTAGCGTGGGCCATTTGATCTACAAGACATATTGCAAAGATTTTAGACTAAGTTCATGATAATTGAGTTCATCTAATCAAATTATATAATGAACTCCCACTCAGATAGACATCCCTCTAGTCATCTAAGTGATCCATGATCCGAGTCAACTAGGACGTGTCTGATCATCACGTGAGACGGACTAGTCATCATCGGTGAACATCTTCATGTTGATCGTATCTTCTATACGACTCATGTTCGACCTTTCGGTCTCTTGTGTTTCGAGGCCATGTCTGTACATGCTAGGCTCGTCAAGTCAACCTAAGTGTTTTGCATGTGTAAATCTGGCTTACACCCGTTGTATGTGAACGTTAGAATCTATCACACCCGATCATCACGTGGTGCTTCGAGACAACGAACTTTTGCAACGGCGCACAGTTAGGGGGAACACTTTCTTGAAATTATTATGAGGGATCATCTTATTTACTACCGTCGTACTAAGCAAATAAGAAGCAAAACATGATAAACATCACATGCAATCAAATAGTGACATGATATGGCCAATATCATTTTGATCCTTTTGATCTACATCTTCGGGGCGCCATGATCATCATCGTCACCGGCATGACACCATGAACTCCATCATCGTGTCTTCATGAAGTTGTACGCCAACGATTACTTCTACTTCTATGGCTAACGTGTTTAGCAATAAAGTAAAGTAATTACATGGCGTTATTCAGTGACACGCATGTCATACGAAAAATAAAGACAACTCCTATGGCTCCTGCCGGTTGTCATACTCATCGACATGCAAGTCGTGATTCCTATTACAAGAACATGATCAATCTCATACATCACATATATTTCATTCATCACATCCTTTCGGCCATATCACATCACAAGGCATATGCTGCAAAAACAAGTTAGACGTCCTCTAATTGTTGTTGCATGTTTTTACGTGGCTGCTATAGGTTTCTAGCAAGAACGTTTCTTACCTACGCCAAAACCACAACATGATATGCCAATTTCTATTTACCCTTCATAAGGACCCTTTTCATCGAATCCGATCCGACTAAAGTGGGAGAGACAGACACCCGCTAGCCACCTTATGCAACTAGTGCATGTCAGTCGGTGGAACCTGTCTCACGTAAGCGTACGTGTAAGGTCGGTCCGGGCCGCTTCATCCCACGATGCCGCCGAAACAAGATAAGACTAGTAGTGGCAAAAAAATTGACAAAACCAACACCCACAACAATTTTGTGTTCTACACGTGCATAGAAACTACGCATAGACCTAGCTCATGATGCCACTGTTAGGGAACGTACCAGAAAATAATTTTTTTCTATGCATCACCAAGATCAATCTATGGAGTTATCTAGCAACGAGAGAGAGGAGTGCATCTACATACCCTTGTAGATCGCGAGCGGAAGCGTTCAAGAGAACGGGGTTGATGGAGTCGTACTCGTCGTGATCCAAATCACCGATGATCCTAGCGCCGAACGGACGGCACCTCCGCGTTCAACACACGTACGGTTGGGGAAGACGTCTCCTCCTTCTTGATCCAGCAAGGGGGAGGGAGAGGTTGATGAAGATCCAGTAGCACGACAGCGTGGTGGTGGAAGCAGCGGTGATCTCGGCAGGGCTTCACCAAGCTTCATGAGAGGGAGAGGTGTTACGAGGGGAGAGGGAGGCGCCAGGGACTAGGGTGTGCAGCCCTCCCCCCTCTTTATATAAGGG